>NC_080165.1:136681180-137020185 GCF_950295315.1 Erinaceus europaeus | reverse complement strand
TATCCCCTTTCTTGAACCTCTACTCATCCCATAAAAATCTCTCCCAATGGGAAAGTCCCCTCGGTATACTTTTAACTAGAGTCCCAACTGTTGTCCCAATTTTCCTCCCTACTATCAACAGCTTTTCATGGTAAGTAAATGACTTTCAAGCAAAATTCACGTGATTACTTTCTGTTAGTTTAACTTGCTTATTCCTGGCTGCACTCTGCTTCTGCCATTCATCTAGAAACAAGCATCCAGCCCAAGGGCCAAGCTGCTGTTAGCTTATGTGGCCACTAATGTATAAGTTAGAGAAATGATTTTCTTCTGTGCAAGTCAGTTAAAGACATACTCCTCTGTGTCACTGCAACACCAATTAAAAAAAAAAAAAAGAGCAAATGGTATCTTCTTGGTGAGAATAAGGTACCTTGTCCATTGCAAAGGGTCAACTCTAACCCAGGCTCAGTGGAGCATCTTTTGATTCTTATCCCACAAGACTCTATCAGAGGCTTTTTTTTGTTAGTTTGTCTTTATTTTTAACTCCCTTATTCCTTTATCTCCTTCTCCCCCTTCCTAACAGCATGATACTGTTTTCTTGGTGGGGGAGGGGAAATGTTCCTTCAAATTTTTTTCCTCCCTCTCTCCTTCCTCTATTGTCTACTACAAGAAGTGGATGTGGTGGAGTCAGATTGACCAAAATGGAGAAATCCTACAACAATCCCAGCAGGGATTTTTTTTTCCCCTTCCAAAAGAGAATTTAATAGTCTACAAACTGATTTGTGTTAAGTACTATATACATCAAAAGATCAAAAAAAAAGTGAAAAATTAACACTCCATCTACAGAAGAAATCATCATAATACACTCAGGTCACTCTTGTAAATATGAGCTCTAACATGATTTCCATTTTATAACCATATTAAAAATGACAGTGACAACATGGCAGCTTTATAGCTCCCACGCCTATATTCATCACTGCTATTTTATCCTTGTTTAAGTTACCAAACTAAATGTTTCTGTTTATAAATGTGAGACAGAAGGAAAAAGCCAAAATATTGTACAACTGAAAAAGCCCATTGTTCTGAATAATAAAACTGCCAGAGAAGGTAAATTGTGCGTCAGTACATGAATGTATTTAAAGAAGATAAAAGACTGTTTCTTCAAACTCTCTGATACAGACACTAAATCAAACCCGAAATCTGAAGTAGCAGATATTAGATGTCAGATGCATGGGTCACTCATTCATCTCTCCCTTTCCTTGATATAACTCAGTTGAGGACAAGGGAAAAAAGAGTCAGCTGTAATTAAGATGCAAAAACTAAGTCTCCATCCTTACAGGCATTTACAACAGTGTCTGAAAACCAGTGTTCTCTGGAGTGTTTGTAAACAGCTGAAGAAAGCTGATGGAGAGGGAATTTGAAGGGTGAGTGCTATGAACTAGGTAACATTATGTGGTTTTTTTCCTCACCAGCCATGAATTTCCCCCTCCAGAAGCAGACCCAAAGATTTTAGTACAGTATTTGAAAAAAAAAAAAAAAAGAAAGGAAGAAAGAAAGAAAGAAAAATAACTCCATTTCAACTTTGCTCTTTCTGAGATTGTTTTCATAGATTAAACAAATATTGAGACAAGGTCTTTACTTTCAATGCTTTCACTGATTCCAAGTGAATTCAGTGAACCCCTTTAAAGTTCAAAGTCAGGTGTTTCTTTTGGGGTTGGCCTAACATTCAAATATTTACAATTACAAATTTTACATCAATTTCATGCATATACTGTGACCCTCTAAATGGAGAGAAATAATTTTGGCCCCAAAGAAGCCTTCTTCCTGCAGTGTAATACCTATTCAATTACAACCACCTGAAAAAAATTACTCAATTAAAGTCAATTTTCTAAAAGTAAGTGATTGTATGTCTTGGAATAACTATCTTTATCTGTGGCCTTTAATGCAGGGTGGCTATTAAGGGACTTGCTTGGCTGAAAACATGTTTGTATATGCACACTGAAGCATTCAGTGTGAATGTCTCTTTACTAAGAAACTTAGGGTTAATGTTGGATAATCCTTGACATTTTTTAAATATAGTGTTCCTGAATTTTTATATATTTATCTAAATCTCACCCAAAGTTTCAAATATCCAAAACTGCTTACTTTTAACATGCATCTTTAAAGCAAGAATTAGGAGAGGAGTTAGAATAATTGAATTGTTAATAAAATTTTGATAAATGCTTGTTGCCAAGTTAGGCAAGTGTCCTGTAATGAGTCATAGTCTTGATGTCAAGAAGTGTGTAATCTAGTTGGAGGACTGAGAACTGGATGCACATGATTATGATCTGAAGCAGGTGAGATGACTCATTTGGAAGTACAAAGTGAAATGATTTCAAAGGAAGGAGTGCTTACGTCTTTTTAGAACGACAAGAAAAAAATCCTGTGAAACTGTAAAATTTGAAAGATAAGTAAAATATTCACACAGAAGGAATAAACTATGCAAAGGCATGGTGAGGAGGGTATTTCTCAGCAAGTGGCTTGTTTTGATAATAGAACTGGATACATAAGAGAGAACATTAGGAATGAAGATTAGAATGCACTAGCTGGAGAACAATGTGGTCTAAATTATATTGAAAAATAAATTATTGGTGGGAGGGAGGAAAGGTTTACCTGGTTCCTTGATATTTGAACAGTAATATAAGAAAGAGGTTAAGAGAATGTTCTTAAGCTTATAAAAGTGGGAAAGAAAAGGAAGAATGACTATTACAGATTGCACTGCCACCAGCATAGGTGTGCATGGATCAACTTGGTAGTAATTCAAATGCCCAAGAGCAAAGGAATGGTTAAAAAAGCTACAGTATATAAACACAAAATGGTAACTATGTAGCTTTTAAAAATGATCAAGTCTTCCCCTTTACCACTTCTTGGACTTATCTCAAATGTATCATACTGAGTGAGATAGGTTAGAAAGAGGAGAAATATAGAATAATCTCACTCATATGCAGAAATCAAGAAGCAAGGACAGTGAGAGAGAACATAAGGTGAGAGTCGGACTGGGTATGGTGTAACACACTGAGTAAGGGACTCTGGGGAAGGAGGGTGGGAGTGGGACAGAAGGGCACTGGGGTCCCGATATGTGATGATGGAGAAGGCACTAGTAGACACCTCTCCTGGGGAGATGAGAGATTGAACCAGTATATCAACAACTAATTATAAACCAGTCCCCTCCCTAATAAAGTGAGGGAAAAATAAAAATGCAGAATAGATATGAAAAACTGTAAAGAGCTGTTTACTTATAAAATCTTGTAAGATATGGGGGCTGGGCAGTAGCGCTGCAGGTTAAGCGCACATGGCCAGAAGCACGTGGACTGGAGTAAAGATCCTGGTTCTAGCCAGTGGCTCCCCACCTGCAGGGGGATCACTTCACAAGCAAGTCTGCAGGTGGCTGTCTTTCTCTCCCCTTCTCTGTCTTCCTCTCCTTTCTCGATTTCTCTCTGTCCTATTCAATAACAGTAATAACAACAAAAATGAGAAAAAAGTAGCCTCCAGGAGCAGTGGATTCAAAGTACAGGCACTGAGCCCCAGCAATAACCATGGAGGCAAAAAAAAAAAAGACCCCTCAAAACTTGTAAGATATTAGATATGGTGAAAAGAACCAATGATGACTGAGATTATTTCTGGGTAACAAGGGGTACTGCAAATCAGCAAAGGGGAAAGTTACAAGGCAGAATTAGCACCAAAGAAAATGCACTCCTTTTGTGTTGAGAATTTGTTCATTTGAATACAGTGTGGGATGATCAGAAGAGGGTCTTTCCTTCAAACAAACAGGCCCACATGTAAAATATATATTATCTAAAAGTATGGGCATCATGTGCTTAATGATGGAAGAGCAGCTTGAGAAATGTAGAGATTACTAAAGGAGAGAAAAAAGACGAGGAAAAATGAAGTCCAAGGATATTGGGTAGTTCAAATGTTAAAAATTTCAGAGAAGTTGGGAAACAGGAGAATTAACTGTTAGTGCTTGGGAAAATACTGATAACATTGTAGATGGCTTTTAGTGCCAGCTCTTCATGGGGCGCGAGCGCTTCCACACTACAATCATCCTCTCTGGCATTATGCTATTCCACTGCAGAATACTGTGCCCCAGTATGGTTCCATAGCCCCCATGTCCACTTGGTCGATTCCAAATTATACTCCTCCATGAGGATAATTTCTGGAACCATCCGTTCCACCCCGGTTCCATGGCTGCCAGTTCTTAGCAGCTTCGCCCCGCCAGATATTCGTCGGGATGCGGCATCATCTAAGTTCATTTCCCACGTCTACGCTCCACCGGATCTGCCAATATACGTGGATATCTTCGCCCACCCTGTCCAACGCTTGACGTCTCGTCCCCCAATCTGGTCCCCTACGCCTACACTGAACTTCTCTGTTCCAGTCTCTTGGAAACAGAGCTGGCAGTCAGCTGAGGTAAAGAACAAACTCCTCATCACAGACCCCTGCAAGCGTCAACCCGGCTTTGACCTAGCACGTTATGATTGGGCCCTCCTCAATAGCTATCGAACAGGCCATGGCCGGTGTGCCGCTATGTTCCATCGCTGGGGAGCCAGAGATGACCAGAACTGCCCCTGCGGCTCCAGACAGACTATGACCCACATAGTCAATGACTGCCACCTCTCCAGATTCAAAGGAGGTCTCGAAACTTTACATCAGGCTCAACCTGATGCTGTTGACTGGCTACGGAAGAAGGGCAAACACTAGAAGAAGTGCAGTCTTAGCAGAAAGGTCCCCAAAATAAAAGCTCTGAGTTATGAAAAGACAAGACACAGATTTTCCTCTGTAGTATTGGAAAATCTGAATCTGAGAAAGTCCTCAGTACTGGGCAAACTGAAGTGGTTTGTTATCCCACAGTTCTTAATATCAGATCTAATGCTTGGTAGGTTTTTTGGTATTTCAGTATGAATTAAAAAATAAATGAATTGCAACAAACAGTTCAGAGACTTGGATCTTTAATGTTGTAAAATCTGTAATAGCAAGAAAATAAAGGTGTTTGACAGTTGGGTGAAATAATACGCATGAAAGCATTAGAAAAATTCATAAAACCCTATGTAAGTGTATAAAATAGAGAATCATTTTTCTTAACTTTTGCATATTCTTGATTTAAGAAAAAATCATACTACTATTTAATGATGTTTTCATGAAGTTTTTTTGTCAACTTACCTCCTGTTGCCAGTGATCTGATATTGATGCTAAAATTAGTCATTAATTCTGTTTATATGGTACTCAATACCCAAGAGCCTCTAGGCACCTAGCCAAATCCTCCTTTTAAATATAATCATTAAAGAGAGGAATGGAGCCAAGCAAATTTCTAAACCAACAAATGAAAAAAAGAGCAACCAGGAAATGGAAGAAAAAAAAAAAACAACTGGAAACAAGTATCAATTGAAAAAAAATTCATCACACTCTAGGGACAAAAAATACATCTCAATTTCAAGAGAAAATGATTATATAAAGTTAAGATATTCATTCTCCTCTCTGATTATATTGTTTAAAAAATTTTTTATACTTATTTATTTATTTTTCCATTTGTTGCCCTAATTTTTTATTGTTTTATAGTTATTATTGTTGTTATTGATGTCACTGTTAGATAGGACAGAGAGAAATGGAGCGAGGAGGGGAAGACAGAGAGGGGGAGAGAAAGATAGACAGCTGCAGCCCTGCTTCACCGCTTGTGGAGTGATTTCCCTGCAGTTGGGGAGCCGGGGGCTTGAACTGGGATCCTTAGGCCAATCCTTGCGCTTCGTGCCACATGCGTTTAACCTACTATGCTGCCGCCCGATTCCCTGATTACATTGTTGAACCATAGGATTTCAACAAAAATTTTAATAGTGCATCTATTAAAATATACTTGGCAGGTCCAGGCAGTCGTGCACCCACCTAAGCATATATATATCACCATGCTCTAGGACATGTTGAGGCCCTGATCCTCACCTGAAGGGGGGAGCTTCACAAGCAGTAAAGCAGGGGGTACAGGTATCTTTCTCTCTCTCCCTCTACATCGTCTCCTCTCCTGTCAGGTTCTATTTATGCTATTAAATAAAAAAAAGAAGAAGAAGAAGAAGAAGAGAGGGGTGAAGAGGAAAGGAGAGGAGAGGAAAGGCGAGAGGACTGGAGGGGAGGGGAGGGGAGGGAAGGAGAGAGGGAGAGGAGAGGAGAGGAGAAGAGAGGAGAGGAGAGGAAGGAGAGGAGAGGAAAGAGGAGAGGAGAGAGAGGAGGGGAGGAGAGGAGAGGAAAGAGGAGAAAGGAGAGGAGAGGAGAGGAGAGGAGAGGAGAGAGGAGAGGAGAGGAGAGGAGAGAGGAGAGGAGAGGAGAGAGGAGAGAGGAGAGGAGAGAAGACAGGAGAAGAGAGAGGAGAGGAGAGGAGAGAGGAGAGAGGAGAGGAGAGAAGACAGGAGAAGAGAGAGGAGAGGAGAGGAGAGGAGAGGAGAGGAGAGGAGAGAAGAGAGGAGAAGAGAGAGGAGAGGAGAGGAGAGGAGAGGAGAGGAGAGGAGAGGAGAGGAGAGGAGAGGAGAGGAGAGGAGAAAGATGGAGAGAGATGGAGAGAGATATGGCTAAATGGTCGCTAGATGTAGTGGATTCGTTGTGTAAGAACTGAACCACAGTGATAACCCTGCTGGTAAGAAAAAAAAACAATTGGCTTTTCTTAATTTTCCTGTTAAAATGAGGCATGACATGTCATTGTACTTTCTTATTTGAATGGGGCATGTCATGTCACTGTACCTTTTAATTTTATATGTGACTTGGGAAGTATTGTGTGAAATGTTTCAATGGTATAGAGCAAACGTGACCGTGGGTTTTGTTGGTTTGTTTGTTTTTGTCACCACTGGAGCTCTAGAAGAAATGTCTCTGATGAAAAAGACAGAAGCAGGGAGGCCCGGCGGTGGCGCACTTGGTTGAGCGCACACATTACAGTGCGCAAGGACCTTCGTTGGAGCCCCCGCTCCCCACCTGCAGGGGAAAGCTTCATGAGTGATGAAGCAATGTTGCAGGTGCCTCTCTGTCTGTCTTCCCCTCTATCTTTCCCCTCCCTCTCAATTTCTGACTGTCTCTGTCCAATAATAATAAAAAAATACAGAAGCAGAGGGAGAGATACCACAGCACTAAAACTTCCACCAGCAGCATGAAAAGCCGGATTCAAATCTTGGAGTGGCACATGGGGCAACAGGTGGGTTCCCTTACTGGTCTAAGACAAAACTTTCATTAACATTAAAAGAAGCACTTTCACATGAATGAGGGATTCTGAAGGTTGCTGCTGATTTATTTCACTGTGCAGATAAAGGATAGATTCAGGTCTTTGAGCTGGTTCTCTCAATCCCTCTACCTATATCCCTTATCCTTCCTCCCTGTTAGAAAAGTCATGTCTGGAGTCCAGTGGTAGCACAGTGGGTTGAGTGCACATGGCTCGAAGCACAAGGACTGGCATAAAGATCCCAGTTTGAGCCACCAGCTCCCCACCTGAAGGGGGGGTCGCTTCACAGGCGGTGAAGCAGGTCTGTAGGTGTCTATCTTTCTCTCCCCCACTTTGTCTTCCCCTCCTCTGTCTATTTCTCTCTGTTCCATCTAACAACGATGACATCAATAACAATAATAATAACTACAACAATAATAAAAAACAACAAGAGCAACAAAAAGGGAAAATAAATAAATTAAAAAAGTCATATCATGCCTGAGGGGCATTTTGACTTATTTCATTTCTCACAAGCTGCTCTATAAAACTTATTTTTCTTATTTGTTTTACAATATTTGCCTTTTATTTCAGCTGATTTTTAAAAATTTCTTCATTGGGGGATTAATGATTGATAGTCAACAGTAAAACATAATAGTTTGTACTTGTGTAACATTTCCCAGTTTTCCACATAACAAACAACCCCCACTAGGTCCTCTTCTGCCATCACGTTCTAGGACCTGATCCTTCCCCTCACCCCAGAATCAATTGGTGCAATACTGTAAACTCAGTCAAAGTTCTGCTTTGTGTTTTCTCTTCTGATCTTGTTTTTCAACTTCTGTCAATGAGTGAGATCATCCCATATTCATCCTTCTCTTTCTGACTTACCTCACTTAAAATGAACTCTTCAAGCTCCATCCAAGATGGGGTGAAGAAAGTGAATTCACCATTTTTGATTCAGCTGATTTTTCTTTTTTTTTAATATTTATTTAATTTATTTATTCCCTTTTGTTGCCCTTGTTGTTTTATTGTTGTAGTTATTATTGTTGTTGTCGTTGTTGGATAGGACAGAGAGAAATGGAGAGAGGAGGGGAAGACAGAGAGGAGGAGAGAAAGATGGACACCTGCAGACCTGCTTCCCTGCTTGTGAAGCGACTCCCCTGCAGGTGGGGAGCCGGGGTTCGAATCGGGATCCTTATGCCGGTCCTTGTGCTTTGCGCCATCTGCGCTTAACCCGCTGCGTTACAGCCCGACTCCCTCAGCTGATTTTTCTTTCCTTTCTTTTTCCTATCAGCTTTGCAGAATTCTAGGAATGTGGGACAATTCAGAAGTATCTGAAAAATTATTCTCCAAAAAATAATACAGAAAAATAATTTTTTTCTTGCACTGTGCCATTCATGTGGACTTTGAGATTTCCCTGGGAGACAACCTGCTTGTAGTGTTCTTTACATTTCAATGTCTATTGCTACTGAATAAAGAGATTCTGAGATTAGACCTTCTTCATGTAACTTATTGCATGATTTGTAAATAAGTATTCACATCATTAGTCAAAAGTCTCTGACACCACTGAGTATGTCAACAGGTTCTAATAAATTATGTGTACAAACTTTACCTGTATTAGTAAATAGATTATATATTTACTCAATATGAACTTTATTATATAATGGCTGGTTCTCTAATTGTAATGACTAAATTGTCACTCTAATGTAGCAGTATATTGCCTTTTGTTTGTTAAAACATTTATTCCATGCATGTATGACTTGTCACATGACTAGCTTGTACCAAACTGTGACATAAACATACCTCTCTTCATTGTGTTGTAAAGTCTTAATTAATTAATTAATTAAATTATTTATTTATAAAAAGGAACCATTGACAAAACCATAGGACAAGAGGGGTACAACTCCACACAATTTCTACCACCAGATCTCCATACCCCATGCCCTCCCCTGATAGCTTTCCTACTCTTTAACCGTCTGGGAGCATGGACCCAAGGTCATTGTGGGATGCAGAAGGTGGAAGGTCTGGCTTCTGTAATTGCTTCCCCACTTAACATGGGCGTTGACAGGTCTATCCATGCTCCCAACCTGCCTCTCTCTTTCCCTAGTAGGGTAGGGCTCTGGGGAATTGGAGTTTCAGGACACATTGGTGGGGTTGTCTCTCCAGGGAAGTCTGTCTGGTTGGCATCATGCTAGCATCTGGAACCTGGTGGCTGAAAAGAGAGTTAACATACAAAGCCAAACAAATTGTTGAACAATCATGAATCTAAAGGCTGGAACAGTGCAAATGAATAGTTTGGGGGGGCGGTCCTCCATTTTGTAGCTAGCTAGTAGGCATATTTTAGTTATATTCCAAAGGGCCTGTGGCTATACTAGTTTTTTCTTTTTCTTTTTTTGTTCCCTTGAGCCTGAAATCTGATATGCAGGTGGATCCTAGTTATTGTCTGGGGAGATGATGTTATGGCTGGAAAAGGAACAGAAAACTGGATCAGGGAAGAGAGTAGCTCCTTAATATGGGAAAGGTGTATAAATATTGTTGACTGTAAACCCCATCAATTTGATGTGGTCTGGGGCCCATATTCAGCTTAGGAGCCTATGTGACCTCTGCATCCCTCTAGATCTGAGCTCACATTCTGTGGTCATGAGTAGAAACATTTTAAGCTGCCCCAATATCAACCTATCTTCCTCAGGTGTAGCATAGAGTATGTTGTCCATCCTCCCTTCAGAAAATAAAACATTCTCTACCTTGTTTATCCAAGTTGAGGGCAAGGTTCTATGGGGGTCCACAAAGGGGTATATTTTCTTGTTCCTTATTTATTTTTTTTTATTGTCACCAGAGTTATTGCTGGGGGACTTGATTCCTGCACAATGAATCCACTACTCCCGGCAGCCCTTTTTTTTTTCTTTTTCTTTTTTTCACTTTATTTGATAGGACAGAGAGAAATTGAAATGGGAGGAAGAGATAGAGATGGAGAGATTCATCTGCAATACTTGCTTCACTGCTTGTGAAGTGTTGGTATGTATGAGACCCCTTCTGTTTCATTTGGTTTAAATCCCCCCTGCTTAACACTATTTTATTTACATAACCACTTCATTCTATTTATATAACCGCTGTTAACAAGCACCTCCCTCTAGGGCATTGGTTCAATCCCCACTGTTTCATGATATGTTTTTGCTCCACCCCCCCCTCTTTGTCACACTCTGATTGTCACCAGTCACTTTTTTCTCCACCCTCTCTATGTCACACCCTGTTTCCACCCTACTTGTCAAGTATATATAAAGACAGCATTGTGAGTTTTAGAGTACTGTACCTTGAGTTCAGCTTAGCTCGTCTTAGATTGTGCTGCGTCCTGCATGAATAAAGAGATACTGCCTACAGCTCAACTATGAGTCCCTGGTCGTCTGTTACCCGCCCGTGCCCGTGAAGCCAGCCTGGCGAAAACAACCTAACCCGTCGAAAACGACATATGGCGCAACGTGGGACCAGACCTGCGCAACTCCCAGATAAGTGAAGACTTTGCCTACCTATGCACTATGGTCTTCTCTTCTACTTACGAAGAGGTTTGCCAAAGCCTCTACTGTTTCATTATGAGACAGTTTCTCTGTCTCTGGAACATTTTACTCTGGGCCACACTTCGGTTCCCTCACCGGGAACTTTGGTTTCTTATGACCGGGATCATAGAGCTTGGGAGATGCACGGAGATTTCTCTTTGGACTTTCTAGATTCCCTCTCCCATGTTTCCTGAAGAAAAAGACTACATTTTGCTCCGGGCCACAGTTTGGTTCTTTATGACCGTGATCGTAGACCTTGGGATATGCATGGGGATTTCCCCTGGAACTTTCTGGACTTCTTCCCGAATGTTTCCCATGGAGAAGGACTACTCTAATTTGAAGAACATTCTCGAGTACCCTGGTAGTTCCCAAGTATGGAGACATGTGGTTAGTTCTACTCTCCTGATTGGATTCTTTCTTCAATGGGAAGACGCTTTTAAAAATGGGTGCCTGAAGCAATCCAGCAGGAACAGTCAAAAACACCCTAAATGGAATTTCGAGGACCTTTTTGGACTAGGTCGCCCTCCGGAGATTCTTAATCCTACATGGTGAGATCTTGATAATCTGGTTCAAGTTGCGTTTCATAAGAGAATGATTTGAATGACTGAATTTTTGTTTGACATTGACTTAAAAAAAAAATATGCTAGACGCAGCCATGATTTCTAGAGACATCCAGAAACAATCCAAAAAATTGTTTTTTTCCTCCTTTGATTTCTCTTTTACGTCTTGACATGAATCTGAAACGTTTAATCCTGAAAACTGTATGAGTTATAGATGGGGCAGATAGTGCAATGATTATGTTAATTATTCTCATGCCTAAGGCTTTTAACCGTGGTTCTTCTGTTTACCTTTCCACATTTTATTGAGTTTAAACTGTTTAAACAACCTTAAAATCATACTAGAAAGGACTTCCAATTATAATGGAGTTATCAATGATAGTAAACTTCTAATCTGCTACAAGTTTTGTTTGACAAGTAAGTGAATTTCAGCTGTCAAGTCTTCACATAAAAAAGCATCTACTCAAATAAAATTCCCGGAAATCCATTTAGACCCTTGTTCTCTGACATCGCCCCGGAAACCAATAATGTGACCTGGCACGACCTGAAGAAACAGATTCACAGACTCGAAAGCTCACTCTCTACAGAAAAGCAGAATTCTGGTGGCCAACATTCCCCATCGAGACAGACGTGCAGCGTTTCATCCTCCGGCATTTTCTTCTGTGGTCAGCTACTTTGGACTGACACCTCCATCGGACTTACTGGTACACACAGCTGTGTTTCTCAAAGACTAACTTCAGCCAATTGCCTTGAGACTTTATAGACCATGTCCCCTCGCCTGCAGGCTCTGTCCCAGAGGCAAAAAACTCCCCCTCCTTATTAGGTTATGCCCACAGAGGCGTGAAGCGCCCCAAGAGGCAAGAGATGCCCACAGAGGCAGGAAACGCCCTTTGAGGCAAGAGATGCCCCCAGAGGCATGAAGCGTTCCCAGAGGCAAGAAATGCCCTTTCGCCTGCTAGGCCTTGCCCTTTGAGGCAAGAAAAGCTCCCCTTGGCATCACACTGGTTATTGCTGTTCGCCTATTTTGTTTTCCATGTCTTATGCCAGTTCTTTTGAAAACGCCTGTACGATATACGTTTCTGTTCACCCCACAATGGCCATTAGTTAAAAAGAAAGTGGGAATTGTTGGTATGCATGAGACCCCTTCTGTTTCATTTGGTTTAAATCCCCCCTGCTTAACACTATTCTATTTACATAACCACTTCATTCTATTTATATAACCGCTGTTAACAAGCACCTCCCTCCAGGGCATTGGTTCAATCCCCACTGTTTCATGATATGTTTTTGCTCCACCCCCCCTCCTTGTCACACTCTGATTGTCACCAGTCACTTTTCTCTCCACCCTCTCTATGTCACACCCTGTTTCCACCCTACTTGTCAAGTATATATAAAGACAGCATTGTGAGTTTTAGAGTACTGTACCTTGAGTTCAGCTTAGCTCGTCTTAGATTGTGCTGCGTCCTGCATGAATAAAGAGATACTGCCTACAGCTCAACTATGAGTCCCTGGTCGTCTGTTACCCGCCCGTGCCCGTGAAGCCAGCCTGGCGAAAACAACCTAACCCGTCGAAAACGACAGTGAAGCTTTCCCCTTCAGGTCAAGAAAGGAGACATGAACCCAGGTCCTTGCATATGGTAACTTGTGTGCTTAACCAGGTGTGCTACCACCCTGTCGTGTTGTAAATTCTTAAATTCTTAATTCACAGTGGTATCTGTTGCTGAGATTAGTGTAAAATTTTCTACTCAAGGATATAGAAGACACGGGGACAACTTGGAGTGCTGGTGTATTGGCTAAGAAGGAAGGGAGACTGAGTGTAAAGAGTTCTGAGAGGGTGTCATAAGGCCTTTACTCATTCTGACTCCAACTTTATTAATGATTTGACTTTAGGTGATTATCCCTGGTAATCCCATGGTTCCTTTTCCATAAAATAAGTAAATATGTTTAACAAATCAATCAGATGGCATGTACAGTAAAGAAATTATAAAGTGGTGTGGGTTTTGGTGCACCTGGTTGAGTGAACATGTTATAAGGAACCTTGAACATGTTCAAGGAACCAGGTTTGAGCCTTTGCTTCCCATCTGAGGGAGAGAAGTTTCCCAAGTAGTGAAGCAGTGCTGTAGGTGTCTCTCTCTTCCTCCCTATTTGCACCTTCCCACTCAATTTCCCTCTATTTATATCCCATAGATGATACAAATCATATTTTTAAAAAGAAACTATAAGTCAGTGTAGATGTCTTAGCTTCTTTCTAAACTTCTTAGCCTTTCTAGGGATCAAGTAACTACTTGTCAGTAAATGATGACTGGAAGTTTCTACAACAGATAAAGCCTAAGTGTTTCTAATAATTTGTCACGTTAGCAGAACCATATAAATCATATATATTTCCACTAAATTTTAGTTCTAAGAACAGAGATCAAAATTTAGTTATTTGGAGGTAATTTCCCCCAGAGATATCTGAAATAAAATGTTTTAAGTGAACTTTACAATCTAGGTATGAGATTATCTTATAATATTGAACTATAGATTCCAGAGACACGATTGCATTTCACTCTCAAAATTAGTTTCACAGTTTAGTAAAGTAACAATTTTTTCCCTTTACAAGAAAAATTTAATCAAAACCCAACTGCCTTGTTCAAATGGCATCAGCTCAGTAAAAATTGGAACCACAAGTTTAGATTTTACTCTTTCTCATAAGCCACACATAGTTTTTCCATATAACTTACAAATCTATTCTGCTTTTTAAATTTTTTCCTTTCTTTGAAAACTATTGACTATGAGAGTGCTATCTGGCTATGTTTGAGAGAGATTTCTATGCTTAAGTTCCTTGGAAAAATTGCTTCTGTTCTTTGGGAATCATCATAGAGATTTATCACAATAAATTTATTACATACAGTAAAAATATATACTGGGATGATTTCATACTTGATAAAATATAGTACCAAAGTAGATTTAGTTACTTTCTGCAATATAATTACATTCCCCAAAGTTGTTTTAATTTTTTTTCTCATTTTTTTTCTTTCTCTATACCCCCATGAAGGTATTGAATTTTTACAAGTAAATTAACGGTGTATAAGCAAGTTCTCCATGTTTTAATCCTAGTCCTTGGGCCAAAACTTCTTTAATATATAAATTGCCCTAGGATCTTTGGCTTTTACTTTCATATCAAAGACTTCTCTCTAAATCTATATCAATAATCATGCTGTGAGAACGACACTGTACTCAGATCATCGCCTACAGAAAAATGAAGGGTTTAGTTGATATTCTCTGGCATTGACTTCATGATTAGAGGTAATTTAAACTAGTACCAGGTCAGATCCTAGAAGGCACAGAATGGGCAACATTATTGAATTTGATCATAATCTTTGCCCTTCTCCTTCTTCTACATTAAAAAAAGTCATAGTGTGGTGGCAGATATGGCATGTCTCTCACTGAAACCAAAGGCATATGGAGAGCTGCTTTCAACAGTGCCGTGCCACCAGAGTTGCAGTATTTTTATTTAGAAAGCATGAATTGGCCTTAGATATTGAACTCTGTTTAAACACAATACATTCTGTGAAGTTTTTAGAAGGTTGCATAAAAATTCTTTGTGATATTGAGCAGTCATTTTTAGAAAATGCAGAAGCTACCTAGCTATTCTATGGATCAAACAATTCTGAAGTGTCCTAAGTAAATTTTCTTTTCTTTTTTTGTTTCTTCTCTTCTTTCCTTTTCTTTTCTTCCTGTCTCCTAAGTAACTTTTAAAACAATTCCATGTTCCCAAAGCATATGAAAATTGTGAAGCCATGCTGTGTGTCTAAGAGAATGATACACTCATTTAAGATGCAAATCTTTTTGCTATAGCCTTTCTTTTTTCATATGATAACTAAGTTACATACATATAGGGCTAAACCTAGTGGCTAAACATGCCTCAAGTTATTTGTACAGTTTATTAACTCTAAACAAATTATCATTCCAGAGTATTAGTGCTTAACTGAAACTGGAACAACAATCAAATTAATAAGCAAAGTATTTCACTCTACTTTTTTTTTAATCATAGAATAAACCTATGTCTTCCCAGAAGACAAGAATAACACTTAATGCCAACTCTACCAATTTTTTCTCTTTGGAGTCCACATTATTACATGCAGAAAATCAGCACCACAGAACAAGGAGAGCTGCTAGGATAGCAAGTTGGTAATTGCCCTGGGTTGAATTCCTGGAAGAGGTGGTAGAGCAGAAGGAAGGATAGACTGCTATTTTTATTAATGTTTAAATACCTAGAACTTATGTAGGACATATATCTGGATTCAGTTTTCATATTTGCCATTTTATTAAGTAAAATAATATTGTGATTCTTTTCCTCTGAAGTACACATTGTTCTTTCCTTTAATGGAATCTTTTGCTAACAAGTTTATGGTTCATGTAGAAAAAATCTTTAAGCTCAAATTCTTATATCTGTACCAGTTCCCACAACACAGATTGCTAATGCTCCTTTTAACTTGGCTTGAAATTTTATTAATTCCCCAGAAACTACCAGATACTCTAAACATTATGTCTTATTTTTTTCCTTCTTACATTTATACCCTTTTTTGTTTACTTTCTAAATTATCTCTATTTATTGGGTAGAGACAGCCAGAAATTGAAAAAGTAGGGGAAGGCAGAGATGGAGGGAGACAGAGACACCTGTAGCCTTGCTTCACCACTTGCAAAGTTTTCCCCCCTGCAGGTTTGTGTGTGGGGGGGCGGGGGCTCGAACCTTTTTTTTTTTTTTTTTGGCAGTGTGCTCAACCAGGTGTGCCACCACCCAATCCCTTACCTTTAAACTCTTATTAAGTGCTATGAATTTATTTCCTGTCAGAGTCATTATGTTTATATATTTTTGAATCACATTTGTGATGTTAAAAATCAGGAGAGGTAACATGATTAAAAAGTGTCAACTAGGGGAGTCCGGCGGTAGTGCAATGGGTTAAGCGCACTTGGCGTGAGGCGCAAGGACCTTCATAATTATCCTGGTTCGAGCCCCTGGCTCCCCACCTGCAGGAGAGTTGCTTCACAGGCGGTGAAGCAGGTCTGCAGGTGTCTATCTTTCTCTCCTTCTCTCTGTCTTCCTTTCCTCTCTTCATTTCTCTCTGTCCTATCCAACAATGATGACATCAATAACAATAACAATAATAAAAACAACAAGGGCAACAAAAAGGAATAAATAAATAAAATATTTTTAAAAAGCTTCAACTCATTCAGTCCTGGAATATTTAAGTATACATTTTTCTCACTTGCTATTTTTTGTATCATGTAGTGCTATGGCATTGGGAAAAACCCACCTTTATTTACAGTAATATGCAGTTGCTCTGAAATTTCTTTGTTGCTGGAAAGGACTCAGGAGTCCTCTTATACAGTACAATATTCCTGATATTTAGCTAAACTTGTTGCACACATTTTGCAGGTAGAGTATTAGTTACCCCCCCTTTTTATAAGCTAGAGTTATTCGCAGTGACCTATTTTGTTATGATAAATACCAATGAGCATGGTTGAAGCATATAAATACACTTTAATAACTAAATTGAAAAGCTGGCTATGTGAAACTGATTAATATTCTTATGACCTTATCATTAGAAGCAAATAATCTGCAGCTATTGTCTGAGTTAAGTTATGGATCTTCCATGGATATTGAATAACTGGAGACGTTTGGCAAAGTACTCATCGGTTTGTTCTGCCGTTTCATCAGTATTAGAATGGGAAGAATATACAATGCTTTCCTTCCATTCCAGAGCTGGTAAAGATATAAAAGTAATTCTTGCACTGAGACTTCATAGTGAACACCAAGTCAAAATTAAGTTTTTGTTTTTCTGAGCTGCTGTCTTGCACACGCACAATTTTACTACACATAGGTTGACTTTTCCATTCAGATACACACACAGAGAGAAAGACAGAGAGGGAGATACACCACAGTACTGGAGGGTCGCACTGTACCATTATTACATTTTCTGGTGGTGCTGGGGATTAAAATGGACCAGGCCCATGGCAAGTTGTACACTTGACCAGCTGAACTATCTCTTCTGATCTCATTTAATTTTAAAATAGAACACAGAGGGTAGGAAAAATATGATCCAAATGCTTATGGATCATTATTGAAAGTGATTTGTTATCCATATCTACAAAAAAATCTGCCATGGGTCAGATCATACAGCATCTATCTCTTTTTTTAAAAATTAATTTATTGGGGGAATTGTTTTATTTTATTATTATTATTATTTAAAATTTTTTGAATATTTATTTATTTCCTTTCACTTTGTGCCACCTGCACTTAACCCACTGTGCTACTGCCCCACTCCTGGGGGATTAATGTTTTACAGTCGGCAGTAAATACAATAGTTTGTATATGCATAACATTTCTCAGTTTTCTTTTCACTTTTTAAAAATATTTATTTATTTATTATTGGATAGAGACAAAGAGAAATGGAGAGGAGAAGGGGAGATATATATATATAGAGAGAGAGACAGAGAGACACCTGTAGCCCTGCTTTACCACTTGTGAAACTTTCTCCTGGCAGGTGGGAACCAGGGTCTTGAACCCAGGTCCTTGCACACAATAATGTGAGTGCTTAACCAGATGTGACACTGCCTAGTCTCTACATTTCTCAGTTTTCCACATAACAATACAACCACCACTAGGTCCTCTGTCATCCTTTTCTCCCCCACCCACCCACTGCAGAGTCTTTTACTTTGGGGCAATATACCAATTCCAGTTCAGGTTCTACTTGTGTTTTCTCTACTGATATTGTTTTTCAACTTCTGTCTCAAAGTGAGATCATCCCATATTCACCCTTCTGTTTCTGATTTATTTCACTCAACATGATTTCTTTGAGCTCCATCTAAGATGGGCTGAAAACGGTGAAATCACTATTTTTAATAGCTGAGTAGTATTCCATTGTGTATATATACCAAAACTTACTCAGCCACTCATCTGTTGTTGGACACCTGGGTTGCTTCCAGGTTTAAGCTATTTCAAATTGTGCTGCAATGAACATAGGTATAAACAAATCTTTTTGGATGGGTATATTGGGTTCCTTACAATATATCCCCAGGAGAGGAATTCAAGGGTCATAGGGTAGGTCCACTTGTAGCCTTCTGAGAGTTCTCCAGACTGCTCTCCACAGAGGCTGGACCAATTTACATTCCCACCAACAGTGCAGGAGAGTTCCTTTGACCCCACAACCTCTCCAGCATTTGTTGCTGCTACCTTTTCTGATCATATAACATCTCTTAATGTTACTTTTCTCACCCAAACAATGGTGATAATAGCATTTATTTTAGATAAATGATTGTGGATAATAGAAATAAGGTATAAAAAAACTTCTTAATCTAGTCCCTGGCACAATGGAGACAATCAATGAAATGTATAGTTGTTGTTAATTATATGTGTTAAGCTCTGGTCTCTTTAATGTGCAAGGATATGATTTCAAAAGTAAAGATATATGTGAAAATATCTTTTCTTTTTTTTTTTTTTTAATTTTTTATTTAAGAAAGGATTAGTGAACAAAAGCATAAGGTAGGAGGGGTACAACTCCACACAATTCCCAACACCCAATCCCCATAACCCACCCCCTCCCCTGATAGCTTTCCCATTCTCTATCCCTCTGGGAGCATGGACCCAGGGTCGTTGAGGGATGCAGAAGGTAGAAGGTCTGGCTTCTGTAATTGCTTCCCCGCTGAACATGGGCGTTGACTGGTCGGTCCATACCCCCAGTCTGCCTCTCTCTTTCCCTAGTAGGGTGTGACTCTGGGGAAGCTGAGCTCCAGGACACATTGGTGGGGTCTTCAATCCAGGGAAGCCTAGCCAGCATCCTGGTGGCATCTGGAACCTGGTGATTGAAAACAGAGTTAACATATGAAGCCAAACAATTTGTTGAGCAATCATGGATCCCAAGCTTGCAATAGTGGAGAGGAAGTGTTAGGGATGATGAGTATGGGATGATCCCACTCATCAATAGAAGCTGACTAAGAAGATCTGAAAGGGAAACTAAAAGCAGGACCTGATCAAATTGTAAGTAGGGCACCAAAGTAAAAACCCAGTGGTGAGGGGTAGGCATGTAGCTTCCTGGGCCAGTGGGGGGTGGGAGTGGGCGGGAGGGATGGGTCACAGTCCTTTGGTGGTGGGAATGGTGTTTATGTACACTCCTAGCAAAATGTAGACATATAAATCAGTAGCTAATTAATATGAGAGGGGGAAATCACTTGTATGTCTCAAAGTTTCTCAAAAGACAAACTGAATCTTTTTAATATATAGGCTATGTATTTGATATGCGGACTCTCTCAAAAGCCTAGACCAAGTAGATTAGAAGCTTCCAATAGCACAGCTATATACAAGATACTGGGTACTGTCCATCAAACCATAACAAAGGGACTTTTCAAAGTTAACCCAATTAACAAATAATGTGATGATAATATTAACTATTGAGTGTCTTTTTGAACCCTAAGACAGCAGGAACCTCACATCTTCACTATAGAGCCCCTACTTCCCCCAGTCCTGGAACCCTTGGATAGGGCCCACTTTCCCGTATGCATCTCCCAATCCAAACCAAATAACATTGCATCTGCCGATCACAACCTAACCAAAGCAACGATTGCTACCTCAACATGCTTCACCTCAGAATGTATCCAGAGACTTCACGTGTGGAATGACAACCCTTCAGCTTCATTACTCAGGTGAGACCTTTCCTTTAATAGTACACTCTAATTTCATCTCAGGTAGTTCACTTTCTAACAAAGTCCCATAACCTAGATATACACCAGTTTCTGTGAGAGAGAGCTTATGTGCACACGTATCCATAAACTACTGCAAAATATATACCTGAAAGCAGGACTACACTAGAGTTTGCAGTGAGTGAAAATATCTTTTCTCATTTCTTACTGACAGTAAATCTGTGAGAAGCATTTTCAGAAAAAAAAAAAAAGAAACATGAAGAAATTGATTAAGCTAATGTTGCACCTCTTTATCAATCTGTTCTGGCTGAGCGTGAGGAAACACAGGCCAAGTTCCTTAGCTCGAAATTCAGGCTGATGCCAAGGGAACCATCATCCCTGATGCGGGCTAAGAGCGGTTAATGTTGATTCACATATGGCTTTCATTTTACTAAATGAGATTATTCCTTTGAAACTGCTGCGTTTCCAAGGTCAGTAAGAACTTTGAACTTCTGCAGGTGTACCTATCCTTTAGCAAGAACAAATTCAGATGATTGAATATAGTTAAATTTCAAGCCTTGCTATGGAAGAAGAGACTAAAATCAAATGAATACAATGCTTGTTCTCAATTTAAAAATTAAAGGAGTCTAGATATATAAATATTTTATTAAAATTATTTGGGAAACTTTTCTTTAAAAATGAGGGCAAAGATCAATATATCATAGGTGTTGTCAATCAGCAAACACTATGGTATATTATACAACACCGAGGCTGGTTTTTCCCATTACATATCACAATTTAAACTGACATTTAATTTCTAAGTACTTGATGGTGAAAAAGGCATATATTTTGTGGATTTTCTTTTAGGACATTCTATTTGCATCATAGTTTTATTTCTGTAGAATTTACATGCTGATATATATATATATATATATTCATAGTCATCTGCTTACTTGGTATTTTTAATGAAAACAAATTTTTCCTCATCTATCTAGTGAGTTACAATGTTGCAGCATTGTAACTCACTAGATAGATGAGTCACTGGATTTTACTTTATGTGTACAGAGTTAGCTTTAAGCTTCAGTACTTTAAAAATGAAATCTTGGGGGAGTCGGGCTGTAGCGCAGCGGGTTAAGCGCAGGTGGCGCAAAGCACAAGGACTGGCATAAGGATCCCGGTTCGAACCCCAGCTCCCCACCTGCAAGGGGAGTCGCTTCACAGGCAGTGAAGCAGGTCTGCAGGTGTCTATCTTTCTCTCCTCCTCTTTGTCTTCCCCTCCTCTCTCCATTTCTCTCTGTCCTATCCAACAACGACAACAACAATAATAACTACAACAATAAAATAACAAGGGCAACAAAAGGGAATAAATAAATAAATTTAAAAAAATTAAAATAAAAAAAATGAAATCTTAATTTGACTTCTGTTAACCCTTTCTTCTCATCCACAAAATACAATAAAAGAAGAACATAAACTTATTAGACACATGGATGCATAACCAAAGCAAGTCCTTTTATTTTCATTATCATGTTTTATACCCTAGTTTTGTTTCAAAACAATGAATTGATACACACACACACACACACACACACACACACACACACACATATGTATTCTGGAGCACTTCTCAGCTCTGGTGGATGGTTGAGCAAAGGTTTGAACCTGAGACTTTGTAGCCTCAGTTGTGAAAGTCATTTACATAGCCATTAAACTACCTCTTTGAGCTTTCTAAATAAGTTACAATGGTGCCCAGTGGAGGTTAAATTTCAAGCATCTCACCAATGACTAAAACTGTTATTTTCATAACCCAGTTTACTCAGTAGGAATATTAACCAAAATGTTCAGTTGAAATATCTAAAAATAGTTCTATAAAATTCTTTGTTTCCAAGATATGTATACTGATATGTATTTTCCTGTCTACCTTGTTATGATAGTAAATGTTGTTGTTCTAGAGACCCTGGTCAGAATCATAGGAATCCCTGGTTAAAAATACAAGTGCAGGGAGTTGAGCTGTAGCGCAGCGGGTTAAGTACAGGTGGCGCTAAGCTCAAGGACTGGCCTCCGGATCCCGGTTCGAGCCCCCAGCTCCCCACCTGCAGGCAGGTCCCTTCACAGGGGGTGAAGCAGGTCTGCAGGTGTCTGTCTTTCTCTCCCCCTCTCTGTCTTCCCCTCCTCTCTCCATTTCTCTCTGTTCTATCCAACAACAACATCAATAATAACTACAACAATAAAACAACAAGGGCAACAAAAGGGAATAAATAAATAAAATAAAATAAAATAAAATAATACAAGTGTAGGTCCCCTTGTGAGACTTCTGGAACTCAGTTTACTGGGGACTGAGCCCAAACCATGTATGCTTAATAGAAAGAAACCAATTCTTATATATCTGAAATGTGTAGATGCAGTGGGCTTGTATATGTATATATATATATATATATATATATATATATTTATATTTTCATCCTCTTGATTTTCTTTAGTACAGAAGAAAGCTAGTTGTCAGTCAGAAGGGAGACTTTCTAGCATACAGTGGCTCTGATAACTGTGCACTAGAATAACCTAGGAACTTTCTAGAAATGTCAGTGTCTAAGCTGTACTTGAAGTGGGTAAAGAATTATAGTCCTTGTCCTTGTTACACATTCAGTAATTAGCTATGCAATAACATGTATATTGTTTTTTTCTCCTTACACATTGTTTCAGAATTTTGTTAGATATCTATGTTTACCTAGGATAATCTGCCTCAGTGAAAGTAAAAGTTTAAAATTTTGTAAATTTGTAGGTAAAATTTTAATATTGTCAAGAAGTCAGGAGCTAAATCATTCAAAGATGACAGAAAGTGTTAACAACAGGATATCATGTGTCTCAAGAACTAACATAGCACTTTGTGTTCTGAAGGTCAAAGGCAACAGTATCCTTGATCCTGAAGTAACTATTCTGGTAGAAATTTTTGGAGTGATTTCTGTGCGTCTGCTTTGATATACTGGGTTGATATTGATGGCAAGGAAGTTCTGAGGTTTCCCACTTGTAATCTTATGTGTCAGTTTCTCACTGAAAATATAGTCAGGGTCTTCAGCCTGTTTCCGAATGACAGATACTTCCTTTTGAGAGTTCTCCATGAGAGTGGATTATTAAATGAGTCCTGAGGTCAGTGGGGCATTACCATTCACATCTTTCCTTCAGTGGAGGCATACAGCTCTGATCTGTGCTGTACATTGTCAGTCAGCCTGACCTCATTGTGTATCAATCGACCATCAGCAGTAGAGATGACAGCCTTGTATGTATGGTCCTGTTTCTTAGGGCCCATCTGTGAGGTCATCTAGTAGTTACCCTTCTCTGGCTTATCTTGTTCAACGTTATTCCTTCCATGTAGCCTGTGGAAGATAGCATTGTTTCATAGAACTGTGTAGTATCCCACTGTATGTGCCACAACTTCCTTACACATACTTCTGTTTTGGACATTGGGTTGTTGTTTCCAAATGTTGACTATGGAAAATAGCACTATTATAGGGACTGGGCAGTGGTTCACTGCGTTAAGTGCACATAGTATGAAGTGCAAGGACCAGCTCAAGGATGCTGGTTTGAGCCCCCAGCTCCCCACCTGCAGAGAGATCGCTTCACAAGTGATGAAGTGTCTATCTTCCTTTCTTCCTCTCTCTATCTTCCCTTCCTCTTTCAAATCCTCTATGTCCCATCCAATAATAGAAAATAGTAATAGAAAAAAATGGCTGCCAGGAGCAGTGGATTTGTAGTGCAGGCACTGAGCCCCAGCTATATACAAATAATGTCAAAGGACATAAATTATGGTGATGTCGTGTATGATACAGCAAATTCTAACAAAGGTATTTTTCAAAGTTAACCCAATTGCCAAAAATATGATTATAGCCATAATTACTGCCTTCTTAAACCCTAAGACAGAAGGAACCTCTCTCTCCCTCTATAGAGCCTATATTTCCCCCAGTCCTGGAATCTCTAGGGTGGGGCTAACTTTCCTCCATGCTTCTCTCAATTCATACCAAATGATATTGCTTCTGCTGATCCCAATCTAATGAACGCAACCAGTACCATCTCAGCATGCTTCACTTCAGACTGTTTCCAGAGATGTCAGGCATGGAATGTCAGCTCTTCAGCCTCATTACTCAGCTATCAGGTTCCAGATGCTACCGTGATGCCAACCAGACTTCCCTGGACAGACAACCCTACCAATGTGTCCTGGAGCTCCAATTCCCCAGAACCCCACGCCACTAGGGAAAGAGAGAGGTAGGCTAGGAGTATGGATCGACCTGTCATCACCCATGTTCAGCTGAGAAGCAATTACAGAAGCCAGACCTTCCACATTCTGCACCCCATAATGACCCTGGGTCCATACTTCCAGAGGGATAATGTTGGGTAGTATGCCACCTCCCCCTGGCTTCTGCTTAACCATATGCCTATATAGGGATTTACTGATCCAAAGCTTTGGTCTATTTACATAAATCACTTTTACATAAAGCACTCCAGGGCATTGGTGGTTCAGTGATAGGATTCTCGCCTGTTCTGCCCCCTCCTTGTCACACTCTGATTTTCACCAGTCACTTTTCTCTCCACCCTCTCTATATCACATCCTGTTTCCACCCTACTTGGAGAGTATAAAAACAGCTGCTCTTCTGATTAAAGACACTTGGAAATTGCTTTCCGGCTCCGAGAGTTCCAGAGTGTATCTCCTGCGGAAGTTGGTGCAGCACGAGTTCCTGATCCCTCTCCCACACAGCAGCCTAGATCAGCTCCAGTTGAGTTCTCTCCAACCCAGAGAGCACTAGCTCGGGAAGAAGTACCCTCAGGCTATCCCGGCAGGATAAAGAATAGGAAGGCTATCGGGGGAGAGGATGGGATACGGAGTTCTGGTGGTGGGAATTGTGTGGAGTTGTATCCTTCTTATCCTATGGTTTTGTCAGTGTTTCCCTTTTATAAATAAAAAATTTTAAAAAGTGGTTGCCAGGAACAATGTATTTGTAGTGTATGCACTGAGCCTCAGCAATAACCCTGGAGGAGAAAAAGGAAGAAGGAAAAAAAGAAAGGAAGAAAGAAAGAAAGAAGGAAAGGAAGAAAGAAAGGAAGAAAGAGAGAAAATAGGTGGGTATAGATCTTTTAAAATAGATAATTTTTTTTGCATTAGATAGATGCCTAAGAGAAAGACTGAGAGGTTATATGGTTAAAATTGAATATTTTTGGCACTCTCTAAACTTTTTTCCACAGAAGTTGCTCTATTAGCTTTCCCACCAGCAGGGTAGGAGACTTCCCTTCTCTCTAAATCCTCACTGACACTTGTTGTTTTCATCATTTCTTTCTTCCATAATTTTATTGGTGGGGATAAATAGTTTACAATACAGTTGTTGACACATGAGTACAATTTCTTATCTCCTCATAATAGATGTCTGTGAAACACTGTCACATACAACTTAGGGTAGCAGATTACACAATAAAAGAATCCTTTCAGAACTTACTGGCTAGCAGGTTTAGAGAGGATAGTTTCTTTCCGTTTGTTTTGTTTGTTTTTGGGTGTTGATGAAACTTTTTATTGCTCTACCCATTCTAAATTAGAGTGTAGCAGGGTAGAGAACATCCTTGGTTGGAAGACTTTGTCACTGAATATAATGACATAAATGTTGTGTCATTATTTTCTGGCATTTCTGATGTTTTGGGAAAACAAAGAAAATAAAAGAAGAGACTCTGAAAATAGCACTATAATTAATTACAAGGGACAACATTAAAGGGAACAACATTCACATTATACATTTCTCAGAAGGAAAAGGTGAGAAAAAGGAAGAACACATACCTGAGGAAATAACAGCTGAGAACTTTCCCCAACAGAAGAAAGGGGGAAATATACAAATACAGAAGGCAAAAAGAGAACCACACAAAATAAAGCCAAATGCACATAAACAAAGGAATACAATAATTAAAATGATACAAATTAAGAGCAAGGAAAAAAAATCCTGAAACAAGAGAAAAGCAAAGAATCACCTATAGGGAAAACCTGATAAGATGATCAGCAGAAATTTCTACCCAAACTTTATACAGAAAGAATACTATCCACATATGAATGAAATCATTCTGTAGTTGTCCTTTACCTCCTTACTGACTTTACTAAGCATATGTGGAATATAAAGAATTGAACACAGGAATGTGAAAAAACAATCAACTCTTATCTAAGACTGTGGGAGAACTATAGTGATTATCTAAGGGGTGGGTTTGGGTACATAGACTTTAGGTGACAGGAGAAACTATATTCCTAATGAGAAAGAAAGAGAGGGAGAGAGAGAGAGAGAGAGAAAGAGAGAGAGAGAAAGAACTGAAAACTGAGAAATGAGAAAAAGAGAAGATGAGAGAGAAAACTGAAAACTGAGAAATGTTATACATGTACCAACAACTGTATTAATGATAAAACATTAATTACAAAAAATAAAAAAAGAAACTGAAAAACAGAAACTATAGTCTCAAATATCTTCTTTTTTTCATTGTTTCTGATAGACAAAGGGAAATGTAGAGAGAAGGGAATATAGAGTGGGTCAGACTAAGAGAGACACCTCCAATGCTGCCTCACATCTCATGAAGAATCCCCCTGCATGTGAGGACTTGAACCCTATTCCTTGCATATGATAATATTCACTATCCTGGGAACATCACCACCCGAACAAACCAAACCAAACAAAGGACACTCTCTGTTAGACAACTGGTATTTAAATCCACATCTTCTGTATTTATTACAGGTGTAAGTCAAATGGAAATCTGGTTCCATTCACCCCAATTTCTCACCTTTAATCTCAGTTCCAAACACTAGTTGCCTCTGAAATAAATTTTACTGTGAAGGTGCTTTCCCTCTTCTTCCCCTTCCCCTTCCGTTTCAAAAAGGCCACACACTTCTCAATTTAATTTTATTTTTAGGATAGAGGCAGAGAGGAATTGGACAGCATAGAGGGAGTGGGAGTGAGACACTTGCTACATTGCTTCACTACTCAGGAAGCTTTCCTTCTGTGGGTGAGTACTAGGTTCTTGAACTTGCAGGTGATAATGTGTGCTTTACCAGCTGTGCCGTCAGCCGTCACCCTAATCCCTTCCCCCCTTTTTTTTCTTCATTTTTTTTTTTGTTATATTTATTTATTTATTCTGTAGACAGCCAGAAATTGAGAGGAAGGCGAAGATAGAGAAGGAGAGAGAGGCAGAGAGACACCCACAGCCCTGTCTCACCACTTGTGAAGCTTTCCTTCTGCGGGTGGTGACCACAGTCTTAACCTGGGTCCTTGCACATTGCAACATGTGCACTCTACCAGGTGCGACACCGCCGGGCCCCTCTTTTTCTCTCTTTTTTTTTTATTTTTTTTATTTATTTTATTTTATTTTTTTAAAATATTTATTTTATTTATTTATTTATTCCCTTTTGTTGCCCTTGTTGTTTTATCATTGTAGTTATTATTGTTGTTGTCGTTGTTGGATAGGACAGAGAGAAATGGAGAGAGGAGGGGAAGACAGAGAGGAGGAGAGAAAGATAGACACCTGCAGACCTGCTTCACCGCCTGTGAAGCGACTCCCCTGCAGGTGGGGAGCCGGGGTTCAAACCGGGATCCTTCTGCCGGTTCTTGTGCTTTGCGCCACCTGCGCTTAACCCGCTGCGCTACCGCCCGACTCCCTCTCTCTTTTTTTTTAAAGGAGTCAGCAATCTGTATGTTTCAAGCTGCCAAGTGTATCCTATGAAGAACCAGATATTCTCTTTGGTTACTGGATACATAAGGAGCAAGAAGCAACTAGATTTTTGGAGTCAGCAAGAGACAAAACACTGCTATTATTTAAATCACACAGTAAAGGGTTTATTTTATAATTTCTATATAATATTTTAAAAATTCAAGGTGTTCAAGGAAAAAAATGTCAACTTTATTCTTTTCAGTATCTCTAAAATTACCAAGGACAACAGTAAGCATGTAATCTAAGAAAGAAGGAGCACTGAAAATTACTAGTTTTTTTTTTTTTTTTTTTTTTGCAGTTATATATTCAAGCTAATCTATCAAGGAAATTAAGTAAGAAGAAATTAAGTAAAACTGGCAGCCTGGGAGTATAAGAGAATGCAGTGGTTTGGATATAGTAAAAAAAAAAAAAAAAGACAATTTTGTGGGGTTTCTGGAAGCCATGGTGGTAGCTCACCATTCAGACTGGGGGCCATTAAATAAAACTGTGTCACACTGAGAATAGGTGAAAGAGAAAAAGGCCAAGTCAGCTCCTGTTGCAAGTCTTTAATTGTCCATTCTTTACCATAATCAGCTTCTCTGATGGTGTGGGGTGTATGGAATTGTATCCCTCTTATCCTACAATCTTGTCAATTATTATTAAATCATTAGAAAAAAAATAATAAGCTTCTCAAGTGCACACTTACCAAGCAAGAGCAGCTACCTAAGAGTGAAAATTCCCAAGAGAGCAGATTCCCCAGAGAGTTCCACTTTCTCAAGTAGCCTCTTAAGTAGCTTTCTGATCTTGAGTCATTAGTACAGTATTCTCATCCTGTGTTGTTATATCCTATGCTGATGCTAAAATGACATGTGCTCATTAGACCCATATGGCCCCACTTTCCTCATTGTTTATTGGTTATAACAGGCATAATGAATGACGTATTCCCAACATGGGAGTAGGCTAAGTGGTAGAGCTTAAGATTTGCAGGTTTGAGGCCCCTGGTTTGATCTCTGACACAGCGGAGGCCAGAGTACACTTTGCCTTTGATTCACATTAAATAAGTAAGCATTTTGGAGACTGGAAATTGACTCACTTGACAGACCATAACCTGTTACCCTGTGCCCGGACTTGACTTGTAGACCCTGGCCACCAAATGGGAGTGCCTGATGAGGAGAAGTTTGACAAACAATGAAGTGCTATTGTGGTGACTCTCTCTCTCTCTCTCTCTCTCTCTCTCTCAAAGAAAAAAAAAAATGGCCACCTGGTGCAGTGAAGTCATTCATGCCTTGAGTGACCCTGGTAGTAAAACAAATAAATAAAACATATAAAAGTAAAAAATCAATGCATTCTCTTTTATTCTATACTTGAGAGCTAGAGATAGATGATAGATAGATAGATAGATAGATAGATAGATAGACAGACAGACAGACAGACAGATAGAATCCCCAAAGCACCACTCCATCACTCATGAAGTTCTCTTGGTGACAGTGAACACTGGAAGACAGGGATTCAGAGGGAGGCTACTTTGCCATAGTCATGTTCCTGAATCCCTAGGAAGTGGGAGTGTTTGAGATAGGGTGTTTTCCCTCTTTCCTCCATTCATTCCAGTTATTGCACCTTTGAATTTACTGCATCATGAAATTCTGGATATTGAGTCCATGATCATAGAGATAATAAAATATGCACTTTGTAGGCCAGGCAGTGGCACACCTGGTTGAGTGTACATGTTACCATAGACAAAGACGAATTCAGATTTCCAGTCCCCACTTACAGGGGGAAAACTTCATGAACAGTGAAACAGTGCTACAGGTCTCTCTCTCCTCCTCCTCCCTATTTCTCCCTTCCCTCATGGCTTCTCTCCATTGTTTTCCAATACATACATAAAATATTTTTAAAACGTTTTAATTTTTTTAAAGTTATACACTTTATCCATGGAGTCACTTTTCACCCCTGAATACATTCTGTAGCTAGTCTTATAATATCATTCTTTGAATCAGAAGAGATTTTTGTCTAAGTACTTGCTACATAGCATATCACTTTCAACTTGTAGCTTTTTAAATAATGTTTTACTAACAAGTCATTGCTATGTGTTCACATGTGCACTTAAAAACTGGTGACTGCAGAAAAATTTTAGATTTATACAAGAAGTCAAAACAAGAGAAAGTATTTTAATATAACTATGTCCAATTAATTTGAATCAATCATGATATATACTTTAATTTTATCTTGCTTCAATATGTTGTATAGTTATTCTAGGCTAATCTATCATTATCCTAACAATATGAGCAAAACAGATGGCTGATTTATCAGATTGTCTTAAGACAATAAGGTGCTAATCAATATGATTTCTAGGATATTTTTAGTAAGAGAATTTTTTAAGGAGTTCACGCAATGACAGAATATTTTACTTAGTATTACATTTCATGAGTTTTAAAGCTTCTATTTGCTATGTCATAATATGTAAACATTAAACTGATCTTTTATTGAATGAAATATTAAATCAGTACCTAAAACATGTTGAAAGTCTTAGATATGAAATTGTAGTTTTTATTCATTTGTATTGAGGAGATATTGTTTAACAAGACTATTGTTTTACAACTCTGCTGTTGTCTCAGGGTTGCTATTTTATTTTATTTTATTTTATTTTGCCTTGAGGGATATTGCTGGGGCTAGGTGCCTGCAATACAAATCCATTGCTCCTGGAGGCCATTTTTCCATTTTGTTGCCCTTGTTGTTGATGTTATTGTTATTGTTACCATTGCTATTGTTGTTGCTGGGATAGGACGGAGAATGGAGAAAAACCGAGAGAGGAAGGGGAGACAGAGAAGGGGAGAGAAAGACACCTGTAGAACTGCTTCACCACCTGTGAAGCGACCCTCCTGCAGGCGGGGAATTGGTGGCTGGAACCAAGATCCTTGTGTCAGTCGGTGCACTTCAAGCCATGTGCACTTAACCCACTGTGCCACCGCTGGGCCCCAGGGTTTCAATTTTACATCTTCCCTATTAGATACTAAGAGCTCACTATGCCCAGCACCAAGTGCCATTTCACTCTAGTGCAGGACATTGCACTTCCTGTCCTCTACAACTCCCCCCACCCTCGACCTGCAGACATTGTTTATGTATGTATATATTCTACCTTGTCTTTTCCCTTCCTTGCTCTGCTTCTTAAATCACATGTATGAACGAGATCATCCAACATTTGTCATTCTTATTCAAACTTGCTTCACTTAGCAGAATCTCCTCCAGTTGTAGTTATGTTGTAGCAAAAGGAAAGATTTCATCTTAAAGCTGAAGAATTTTCCTCTTTGCGTACATACTACAACTTCCAAATCCACGCATCTATTGTGTGGCACTTGGGTTGTTTCCAAGTGTTGGCTACTAGCACTACAATAAAAATAAGTGTTCCTAAATCTTTATCAATGACTGATCTGTGTATTTTTATGTACTTAGAAGATCTGGCAGATCTATTCTTACATTTTTGAGAATTCTCGGTGTTTTCCATAGGGGCTGGACTAGCTTACATTCTCATCAACAGTGTGTCAAAGTCTCTCTTCTCAACATCCTCATCAGCATTTATTCTTTCTGGTTGCTTTTTGCTGTTATTGTTTGTTTTTTGACAGTGGTAATCTCACAGGTGTGAGGTTCTGAAGTTCTCTCTCTTTTTGTACGCTTCATGTTTCACTGCTCTGGGCTAACTTTTTCAGATAGAAAGAGAGAGACAAAGACTAGAAAGAACACCACAGGACTGAAGCATGCTCCAGTGTGGGGAAGGGCAGGCTCAAACCTGGATTTTGCACATGGTAAAGCAGATATTCTATCCAGTTGAACTATTTTGCTGGCTGTCCGGCTGTCCTTGTCTTGATTTATTTTTTTCTTGGTAATAACTGATGAGGGGCCTTTTTAAAATATGATGATTGGTCTTCTGTCAATTTTTTTGATGAAGTATCTGTTCAGCTCTTCTCCATGCTTTTGATAAGAATGGTTATTTCTGTTATGAATTTAATTTGTTTCTTTTTGCATCACTTGAATTTTAGTCTTATATTAAATGCATCTTGTGTAAATATTTCCTCTCATTATGTGGTAAATGTTTTTTTGCTTTGGTAAGAGTTACCTTTACTGTGCAGAAGCTTTTTTAAAAAAAATCTTTCTAATGGTTTACAGTAAGCAGTAAAATACAATAGTTTGTACATGCATACCATTTCCCAGTTTTCCACATAACAATACAACTCACACTAGGTGCCCTGTGCAGAAGCTTTTTAATGTGATATTATTCCATTTATTTGTTTACGTTTGTTTCTTTTGCTGTTGAAGTCTCAAACTTAAGATAGCGTCACCCCATGCTTTGCTTATTTTTGATTGTATGTGTTTTACAGTTTGGGGCCATCCTTCCAAATCTTTGGCCCATTTTAGTTAATTTTAGTGCATTGTGTAAGATGATGTTTCATTCTTTTCCTTGTCATCCTGTTTTTCCAACACCATCTGCTGAAGAGATTCTCTGTTCCCTATGTTATATCATCTCCTATGTCCTAGGTTAAATATATACATATATATGGAGAGAAAGAAATTTCCTATTTCTATTCACTGATATGTGCATCTTTTTCCCCATTATCAAACTGTTTCTATAACTGTAACTTTGTAATAGAGTTTGAGTCCGGGAATGTGATTCCTTCATTCTTCTTATTTTTCTCAGGATTACTTTGACAGTTCTGTGTCTTTTATGCTTCTTAACAAATTTCAGTAACACACATTCTATTTCCTTAAAAAATTTCCTTGGAATTTCTATAGGGTATTTCACTGAATCATGCTTCAGTAGGACACTGGTTTTAATGATGCTAACTCCACCAATGCATGGACATGGAACATCTTTCCATTTCTTTGTGTCTGCTATTTCATTTAAATGTATCCAGTAGTGAGAGAGCCACCAGGTTCCAGATGCTACTACTATGATGCCATCATGACTTTCCTGGGCAGACAACCCCACCAATGTATCCTGGAATCCTGCCTCCCCAGAGCCCTGTCCCACTAGGGAAAGAGATAGACAGGCTGGGATTATGGATTGAACTGACAATGTCCATGTTCAGCAGGGAAGCAATTATAGAAGCCAGACCTCCCATCTCCCACACCCCATAATGATCCTGGGTCCATAATCTCAGAGGGATAAAGAATAGGAGAGCTTTGAATTGGGAGGGGTAGGGGGGTGGGGTAGGGAGTTCTGGTGGTGGGAACTGTGTGAACTGTGTAGGATTATACCCCTCTTATTCTATGGTCTTGTCAATATCTCCATTTCATAAATAAAAAAACTAAAAAGAATGTCAAGTAGTTTTCAATCAAAAGGCTTTCATTTCCTTTATCAAATTTATTTTATGATGCCCAGTTCTTCAGGTTGCAAATATAAATAGGATTATTTTCTTGATTTTTCCTCCTGTCTAACTCATTAATTGCATATTGAAATGCCAAAGATTTCTAGTTACTGATTTTATAGTCTGTCATTATACTATATTGCATTATTATTTCTTTTTTAAAACTTTAAAAAAATTTTAATATTTATACATTGCCTTTTGTTGCCCTTTTTGTCATAGTTATTATTGTTGCTGTTATTGCATAGGACAGAGAGAAATGGAGAGAGGAGGAGTAGACAGAGGTGGGGAGAAAAAGACAGACACCTGCAGACCTGCTTCACCGCCAGTGAAGCAACTTCCCTGCAGGTGAGAAGACCAGCACTCAAACCGGGATCCTTATGCCAGTCCTTGTGCTTTGCACCACCTGCGCTTAACCCGCTGCACTACAGCCTGACTCCCTGCATTATTATTTCTAAAAGTGTTGTAGCAGATGTTTTGGGGTTTCTATGTATATTTTCATATCATATACAAAAATGAAAGCTTAATTCTTATTTTCCAATTTGGAGTCTTTTATTTATTTTCTCTAGTTGCTATATGTCTAGAAATTTTACAACAGAAACAAGACGAAGTTTTTCACTCTGGTCATAGACATTCATCAATGTGAGGGTTTTACCTATGTCAGGAACCAATCCCAAGAAGTTTATATTCTAATGAAAGTGACCAGAGAATAAACTATTAGTATGCCATTAAGTAATAGACATTATCAAAAAATTAATATAGGCCAGTAAACAAGCACTTTAATAGATAAATTGGAAAATCTCTCAGAAAATGTTATATCATTTAATAAAGATCTGATTAATATGAAAGTTTAGTGCTTGCATTACCTTGAACAAAGGTATATCACATATTAACTTGAAATAAACAATGGAATTCTGTTAATTATAATTATCAATATATATAAATACATCTATATAAATAAACATTAGGCTATTTTATTTAAAATATATTTGTTGAGTATCTACTTAGTGCTATGAGCTGGGCTCATTAGACTTACAAGTATAGTTAAGATAGTGAGCCTGTCATCAAAGTACTCATGCAACAATATAAGAATATAATTAATACAATACTTTTAATTGCCACAGTGGGCCAGTACACAGAGGATTTTTTTTGCAATTTCTATATTTTATCTGAACTACATTATTAAGAACGGCCTGAATTCTAGCTCCTACCCGATTTATAGTAATTAATCTGGTCATGTAATTAGAAGCTCTAGGTAATTTTTGTCTTACAATTGAGCCTGTCACAGAACTCACTTTCTTTCCATTTCAACTCTGTTTTCAATACTGTCTTCACTGACCATCTAGCTGTGTTTGTTTCATGGCAAAGACAATTATCATCTTAAATATACATGACTCATAATACTATTGTGGAAACACAGAGCTAATCACTTTCCCCAGAAACATATCCATTGTTTTGTCCTCTGATTCTGCAGGGTCATGTATTCAGACCAAACACTGTATCCATATCCTTTACAGCGATTTTTCCACACTTGCCAGTACTACATAAGGGAAAAACAGAATTATATTAGTGAAGGCTACCAGGATCCAGTTTAGTATGGAATGGCTAGTAGAGAAATAATTCCAGTGTTACCATTCACAAGGACCCAGGGTTCAAGACCACAGTCCCCACCTACAGAGGGAAAAGATTCATGAGCAGTGAACTAGTGCTGCATGTATTTCTTTTTCTCTGTCTCCTTCATTCTCACTTCTCCCTTTCTATTGCTCTCTGGCTTTGCTGAAAGAAAGGAAGGAAGGAGAAGGGAAGGGAAGGAAAGAAAAAGGGAAAGAAAGGGAAGGGAAGGGGAGGGGAGGGGAAAGGAGGGGAGGAGAGGGGAGGGGGAAGGAGGGGAGGGGAGGGGGAAGGAGGGGAGGGGAGGGGGAAGGAGGGGAGGGGAGGGGGAAGGGGAAGGAGGGGAGGGGAGGGGAAGGGGAAGGAGGGGAGGGGAGGGGAGGGGAAGGGGAAGGAGGGGAGGGGAGGGGGAAGGGGAAGGAGAGGAGGGGGGAGGGGAGGGGAGGGGAGGGAAGGGAAGGGAAGGGAGAAAGGATGGAAGAAAAAGGCCTGGGAGAGGTAGAATCACCATGCTGTCACTAAGTTCCAGCAATAAGCCTGGTGGTAAACATACAAACAACAGAAGGAAGCGATTCTTCTATTGACATAGTTAGACATCATTTGCAGTACTGACAATGCCAGAATATATTCCACTTGAGATAAATTAATTCTGTACCTTTGGCCAGCTCGTGCCACTTGCCTGAGTTCTGCTTTCATCATCCACAGAAACACCTGTCTTGTAGTGTAGTGTCACATTAGATAACGTAGAGTATGCAAGAAGCTTAAGCACAGAGAAAATAGTGATTAATAATAGCAAAATATAATTACTACAATGCTAGCAAATGACTTGTAGCAAGTTCTGGGTAGTAAAAGCTAAAGTATAAGGAAAGATACAGGATAAACTTACCCTTTGAAAACAAAACAAAATGAGAAATGTTTTGCATGTACAAACTATTGTATTTACTGTCAAATGTAAAACATTAATGCCCTAATAAAGAAATTTTTTAAAAGAAAGAAAATAGAAAAAGAAAGAAAGAAAGAAAACAGAAAATCAAACAAAATGGCAGGGCCAGTCAGAGTCTGAATACTGTAGCATCATTCAATGGCTCTCCAACAGGGAAGCGCCATCCACTGCCTTTGGCAATAATGAGTCATTTAGTTGAAAGATACAATTCCCAGGGGAATTTATGCTTTTAAAGATCTGGGGTGGGGGAAGATGCCATAATGGTTATGCAAAGAGACTCTCATACCTGAGGCTTCAAAGTTCCAGGTTCAATACTCCACGCCACCATTAGAGCTGAGCAGTGATCTGGCTAAAAAGAAAAAAAAGGGGGGGGGGCATAGCAGCTTAAGCACAAGTGGCACAAAGCACAATGACTGGCTGAAGAATCCCGGTTTGAGCTCCAGGCTCCCCGCCTGCAGGGGAGTCCCTTGCAGGGGAGTCGCTTCACAGGTAGTGAAGCAGGTCTGCAGGTGTCTGTCTTTCTCTCCTCCTCTCTGTCTTCCCCTCCCCTCTCCATTTCTCTCTGTCCTATACAACAACAACAACAATAAAGCAACAAGGGCAACAAATGGGAATAAATAAATTAAAAATATTAAAAAAGAAGAAAAAACTGATGACTATCCTCTTATTATTTCTTAAATATACTGACATAATTAATATTTTAATGAAATAATAATTCAGGTTCTTTCAGAATGTTCCTATTCAGTTAAATAGATAATTTAAATTGTAGTATTATACACTACTGATCGAATGATATCAAATAATTTTCCTTTTCAATGAAATATAAGTGTGGAATTTTAATTTTTTTTTCTGAATTATCTCTTGGACAGATAAAAGTGCCATCATAGCTATAAGCCAGGAGTTGTAAATCAGGCCTCTTTGAACCAATATGGTCCTCTTTCTTTCTTTGTCTGGGCCCCGAACTAAGAATACCTTTTCATTTTTCCTTGACATTACCAGAGGAGGATTGCTAATCCCAGTTCCAATCATGTGGCCCCCAAATTTTATTTATTTTTCCCCTTTTATAATCATCAGCCAATCTTTACGAACAGTTTGATTTTATAGCCACTATTAGATAGCCTGCTATTCCAGGCAGGTGACACCAAAATAAATAAATAAGTAAATAAAATGTCTCTAACTAGAAAGGCATTTTTCTAGATGTGCTTTCTACGTATTTTGTTAATGTTGCTACTTTCAATTTTTTTTTCCTCAGTGCCTTTAAGTCACTTAACTTTATATTACTTAACTTTTAATATTTGAAGATGAGTGTCACTATCAAAGCTTCTGACTCTGAATTCCACCACTTAATTCTCTGCTCCACATCTCTGGTCATGTGGATGGATGGATTTTATAACACAATTGACTAGACTTTCTCAAATATGCATAACAGTTCCCTTCAATTGCATGACTCCACCCGCCCCCCCCAAAAAAAAAAAAAAGCAGCTTATCACCTACAGGGAAATATATCACAGAACAAACAAGGATAAGTAGAGGGACAGATCTACTGTGTTAGACTGAAGAAACAGAGACTTAATTTGCTTTGAGAAGGTAGCAGAGTATTCTGAAGAAGCTTTCAAATCATGATGCAGGTGAAAGAAAGAAGGGAGGAAAGAAGGCTGTGTAGAAAAAGCTGTCAAGTATGGTATACTTCTAAGAAAGTTTTGGCAAGGGCTATCGATAATTCCTACACAAAGCTTCTAGAGGAATTTGTATCTCCCCAAAAGGAACCTCTATCATTATCCTTGCATTATGACATAATAGCAGCCTGGGGAAAAACTTATATCTAGTGCTCTGCCAGTGGTGATTCTTAATGCAGGAACTGGTTTCCCTTGGTCAATTATGGTCCAGTGGCTGAAGTAGTGCAGGGCACATTCTCATCACATCTGCCATAGTCTTACTAGATTAAAAAAAAAAAAAAAAAAAAGAACACACAGGAAGAATCAGGAAAGAAACCCAATTTCTCACTGTCCTATCTAAAGAAATTAAAAAATTAAAAGAATTTCCTTCTGGAGAGAGCTGATAGCATAAAGGTTACGTAAAAAGACTCTGACATTCCAAATTCAATCCCCAGAACCACCATAACCAAGTGGAGCAGTGCTCTGTTTAAAAAAGAAAAAGAGGAAGAAAAAAAATATCCTTCAGAATGAAAGCTTTCTAATTTATTCAACTTCCTTTAACATGTTAATTAAGGAAGGAAAAATGACATAATGTTTTCTTAAAAATGATGATATATGGGAGATTCTGAACTTTTTTTTTTTTCCCCTCCAGGGTTATTGCTGGGCTTGGTGCCTGCACCATGAATCCACCGTTCCTGGAGGCCATCTTTCCCCCCCTTTTTGTTGCCCTTGTTGTTGTAGCCTCGTTGTAGTTATTATTATTGCCATTGTCGATGTTGTTCGTTGTTGGATAGGACAGAGAGAAGTGGAGAGAGGAGGGGAAGACAGAGAGGGGGAGAGAAAGACAGACACCTGCAGACCCTTCACAGGCGGTGAAGCGACTTCCCTGCAGGTGGGGAGCTGGGGACTTGAACCGGGATCCAAACGCCAGTCCTGCGCTTTGCGCCACATGCGCTAACCCCTTGCACCACCGCCCACCCTCCGAGTATTTTTTAATTTTAAAAACCCTTAATGGAAGCTTAACACAAGCTTGAATTTTTAGTATAAAATGAAAATAATTGATAGTCCATTAGCATTGGCTTTCTGTTCATACTACCTTGCTCTAAGGGATAAAAAAATCTGGTTCATGGACCCACTGTTTACCTGTAGTCAACAAACACTAAAGGTGATGAGTAATTACTTTTTCAGTATTCTTTCATCTGTTTTTTTAAATATTCATTCCCTTTTGTTGCCCTTGTTTTATTGTTGTACTTATTATTGCTCTTGTTATTGATGTCACTGTTGTTGGATAGGACAGAAAGAAATGGAGAGATGAGGAGAAGACAGAGAGGGGGAGAGAAAGATAAGACACCTGCAGACCTGCTTTGCTGCTTGTGAAGACTCCCCTGCAGGTGGGGAGCCGGGGGCTTGAATCCGGATCCTTAAGCTGGTCCTTGTGCTTTGTGCCACGTGCGCTTAACCCGCGCTACTGCCTGACTCCCTCATCTATTTTTTAAAAAATATTTATTTATTCCCCTTTGTTGCCCTTGTTGTTTTATTGTTGTAGTTATTATTGCTCATGTTCTTGATGTCGTCATTGTTGGATAGGACAGAGAGAAATGGAGAGAGCAGGGGAAGACAGAGAGGAAGAGAGAAAGATAGACACCTGCAGACCTGCTTCACCGCCTGTGAAGCGACTGCCCTGCAGGTGGGGAGCCAGGGGCTCAAACCTTAACCTGCTGCGCTACCACCACCTGACTCCCTCACCTATTTTTTTAAAGACTATGAGCAGAATGAGAATGGCCAAATACATAAGCAATGCCAGTAGGTCATTTATTACTCTTGAATAATTATGAGGGTGAAATAAATTTCTGCCCTTTTCATTTCCAGAACCATGCCTTTTGGTGGGATGTGATATACACAGACTATCTTATTTTCTTGTTTCCTCCTCTCCTGTCTATGCTGTTCTCTATCATCAGTACTCACTGGTTATAGAGAAAACACCTGTATTGTCTCATTGAACATTAGATCATCATGATGTAGCATATCATGGTTGAAGTTATCTCTAATAATAGAGAATACTGGCTAGAAAAGAAAACCCTAATTCTTTTTTTTAAATATACACATTTCATATGAGAAAGTGGAGAGAGAGGGGGAGAGAGAGAGAGAGAGAGAGAGAATAGTCATAATTCTGGTTCTATGGATTACTGGCGATTAACCATAAACTTCAAGCAGGCAAGTTTGGCATTCTGCTGTAGCCACACACACACAAAAAAAAATCCCAACTTATAATGAAAACTTCTCTATGGAAGAAAGTTGCAAAATATACATAAGACTACAGACTCCAGGGGTTGAGTGGTGGTGGCACACATGGTTGAGTGCACATGTTACAGTGCACAAGGAACCAGGTTTGAGCCCTGGTGGTCCCCACCTGCAGGGGGAAAAACTTGGTGAGTGGTAAAGCAGCGTTGCAGGTGTCTCTCTGTCTCTTGATTTCTAGCTATCACCATCAAAAGAAATAAAGATAAAAAATTAATGCAGACTCCTCTCTTAGTCACACAAGAACCCATACTTCTTGAAATATTACACATAAATAATCAAATAAGGGTTATAGTGTCATTATTAATTTCTCCTAGTGTTATTTCTATTTCAACAATGTAATTATAATTATCACAAGCACTAGCATATCTTTAGAAGTTATTTTAAAAAATGCACTGACAGACATTTTAATTTAAATAGAATTCTAGAATATTGGTTTTTGGGGGTTAAAAATTAAAGCAGTTATATTAATTTTATTTTATTGTATTTCTTAATTTTGACTTGATATTTAGTAATGGTGATGTTGAGGAGAAATTTATTATTATTAGTTTTCCCAGAGTTTTCCAGGGCTATTTCTGGGGCTCGGTGCTGGTACTAGGAATTCACTGTTCTTGGTAGCTATTTATTCCAGCCCCACCCCACCCCCAGGACCTTTTTCATTTGACAGGACAGAGAGAAATTGAGAGGGAACAAAGAGGTAGAGAAAGAGAGAGAAAGACACCTGTAGACCTGCTTCACCAATTGGGATGTGTTCTCCCCCTTGTATGTGGCAAACGGGGGCTCAAATCACAGTCTTTTCTCAGGTCCTTCCATGTAGTACTTACTATGTGCACTTAACTGGGTGCACCACTGTCCAGCTCCTGGAGGAGGAATTTAAACTGAAACTTAAAGAAGTTCAGAGACCAGTATATGAGATAGGTCAATCCAGAGAGATATATGGACTGATGAAGTTGACATGTTCTCTGCAGGCCTCCTATATTTTCTGTCAACATATTCAATTTTGCTCTAAGCTTTTTTAAATATTTATGTATTTATTTACTTATTCCCTTTTGTTGCCCTTGTTATTTTCTTGTTGTAGTTACTATTGTTGTCATTGATCATTGTTGGATAGGACAGAGAGAAATGGGGAGCGGAGGGGGAGGCAGAGTGGGGGAGAGATAGACACTTGCAGACCTGCTTCACTGCTTGTGAAGCGACTCCTCTGCAGGTGGGGAGCCGGGGGCGGGGGGGGAAGCTGGATCTGGGATCCTTACACCAGTCCTTTGTTCTTTGTGCCACCTGCGCTTAATCTGCTGTGTTACTGCTTGACTCCCTGTTCTATGCTTTTTATCAACACAATTTAGAGTCATGGTATAGACATGCAATGCTTTAACAAAGATAACCTCTATTACTTTCTGGCTTCTGAAATAAAGTTAAAAGATCACATAAAAATTATCATGATCATATTTGAAAAGGCATACCAATTCAATTCTGTATCTGGAGACAGATCTATTAACAGTGATTGCCTCTGTGGATTGATTTATGGAAATTTTTAATTTGCTATTTTGTTCATTAAAATATTTTAAACTAATATTGCATATGGCTTCTGTAATCTGAAACTGTTACAGATTGATATTAAAGATAATACATATTTGTATTCTTTAGAGTATGTTCTGTGATTTGTTTACATTTAATAATGTAAATATTTAATTGTGCTTATAAATAATATTAATAGATTTATATATACAAAGATAAATCAACTATGTCCCTGAGTTTTAAGGAACTTTGTCTGTGGTAGAAAAATTAAAAAAATATTTTGGAAGCACAACACATTTGTTCTTTTAATTTCAAGCTTAACTACTTGACAAAAAAGACTCTAGGTTCTATTAAAAATGACCTCAGGCTATATATTTCATAATTTACATGTAAAGTGATTGGTCATATTATTTATTTTCTGAACTAGGACACTCTTGAGTGAAAGAGGTTTCATTGATCACTTCAGGCAACATGTCTTAACTGGAACTGTCTCAGTTAAAACAAGACCAAATGTTAACTCTTCTAATCAAATAAAAATAAAATATTAGCTATGAAAAATAAGAACAGGAGGGAAAACATAAAGCAGAACTTGGACTGGATTTGGTGTGTTGCACCAAAGTAAAAGACTCTGGTGTGTGTGTGTGTGTGTGTGTGTGTGTGTGGTGGTGGTGGTGGTGGTGGTGACCTTCAGGTCTTAGAACATGATGGCGGAGGAGGACCCAGGTGGGAGGGGGGTTAGGGTGTTACGTGGAAAACTGAAACATGTTACACATGTACCAACTATGGTATTTTACAGTTGACTGCAAGCCATTAATCCCCCCAATAGAGAAAAATAAATAAAGGGAAAAAAAGATGAAGGGATTGATTAATGTAAGTGTGAAGTTTAACTAAATTCTAAAGCAACTTTTTATGAAAACTAAGTGTATTATATTTGAAAAGTCATTTCTTACTCATTATTCCTTGCTGTTAAGTAGTTTTACTTATCATGTATTAAAAGAGACAAGGCAATTTTCCCACCAAATGTGGTAAAAATCAAAAGGCTATAAAAAGAAAATAATTTACTGTCAAGGCACCCTATTGTGTCTGCTTATGTGTTTGTATATCTGCCTGTGATATAATTTCTCAAACAATAGTTTACTGAATCAGACACATGGAAACCTTTCTGAGCTCAGAAGACATTTTTAAGGTGGTGAATGCCATTTTCTATCTGACCCACTGCTGGGATCTGATTGGTCATTACCCTAATTCAAAGGAAGTTTCAGGAACTAATCAGGGATGTTATCAGCTGTGACTTTTATTGCAGCTGCTCAGAAAACTTAGCAATAAAGAAAACTGTGAATTCAGGATTTATCCTTTGTAGGGGTATGTCTCATGTTTGGAAGATTAATGAACAATTCCTGGTCCATTGTTTATTAAAGATACCACCATTCTATAGCATTTTAATTGTAAATCCACTCTTTGACATCCTAACTAATGGCTCTTGCTCAATTAATAAAAGCAACATATTAAGTTTAAATCCCAGATAAGGTAAAGATTGCTGTTTTAATATCCCATCCATATCCTTTATCTTTCTACAGGGGCTTTCAGGCCAGTAGTTTTAATAACATGCATGAATGAAGATGCTCTTTTTTAACTCAAATGGTAGCGAAGAGTTTTTCCTTTATATTAGCAGGCAATCAATTCCAATAGCTTTTTAATGCTTTCTTAAAGAATCAATTTTAAAGCAGACGCTCTTTAGGGGACCCTCTTAAACTTCTTCACAGTCGGTCTTCTAATTTTCTATTACAATGCAATCTAAAGCAGCTACAAAAATAATGCAGATAATGTTTGCTGGGTAATGATTTCCAATTCCCCATTCCATGTACCCTGTTATTAGGAGGATCATCTTGGTTGTGTAAATTAATTTTCAATTCACTTCAGGGGAACATTACAATGATTTATTTAGCATTGGTCCTAAAGAAAGTGTTGGGAGGATTTTAGCAATCTAAGAAACAAAATCAATTTGTTCTGATTATCACCACGCTAAAGGAAAAAAAAAGTGAAGTAACAAAAGAGTCACGAGAACATGCAACTTGACTCTTGAAAACACGTTAGATCCATGATTTTATGCTGTTTTTTGTTTTCATTTTGTTATGCATAAACTTAGGGAAGTAATGTTGCTTGGTCATTTATCTACTCGGAGAGTAAGTTTTATAATATCCAAAAATATCCTTCTACATTATATTTCAGTTAAATGCCTTCAAGGTAAGAAAATCATTCATATTTCCTTGGAAGATAGAAAAAGCAATATACTTGCTAAGCTTATAATCAAGTAGGAATAGTTACCCTAAGAACAATGTGTAATCAGCCAATAGTTTCATTAAAAAACAAACCTTAAGACAGAAACTTTTGTAGCAATGTCTTATGTAACAGGGTGTTATTTTATTTATTTATTTTTTTGCCTCCAGGGTTATCTCTGGGGCTCAGTGCCTGCACTATGAATCCACTGCTCCTGTAGACTATTTATTCCCTTTTTTGTTGCCCTTGCTGTTTATCATTGTTGTTGTTTTTGCTGTTGTTGTTGTTGATAGGACATACAGAGAGGGGGAGAGAAAGACACCTGCAGACCTGCAGACCTGCTTTACTACCTGTGAAGCGACCTCCCTGCAGGTGAGGAGTCGGGGGCTTGAACTGGGATCCTTGCACTGGTCCTTGTGATTGGCGTTATGTTCACTTAACCCGCTGTGCTACTTCCTGGCTCCCTAACAGGGTTTTTATTAACCAAAATTTATCTCACGTGGGTTTTCCAACATAGTAGATAAACTGTGGTTCTTAGATAATACTGTGAAATGGTTTTCCTTTGTAGAAGTTTAACTGAACTTTTACCTGAATAAATTTGGAGATGTACAGGTGACTGTAGTCAAATTTAACTTCATTTGGAATTAAATCTAAATTGATATTTCCATTCACTGTACTGCATCACTTACTTTGATTCAACAAATACATAGTAATGTGTACTAGCCAGGGAAAGTAGTATAAAGAACATTATTCTAGAGCAAGGGACAGATCATATTGTAGTTTAAAAAAACCAAAACACAATGCCTGCATTGTGAAGGACATACAGAGAAAGAGGAAAAAGAGATGTAAAAATTGAGATGAGAGACCACAGTCACAGTCTAGTGAGAAATAAAGCATGTTTAGATAAAAATGTGTTGTGTCCAGGGACCAGGTGGTGGTGTACATGCAATAATGCACAGGGAACTGGGTTCAAGCCTGTGGTCCCCACTTCAGGGGGAGGGGAAACTTTGTGAGTGGTGAAGCAGTGCTGCGGGTGTCTGTCTCTCTCCCTCTCTATCTTCCCAATTTCTGGCTGCCTTTACCCAATAACTAAATAAAGATAATAAAAGAATGTAAACAAACAAATGAGATGTAGCAAGTCTTATTTTAACATCAACTACTGGTTCTTTGAAATTGTGAGTGCAAGGAAAATGATATATAACAAAATCAATTTAGCTGCAGGCTAATTGATAGATCCACAAGCTAAGTTCCTAAGGCATACGTCTCATCACAAAAACATCATCAAATTTCTAAATAAAGATCGCATACACATTTGATAGTCAACAATAGTTTGTATTCATTCATTCAGTTATTTTCCAACCTGTTCATTCCAGCTCAGGGGTTTGGCTGGTTGTAACTCAGGGTACAAAGTGAAATTCCATCCTGGACAGAGTACATGCATTATCTTACAAACCCATACTCACTCAGGGGTAGTTCAGATATGTCAATTTATCTCTTTTTTAAAATATAGTAATTAAAAATTAAGACTTTGCCATATAGCAGTATGGAAGGGTATTTATTTATTTATTTATTTATTTTCCCAGAGCACTACTCAGCTCTGGTTTATGGTGGTGGGGAGATTGAACCTGGGACCTTGTAACCTCAGGCATGAGAATGTGTTTGCATAACCATTATCCTATCTACCCCTACCCCCAGAACGGTATTATATAGTTACAAAAACATAAACAATTATGGGCAGAGATGTAGGTAACTAATTATGGCCACAGAGGAAAAGAGCTCGGCTACACATGTTTACTTCCCAGGAGGAGCAGCCATGGTGAGCACCACAAACAAATGCTCAGGAAAGGAGGAAGCTGGAACAGTAAAAAAAAAAAAAAAGTAGAAAAAAAGAAATCCAACTTATCTCTTGTGGTTATTGGATTGTAGTATGTTTCTGTGAGGCCCACATAAACATGGACAGAATGTGCAGACTCCATGGACATCAACATTATGACAAAACCATTACAGAACAAGGCCACATTGTGTGAGTGCCCACTGAACTGTCTTTCCAAACTGCTGCCCAACCATCTATGGACTGCTAACTTAGCTGATGATGCAATGAGTGTGCCGATCTGTGCAATCTTAAGTGAAGTATATTTAGTTTGGTTCCTGTCATGAGGTCCTTCCGATGGAAGATTGATGGAGATGAGTAGGAGTGAATTTAAAATTCCAAATCAAGCAGTGGCAGGTCACAAAAACATGTAGAAACTTTAACTTGACTTATGAAATCAATTTTTAAGTGCTAAAGTATCATTATTTGAAGCATGCTGCAGAGAAATGTTGTATCAGTAGGGTAATTTTCCTAACAATACTTAGGTTTACAGTTACAATCTGGCTGTTTTGAGATCCAAGTTTAGCTCTTCTTACCAGTAAGAAGTCATCTAGTAGTCAATAGGGAAGGGTTCAACTGGGTAGAACACTTGTATGTGTAAGGTTTAAATTTGATCCTTGGCACTGCATATGCTGGAGTGATACTCTGTTTCGCTGTTTCTCTCTTTTTCTCTCAGTAAAGAAATCTTTAAAAATATATAATTTTATGAATTAAGCTCTCACAGTCCACACTCGGCCTTACATGGGTACATGACCATGTTCAGTCACTTACTGGCTTCATGACTCAGGAAGTTAGCTGGTCCCTGAGCCTTAATTTGTAGGATTAAGTTCTCAATATTCCCTCAAGTGAGTAAGGGAGGAGTGAATGAAGCAGTGCTTATGTATAGCAAGCAGTCTACACAGCAACCAGAAGAAATAGGATTTTTTTCTTTCCTTTTTTTTTTTTTTTTTTTTTACAACTAGGAAAAACAGGCTCCAGCTGGTAGTGGGATTGACTCTAGATATTGGGCATGCTTAAATGATTCAGGTTTGACAGCAGCATGCTGCTCATAAATGGATGAGTTCAAGGGATTCAGGAACCAGAATAGTGGCAGTCTATTTACCTAAGTTCTTGGGTGAGGGTTACAGGATTCTTGTTGAATAACTGTATGGCAGTGAAATCTCATGGTCAAGATGGCGTTCTATTAGCAGGTGTCATTTGTCCGGAAATCAGTGTCCTTGGTAAAATCTTCATGAACTTTATGAGACCTGTGCACAAAATACTTACTGTTAATTCATAAAACTTCTCAAAATATCATTTCCCTTAGATACTCATGAGAGTGAAAACCTGGAACCCTGTTGGTGAGACCTAGCCCCCTTCCTCCTGTGGACTCTTCTCATTTTTGAGAATTGGGAAGGAGCATAGATCTCAGGGGTCTTGACTAGATTCCCTTTTCCTTATTACCAAACATATTTTCACATATTGATGTTGTTTTGACATTGGAATAACACTAGATTCTATATATCCCCAAAAGCTATGTACAAAAATGTTATTTATTACAGGCTATTTTTCCCTGTTTTTTTTTTTTTTGGTTGGTGTTGGACAGGTCAGAAAGAAATTAAGAGAGGAGGGGAAGACAGAGAGGGGGAGACAGAGATAGATACCCACAAACCTGCTTCACTGCTTGTGAAGCAACCCCCCTGCAGGTGGGGAGCTGGAGGCTCAAACTGGGATCCTTGTGCCAGGTCATTGTGCTTAATGCCATGTGTGCTTATGTCGTTGGGTGCCAGGTGTCGTTCTGTGCCACGGAGAAGAGAGAGAGGAGGTCCGGAGCGAAGAGGGAACACAAATCTTTATTTGCGCTGGCACCTCAGAGTTGGGTGCGAGAGAAGCAGGTTGGGCCATGTGGAGGTAGCGAAAATGGCCGCCTCACGCAGTAACCTTTCCTGCGTCTAAACACTGAAGTGAAGCACCGGCAAGAGAGAGAGGTGTGGAAGAAGAAGGGCTTTTATAGGAGCAGCTTTCGTGAGAATGGGAAGGGGGAGAAGTAACCACAGCACTCCAGGATAGGATAATAACTCTCGTGAGAATGGGAGGGGGGAGGAGTAACCAAAGCACTCCAAATATCGTGGGAGAAATAGACAATGCCCCGAGGGCACAACATGGTGGAACAGGCACTCCAAGAATGTCCCAACTCTTGCGGGGGAACTAGCAGTAGCCTGAGGGGACAACATGGCAGATGTGACTTCGTCTGCACAATTTCCCAGCATGCTTAACCCGCTGCTCCGCTACTGCCCGGCCCCTCCTTATAGTTTATTTTCACAGTTACACAGCAAAGATAAAGGGAGAGTAGTTTATCTATGAGACTGGATGAAAATAGAATTAATCAGGAAATTTGTTTCCCTCTTTAATATGATTCCCATTATTTGTGATCTTCCAGCAACACAAATGGAGAGGGAATGTGCACTTTAATGTATATATCTTCTAAGTCAATCTGTTTAAAAAAGGAATATGTTTTTGATGCTTTAAATTTTTATAACCATTAAATGCTGTTGTGGCAGGTAGAACTATTGTATATTTGAAAACTGCCTTTATGAGAGTCAGTGGTATAGATTTTTTAAATGCCAGCGGTTTTACCCCGTGCATTCCCAAATACATTATCCAGCTTGTCAAAAGAGAGAGCCTATTATGATTTCAAAGGCCATGAAAACTGCATTTATTAATCTACTGATTCCTTTTGAATTTTAAAAATAAGCTAACAGCTTGAATTCCAAGTAATCATATCTAAATAGTCTCTGTGTGGGGGAGACTTTATCTCCATTTATGTAATCTTTCAAAACTATATAAAGGTGAAAAAAATCTGTCTGCTACTTTATTAATATATCATGAGGAAACGAATATGTGAAATTTCACCAAATTTATGTGATAAGCTGGAAAAGGTCTGATAAAAAAATCTGTGTTGTATAGCAACTACAAAAGCACTTAGGGAGTTCTTAGGACAATTTCAAGGGAAGAGATAATGATGGATGGATACTTTGCAGTAACTATGAAAGATGTGAGAGATCATTTCACCGAAAACATGACATACTTGAAGTCCTTTTTTTATTTTTTGAGGAAAGACCTCAAGTAGAGTGAACTTTTTTCTTTCTTCCTTCCATTCTCCTTCTTCTCCTTTCTCCTCTTCCTCCTCCTTCCAACATTAAAGCTTTATTAAGTAATGGTTTACAGTGCAGTCTTTTTTTTTTGCACCACTCCTGTCACTGAATTTCTCTTTTTCTTTTTTTAAGGAAATATTCTCTTACATAAATGTCTTGACTATGTTGTACATTAGAACACATTGAATTTGCACTTGAGATTTAAATTTATATAATTGTGTAAAATTTCTCACAGCCATCGCTATATTTTATTGTATGTAACTTATAACTCATTTTTTAATTGGGGGATTAATGTTTTACATTTAACAGTTAATCTAATGGTTTGTAGATACATAACATTTCTCAGTTTTCCACATAACAATACAACCCCCACTGGGTCCTCTGCCATCATGTTTTGAAACTGTCACTAAAGTTCTCTGTTCCATATAGAAAACCAGTGTATCTCCCTGATATTCCGTAGTGCTAAAATATTGTATTTGGTAATCTAATATAACAAATTCAACAATAATAAAAATATACTGCATATATGGCATACTAGGTAATGTTCTTATTTATATATAATGTATTTTTAACTTTCACAATAATTGTAAAAAGTTGGGAAGGAATTTTATTTTTACTGTTTTAATAGTAAAACAAAAGCATAGAGAAATTAAAATAAGCTCTTGAAAGTTATCTAGTTTATAAATGGGGGGCACATAATTAGAACATGAATCATCTGGGTACAGAATCAGTGTTGTTAACTATTACACTATATTATCCATATATGTACCTAAATGCGTGTGTGTGTGTGTGTGTGTGTGTACTATATATAAATATATGAATATTGGTTTATACATATATGAAATATTTGGTAAATTAACTATTTTGGATTACCTGTTGTCAATTTAGCATTTTCCCTTTTCAAAGTCATTTCTAAACTTTAAAGGAAAATCTGAGATTTGTATTTCCCATAATCTCGTGTTCTGTTTTTCTTTTTTTATTTCAAATGTGCCAGTGGGTGAGACTGCTAAGTGGAGTAGAAGATAATGGTGTCTTACAGAGGTAGTTGAAATCAGATGCATGAGGTAACATGAAATGTCACGGAACTCTCCAGCAAACTCACAAAAAGCACTTATTTTCCTACCATTGGCCACAACAATTGATGGAAACTCCCCACAGAATTCTGAGAAACACAGAAACCTCTACTAGCTGTTAAGAACTACCTATCTCTGACATTCTAAGTTCCTTAGTGAAGGAAATATGGGAAGCTAAAGTCAATATAGGTCGTGTAAAAATGGTCCTCACTGCCATCTTCAATGATAATTATTATGAGTTACTACAAGCTTGCTTAGAAACATTATTCAACTTTTTTCTATATCTTTATTATTACCTAATATATTTCTATATTATAAACCTGAATTTAACATTAAATTTTGAGTCTACAATGGAAATTAAAGTGATATAATGCAACTAGGTTTCATTAAGTATCTTTGATTATTTTTATTATTATTATTTTTTGCCTCCTGGGTAATTGCTGGATCTCAACCACGAATCCATGGCTCCTGGAGGCTATTTTTTTCCCCCTTTTGTTGCCATTGTTTTTTTTATCATTGTTGTGGTTATTATTATTGTTGTTATTGCTGTCATTATTGTTGGATAGGAAAGAGAGAAATGGAGAGAGGAGGGGAAGGCAGAAAGGGGAAGAGAAAGACACCTGCAGACCTGCTGAGCCACTCATGAAAAGACCGGGATCCTTAACGCTGGTCCTTGAGCTTCACATGAAGTGCGCTTAACCGGCATGCTACCGCCAGACCCCCTCTTTGTATCTTTTTGAAAATACTTGAGAATCCAAATGCTTTATCCACTGCACCACCTCCCAGACCACTCTTTTTGAAAATAATGTTCAATACCACTCAAAAGAAGAATGCAAATTAATACTATAGTGAAATATCACCTCAAAGTGATCTGGCAAGTGAGAATAAACTTTGTTGAAAGGATTGGAAACGGGGTTGGACTGTAGCGCAAAGCACAAGGACCGGTGTAAAGTTCCCGGTTCGAGCCCCCAACTCCCCACCTACGGGGGGGGGGGGTCGCTTCATAAGCGGTGAAGCAGGTCTACAGGTGTCTATCTTTCTCACCCCCTCTCTGTCTTCCCCTCCCCTCTCGATATCGCTCTGTCCTATCCAACAACAACATCAATGGAAATAATAACAATAACTACAACAACAAGGGCAAAAAAATGGGAAAAAATGGCCTCCAGGACAGTGGATTCCTAGTGCAGGCACTGAGCCGCAGCAATAACCCTGGAGGAAAAAGAATTAAAAAAAAAAAAGGAAACAAAGTATTGGAAAGAACAAATGTTAGTAAAAGTTTAGAAAGCACTGTTAGTGAAGACTCTAGGAAATTTTATGAAAGTTCCTTTAAAAAATAAAGATGAAGGAGTTGGGCAGTAGTGTGGCTGTTAAGCACATGTGGCCAGAGTGCAAGGACCAGCGTAAGGATCTGGCCTCAAGCCCCCGGCTCCCTACCTAGAGGGGAGTCGCTTCACAGGTGGTGAAGCAGGTCTGTAGGTGTCACTATCTTTCTCTCCCCCTCTCTGTCTTCCCCTCTTCTCTCCACTTCTCTCTGTCCTATCCAACAACGACATCAATAACAATAATAACTACAACAATAAAACAAGGGCAACAAAAGGGAATAAATAAATATTTTTTAAAAAATAAAAAATAAAGATGGAACTATCATGTAGTCTTTATTGCCAATACTAGGCATTTATCTGAAGCACTAATTTGAAAGGATTTGTGCACCCTTATATTCACAGCAACTTTATTCACTGAGCCTAAACAGAGAATCAACCTAAAATGAAAGATGACTGGGCAAAAAAACTATGACAGTGGCCTGGTAGTGGCACATCTGGTTGAGTGTGAAAGCTTTGCAAGTGGTGAAGCAGCAGGGCTGCAGGTGTCTCTCTGTCTCTCTTCCTCTCTATCTTCCCCTGCCCTCTCATTTTCTCACGGTCTCTATCCAATAAATAAATAAACCTAATAATTTTTTTTAAAAAAGAAGCTATCGGATTCATACTCAATACGCTACTACCCTAATCTTAAAAATAAAATAAAGTAAAATAAAATAAAAAGGTGCTGTGACTTGAACATGTTCTGCTTGAATGGTAAGGCATATGCCCTACTCAATTCCCTCTTGCCACTTTATACTCTTTTAAATAAACGAATATGCTTTTATAGATTTTAACAAATAAATAGATTAAGCTCTATTAATTTCCATTGACTTTAACTTAAACCTTTACTATGAATCTTTTCATAGACGTTTACAAGAAATCTGTACTGAATAAAACATAGAAAGACCTATACTTGTCCTAATGGCTTCATGACATTTCCCTATATAGTAATACATAACTAGTTTGATTCATCGCCTACTTATATGTATTAAAGCTCTCCCCAATTTTTCTGTGCTATGAAATGTTTCAATTAACATCCAAACAACTCTGTGTGAGGTCTAGTAATTTTCTGAGAGTGGTGCGTAAGTGTGCCATTTTTCGATCAAATAATACATACATTTTCAATTTTAGTTCATGTAGTCAAGTGCCTAAAACCTTGCATAAATCTTTACTTTCAATGAGAGAGCATAAAAATACTTGTTTCTGAAGACTCTTGATGAGTTTCTGGGTAGCTGATGATAAAGGTATTGTGTTTCCATGGTCCAGAATTTATGAAAAAGGAAAATGTCCCTTATCCCATGTTTCAAACTTTCATTGTCTTAAAGTGAGTTTCTGTCAAACGTTGGAAGGAGTGAGGAGGAGTTAGTTCTTAGAAAAACTATCAGAATATATATATATATATATATATATATATATATAGAGAGAGAGAGAGAGAGAGAGAGAGAGAGAGAGAGAGGAGGGAGGGAGAGAGAGACAGAGAGAGTGATGCCATAGCACTGAAGCTTCCTTTAGTCGGTGGGGGCCAGGGTTCCAACCTCACTATCCAAGTGAGCTGTGTTGCTCAAACCTATATTCTGTGTTGCAATATCATGCTTGCAAAGCCTACAGACCTGGGATGACACTGGAATGTGCAGCCACATACCAGCTCAGATACAGGAGTCTTCCAGTCAAATGTAAATGGGTTGGAGTCTACCTCCCTGATTTATTTTTAATTCCTTATAGAGATCTGAGTATGTATCTAGTTGAGAGGTGTAGGTTCTTTATCAGATGCTGATGAGGAGATGATTTTAACTGTTTCTGTAATGGAATGAGAAACAAGCAATTCAAACATCTCAGCAAAAATGTGAGATTTGAGTAAAAATACTGTGTCATTGTCTAAGTAACGTAAATGTTCACAGGAGAGTTTTATGAGTACAGTTTTTGAGTGAAGTAATTTTATTTAAATGTAAGTGTTTATAAATATTGGCTTCGGCTGCTAACGACAGAGGACAAGCCCAGTTTTCTAAAGGTCGTTTCATGGAAGGAAGATGAAAACACTGACCCGGAGGAGTATGATAGTTTCTTGTTATGACTTTAGAGAACAACCCTTCCTTTCATTTTCCTTTAATTTTTTTCTTCTTTTAGATATGTATATTGATAGATAAACATATAGATATAGACAGATATGTCATCAGCCCACAGAACTGAAGCTAACTTCAGTGCGATGAGGGCTGGGCTTGGGCTGAGTCACACATATGGCAAAAGAAGGCAAAAGCCATTTTCATAAAGACCTACATCTGTTAATAATAATTTAAATTAGAAATATGACAAGATTATTTGAAGAACTGTTTTAAAAACTTAAACTATCGCTTCTACTCTAACTTTAGTATACTTTTTATTATATATATTTGCTATATATTGGGGAACTAATGGTTTACAAGACAGTTGTCATATGGGTACCATTTCTCATCCTTCCATACTAGATATCTCCACACCAAGTCCATCACCAACTTAGGACCTCTTGCATTAATATACATTGGAACCCAGTGCCTTTACAGGCTCCTTCCTACCTAACTTCCTCAAATCCTTAGCCTTGCAGTAACAGACTATGCTTCAGTCCATCCCATGATCCCTGTTCTACAAATTGCTTTTTCTATGAAATTTTCACTTTAGTAAACTTGTTTTTTCTGTTATGCATTTGTTCTCAACTAGGATAAAAAGTAAAAACAGGGGAGTCGGGCAGTAGCACAGCAGGTTAAGCGCAGGTGGCGCACAGTGCAAGGACCGTAGTAAGGATCCTGGTTCAAGCCCCTGGATCCCCACCTGCAGGGGAGTCACTTCACAAGAGGTAAAGCAGGGCTGCAGGTGTTTATCTTTCTCTCCCCCTCTGTCTTTTCCCTTCACTCTCCATTTCTCTCAGTCCTATCCAACAACAATGACATCAATGACAACAATAACTACAACAGTAAAACAAGGGCAACAAAAAGGGAATAAATATATAAAATAAAATTAAAATATTTAAAAAATTAAAAACAGGACCTAATAAAAGAATACAGGAATTCTTTCAAGTTCCTTCCAAGATGAAACAAATGACTTTGTCATTTTTAAAATCTTTAATATATATATATATATATATATATAATCAACTTTCTTAGCCAGTCATCTGTTGTTAGACATCTGAGATGCTTCCAAGGTTGGATTATTATGAATTGTGTTGCTATGAACATAGGTGTATATAAATTTTGAATGGGTGTATTTGTTTCCTTTTGATATATCCCCATGAGAAGAATTGTTGGTCATAGAGTAGGTCCATTTTTAGCATTCTGAGAAATCTCCTGACTCTTTCCATGGGACTTCAACTAATTTGTATTCTCAGCAGCAGTGTAGAAGGGTTCCTTTCCCCTATTCATATCCTCAGCAACACTTGCTGTTACTGTCCTGTCCAATGTATGGCATTCTTACAGGTGTAAAGTAGTAAATATTTCAGTGTTATTTTTGTTTCTTACCCTGGCATATTTTTTGCACAAACCCAGTTAAATCGCAAAGACATACCTATGTTCATGCACATTCTTACATAGCTTCTATCATTTTATTGGCAGTAGAAAAAAATTAAAGAATATGCATAGTCTATGGCCATACCACCTATAACATGCCTGATCTCATTTGATCTCAGAAGCTAAGCAGGTGAGTCTTTGCAATTTAACAGGATTTATGCAAAACTACACCAAGGTACCAAAAAAAAAAAAAAAAGAATGTGGGAATTGGAAAGGCTTTTGAACTAGATAGTCTTATTAGACTGATAGTAATTTAATTTTTCTACCTCTCCAACCCTAGTTCACTCAAAGACTGCGGGTGTCAGAAAAGCACTACTGTAAAGAATTTTCAAGAAGGATCTTATCAATATTAAATTATAACTGGCAAAAAATGCATTATAACATGCATGCAATATAAATTAAAGTAGACCATAACATCGTAAAAGAGGAAGAATAAAGGAAATTGATTTATATAGACTCTCAAATTAAATCTACTGAGGAAAAGTTGTTTTCATTTTTTAAAAATATAAAACAGATCTTTAGCACTTATTTTTCATATGGATGTTTAAAATAGCAACTACGATTTATACTTATATTATTGAAGTTTGGATAAGATCTTCATCCAACTATTACCAATATTAAAATCAATAATATTGCTTAGCTTTATGAAGTGCTTAACATTTCTGTGAAATTTTACACAGTTCAATCAGTACTGGAACACCCAACGTATAATCTAGGCTGGTAGAATTATCTCCATTTTACCGGTGCGTTCTCTGAATCTCTGAAAGGGTTCCTCTGAAATTCCTGAAGATGATGACATCCTTCGTTCTCTGTGCATTCCAGTGAATTATTCCAGACATAACACCAAAGCTATTGCTCTGGAAGTGATTTTTCTTACCTGAGATCACATAGTTTCTTTGAATTCACATTTTGTATTTCATATACTAGAAAGTTGATGGAAATAATAAAGGTTAATTTAGCATTAACTGCAAAGTTAAATTTTTTGATCTCATGGTCTAGCTGAGTCAAGAGGAGTAAATTTTTTTTTAATTTTTAAAAATATTTATTTTCTCTTTTGTTACCCTTTTTTATTGTTGTTGTAGTTATTGTTGTTGTTATTGATGTCATTTTTGGATAGGACAGAGAGAAATGGAGAGAGGAGGGAAGACAAAGAGGGGGAGAGAAAGATAGACATCTGCAGGAGGGGAGCCAGAGGCTCGAACCCGGAGCCTTACCCCGGCCCTTGCGCGGGTCCTTGCGCTTCACCCATTGGGCTACTTCCCAAATCCCAGGAATAAAAGATTTTTATGAGCTTGTGTTCTCACTTGAAATCCCCATGAATTGAAGTCCACCAATTAATACTTTTCACTGAAATTTCATATACTGTATCCATCTAGTTCACAACTCTTCAAAAGCAAGTCTTTCTCCAATGGCACAACTCCTGGTGCATCAGTCAATATTGCTTGTACCCAGTTGACTTTCTGAAGGAAGTTCTTTTGTTGTACCCACGTTGGAAATACACTATTACAACCACATCACTGTTCTTCTCCTTCTGCACAACCTCCTATACTTATTTTGCATAGGAGTTGCTCTTGGGAGAACTTCTTGGTAACCTCCAGTACACTTAGATCTTTTTAAATTTTTTTAAAATTATTTTTTTATTCCCTTTTGTTGCCCTTGTTGTTTTATTGTTGTTTTAGTTATTATTGTTGTGGTTATTGGATAGGACAGAGAGAAATGGAGAGAGGAAGGGAAGACAGAGAGGAGGAGAGAAAGACAGAAACCTGCAGACCTGCTTCACTGCTTGTGAAGCGACTCCCCTGCAGGTGGGGAGCCCGGGGCTCGAACCAGGATCATTACGCCATTCCTTGCGCTTTGCGCCACCTGCGCTTAACCCGCTGCGCTACCGCCCGGCTTCCCTCTTAGATCCTACAGTCTGTGTTTTGAGAATGTGATTTAAAAGACTGTCCATTACTGGAACTCTGGTGGTAATGGGTGCGAGACTGGCTTGCAACCTTAAGTTATTTCTAGGAATTTCTCTGTCTATAAGTTCAGCTATCTTTCCAAGATCACTCAAAGTTTTAATCATGAGAGGAATATCCAGTTCTTCAAGCCTGAACCTTGGGAAAGCACAACATGACTTTCTTGATTACTCTATTTTTCAAGTAAACAGGATGACCCAGATTGGATAGAAGAGAAGAGAAATGGGAAGTGTCAGGAAATTTTTAGTTTATCTTTCCTTGCTATATGTACTGGGGAAATACTTTAGCTAGGAAAGGAAGACTATTTTAATTTTCCTCCCAACCCTCTCTCTCCTAAAGAGAGCAGAGTTAACAACTTACATGTTTATTAATTAAGTCTATACTTCTTTCTATAGTATCAGTAGAAAGAAGCTGGGGTATTACCACTGGCATTGCATAAGAAAGTGATTGGGGAAAGGTAAAGGGTGGGAGAAAGGTAAATGATTAAGTTGTAAAGGAACTGTGACTAAACGGTACAAACAGAAAATCATAGCGCTCAGCTATCAGTGTAAAATTAAACAAAACAGTGTTCGGGGAGGTGGCTTAGTGGATAGGGCATCGGACTCTCAAGCATCAGGTCCTGAGTTCGGTTCTTGGCAGCACATGTACCAGAGGGATGTCTGCTTCTTTATCGCTCTCCTCCTATCTTTCTCCTTAATAAATAAATAAATAAAAATAAAAATAAACAAAACAAATGATTTAAAAATTTTAGGGAGACACAGAAATACTAACAATCATGACTAGTATTGAAAGACGGTGTATTTTTGTTTCTAAAACGAAGAAAGATAGACTTGAATAGTCAAATGATAGTAAACTATATCGAGTGTCTTTCACAATGCTTGGTAGATGACATACAATTTAGCAATTTTATAGAATCTGAAAATTCTTAAAGGTATTAAGTAGGAAATGAGTTGCATCTAAAATGCGACCGGTATGAACAAGGTAGAAAATGCGGAATATGAGAGCGTCTTCCTCCATCACCATGGCCAATACGAACAGACTTGTTTTCTAATAATGGTGTTTCCAATACCATTGCAATGCAGAAAGGAAACCTGAAGTTGTAGGTGGAGAACTTAACTATCCACATTTTTTCTCAAGTAACTGAAGAGTCTCTCCGTTATTTCTCATTCTTCATGCTGATTAATTCCAGATCCTGTTTGTGATAAAAATGGAAACCTGTCACAATGCCTATATTTTAATTTTAAAATTTATTTTACTGTATTTTTCACATGACACAGCTAAAGAAGAGAAAAACCTAGTTCATGAAGTGAGTGCACCAATCCATCTCACCCATTAAGTATTGATTACTTCATATTGCAGTTCTAAAACAACAAGGAATTACTTCTCTTGTATTAACTGATCTGAAACAGAAGCAGTCTAGTTTTCTTCCCCTGTGGTTAGCCCAGTGTGTCTGGACAAACAGGCAATTAAGTTCTTAAGATATAAACTTAAGTGAATATGAGACTGGCTATGTTTGCATATCATTCTACAACAATAGTTAACTCACTGGAGTGATTTAAATTTTTCTGACTCTTCCTGATAAAAATCTGTACTGCATTGCATCTTTGCACATGTTTTAAGCTAGTTTCAAGAGAGGGGATTACTTTTGAGATGCAGAAAATTATTTTCTCAGTCAGTATCAACATGGTAGAAAGTAAATTGTACAGTGAAAAAGGTCAAGAATCCATAGTCATTTGTCAGCTTTCCCTGTTCCCTAGTAGTATGATTACAGGAAACTCACCTTCTTCGTTTGACTTGCAGGTACCTCATCTCTGATAATTGATGCTAATTTTTAATTGATTCACTGGATGGGGTTTAAAGGTCAAATGAAATTACAAATGGATGAAGGTGTTAATATAAGATATATAACACATATATTTTTGTTATAGATATAAAACTCTTATTTTATTAATACTATAACATTAAATTTATACATAAACTCTGCATTTCTATGACTACAAAGGTTTTGTATGTATAAAGTTTTAATAAATTAAAAAAACAGCCAGTACCTACACATTATATATGTACCTATACATTATATATGTAACAGGTGATTTCCTGCTTGCTTGAAATTTTCTAAGTAATTATAAACTCATGTAAACATGTATCAATTTGTGATGTCAATAATAATATAACATATACATCTATGTGTATATGCTAGATATCAATTTGACATGTTAGATTCAAAACTGAATTATTTTCTAAAATTTGAATATAAAATTATGCTTAAGATTAGGCGCCCAAGCAAATGTCTACTTTTTTCTACATTCTTTGATAGTGTCTAGTTCTAGCAGTCATTTTCTTTAGTAATGTTCTTTTTTCTTCACTTTTTTTTTCTTTAGTAATGTTCTTTTTTCTTCACTTTTTGTGCCTTCTTTCCATGGAGTGAATTGAAACAGTCAACACTGCTTATGCCAAATAATTAGGTAGATAAGTGTGTTAACTGTGTCCACTTCAGAAGTATAATCCCATACTTTTAATTTAACAAGTGCAAAGTCATTATGTTGGTGGATGATTGAGAACATATTTCAAGCAAATTCTATATAAGTGATTTGTGAGGATAGTTAATGTCAAGAATTTTTAATATGAAATATTCAGCATTTTTCAAGTGGAACATGTGGTATAAACTTGAAGTCTTATTTATCTAAATAGGTTATTTAATCAGAGCAATTTTGATTACATTCTTTTAATTTCCTTCCTCCAATTTGCTCATTGACTTTGTCTATATCTCTACACAGTTAACAAATTAGCTGATATTTCTGGTTATCTTCACAATCAATTATGCATCGATTGACCATGTAGCAGGTTGAGTTGGTCCTTAAGAAAGTTGCAAACACAGAATTGCTTTTGCTGCGGTTGCTAATTCTGCTGCCCAGACTTGATGTCAGAGAAGAACTTTTGGGATATATGTAAAGTCCCTCACATTCTCAAATGGTCACCTAAATGGCCCAAAATAAAGTTTAATGTGCAATTCTTGTTTTCACAGATTGCACATTTAAATTAGAATTCCATCTGGAATATGCTTTAAGATTCTGACATAACAGGAAAACATTGTCCTGATTTGCTTCTGTCTAAAATAGGTGATGGCAATTGTTAGCTTAACAATGAAACGTCTTAGTGAATGATGCTATCCTTCAGGGCTAAAGAGGATGGTGACATTTGAAATAATATTATTTTGCAGTAATGTTGATTTTGATGAAATGATCAACTTATCTAGGTCGATATATATTGTTTCCTCTTACCCAACTTGTTACTAAAACTTAAATGGGAACTATACACTTTTAAACTCTACTAATAGAAACTATGTTGCCTGTTCAAGTTTACTAACTAGCTTTAAAAAATATTTACTGATCACTGCTATAATTACTACCGCCCTCTAGTGAGAGTTTAGGGTGCTGTCTTCTCACATGGTCAGAGAGGCCTCTTAAATGCCTGAATTCTGATCGGATATAATAAAAATACCTCATAGACAACATCATGTTAGGACTCTATGGGAGCAGAGCTATGAGTGTGGTGGGAAAAGTCTTTAAAATTGCAGGTACTCTCAGGATGAATATTTGTGTTTGGATTTTGGCTCTCTTATGTCAATGGTATACAATTGCCCAAATCATCTCTAGAAAATGGTTTCCTGGGGGCCGGGCAGTAGCACCACGGGTTAAGCGCATATGCTATGAAGAGCAAGGACCAGTATATAGTATATATAGGACCAGGTTTGAGCTCTGGCTCCCTACCTGCAGCGGGGCGGGGGTCTCTGCACAAGAAGCAGGTCTGCAAGTGTCTTTCTCTCCCCTTCTCTGTCTTCCTCTCCTCTCTCGATTTCTCTATAACAACAATAACAACAACAGGGGCAATACAATGGGAGAAGGTGGCCTCCATGGGAAGCGGGTATGTAGTGCAGGCACACTAAGCCTTAGTGATAATCCTGGAGGAGACAAAAAAGAAAGAAAGAAAGAAAAAAGAAAAAGAAAAACAAGGTTTCCTTTCTAAACGCCTGAGAAACTCCATCAAAAGTCAAAGTCAAGATAAAGTCTGCAGTTCAGGGATACTGAAATGAAGGTGTTAGACTGCTGTCATAGGCTTTGAAATGATCTTACATGGGGAAACACAGCAAACTTAGCTTGCATGTTCAGAGAGAAAGTGCAAGTGTAAATACCTGACATGATTTCAGACCAGGGATTCACAGAGTTTTTGTAACTCATCAGGGCTCTACTCTGTCTTCCTGAAGCTTACTTATGATTTTATGAAATTTTGAGGCCAAAATCTAGTATACTTATTAGCTGGGAATTATGAGGGTTTTTTTTTTTCATCTGTAATAATACCAGTAGATTTCCTATCAAGGATTCAAGATTTTGCACCAACCTTCCCCCCTCTTGATTTATATTTTATTTGTATGAGAGAGACGGGGTATGGCGTGTGGTGGTACTCAAATAGTAATCTGTGTCATATGGTGGTGCTGGGGATTAAACCTGGTACCTCAGAGCCTCAGGCATGAAATGTGTTTGCATAACCATTATGTTGTCTCTCCCACCCTTAAAGAAACTTTTCTAGGGAGCCAGGCAGTTTTTTTCTTCTAGCGTTTGCCCTTCTTCCGTAGCCAGTCAACAGCGTCAGGTTGAGCCTGATGTAAAGTTTCGAGACCTCCTTTGAATCTGGAGAGGTGGCAGTCGTTGACTATGTGGGTCATAGTCTGTCTGTAGCCGCAGGGGCAGTTCGGGTCGTCTCTGGCTCCCCAGCGATGGAACATAGAGGCGCACCGGCCATGGCCTGTTCGATAGCGATTGAGGAGGGCCCAATCATAACGTGCTAGGTCAAAGCCGGGTTGACGCTCGCAGGGGTCTGTGATGAGGTGTTTGTTCTTTACCTCAGCTGACTTCCAGCTCTGTTTCCAAGAGACTGGAACAGAGAAGTTCAGTGTAGGCGTAGGGGACCAGATTGGGTGACGAGACGTCAAGCGTCGGACAGGGTGGGCGAAGATATCCGCGTATATTGGCAGGTCCGGTCGAGCGTAGATGTGGTAAATGAACTTAGATGATGCCGCATCCTGACGAATATCTGGCGGGGCGATGTTGCTAAGAACTGGCAGCCATGGAACCGGGGTGGAACGGATGGTTCCAGAAATGATCCTCATGGAGGAATATAATTTGGAATCGACCAAGTGGACATGGGGGCTACGGAACCATACTGGGGCACAGTATTCTGCAGTGGAATAGCATAATGCCAGAGATGATGATCGTAGTGTGGAAGCGCTCGCGCCCCATGAGGAGCTGGCCAGTCTTGCAATGATGTGATTTCCTTGCGCCCACCTTTGCTGCGGTTTTTATGAGATGTTTGTGAAATGACAGAGTGCGATCGAGAGTAACGCCAAGATAGACTGGCTGGGCTTCATGCCGGATTCTCGTATCGCCAAGCAGTGACACACCAGGTTAAGAGTATATGCTATCATGGACAAGTACCTGGTACCCCAGTTTCTAGCTGCAAGGGTGAAACTTCAGGAGCAGTGAAGCAGGTCTGCAGATGTCTCTCTTCCCCCACCCTCTTTCTATCTCCCCCTGTCTTATTAATCTCTCTCTTTCCTGTAAAAAAAAAAAAAGAAGGAAAATATGAAGAATGACAACCCCTGCACGTAGGACAATTCCTGCATAAGGAGAACCATTCAAGCTAAGGAAACTAAGAAAATATTTAACATGCCAGGTCTGGATAAAACTCCACCTGGGCAAGAATGGGAGAAAAGGGGTCAGGGAGACAGCATAATAGTTATGCAGAAAACTGCCATGCCTGAGGGACCAGAGGTCCTAGTTTTGATCTTCCACACTACCATAAGCCAGAACAGAGCAGTGCTCTGGGAAAAAGAGTAATAATAGTAACAATAATAATAAGAAGAAATTTTTAAAGAGTGGTTTCCAGAATAACAGAGTAAAAACTGAAGAGTGTTAAAAGTGTAGACACAAATGAATCTACTCAAATAAAGGACATGGAAAAACACAAGAAAACCCTAGAACAAGAGCGGAACTAAAATCTCTATTTAAGGTGATAAAAATGGATCCAAAGACTAAAAGTATGGTGCAGGAGAATGTCGGTTGGGGGCAGTGGTATGAATAAGCCTATCACAGGGAGATAATTTCCTTTAGCAAAGTGATTTTTAAAAAATTGCTCATAGGTATAATAGATTTTAGAAATCTTAAATTCAGTGGTAAAGGAAAGAAGTAAAAGTGACATGATAATTTTAAGATCTGGAACAAAAGGAATAAAAGATATATCCCAAGAAAGCTCTTCCTATATTGCTAAAGGAAACTAACATAGCACAGAAAAAAAATGTACCTATGGTGACAAGGTAAGTAAGAAATAGACACTAAATATTACACTCAAATAAATTCAGATTCACCCTCATTCTAGCATAAATTCAATATTATAGAATAATGTATGAATAGAATACCAAAGGTATCAAAGGAGGAGATAGTTTGTCTACACGTGGTAAACATCAGGCCATTATTAAACTCGAATAATGCTAAGCAAAACAAGAGACAGCTGTATCTATGTGAATTAGTGAACACTGATAACTGAAACATTATCAAAGCATAGTTATCATGAAAAGCTTAACACCTCTGGCAGAATAAATACATAAGACATAAGAAATTATATAATTTTAATATTTAAAAAATCAAATGTACTTAAAAGTTAACCATCATAGTAAATATACCCCTTTCAACAAAAAATATTACTAATATTTTTCTATTTTAATTGTAACATATGTCCCCTCTGTTTGCAAGCTTTCTGAGGGGAAAGAAAGGTCTAATTTGCGACATTTGACAACTTCGATGGTGTTGAAAACCCCTCAAGCTATTAATCATTTATGACCAGTTGTCAAGATTCCTAAACATTTAATAATGGAGCTGGAAAGATGCAACTATTTCATACCATTAATAAATGTTACTTTCTCTAGTGAATCAATTCTTCACTTATCACACTTAATTATAGGTAGTTGCTTGCATATATATTTTTTAAACTGTTTTTTTCTTTGTTGAGAGATTAATGGTTTACAGTCAACAGGAAAATAGAGTAGTTTGTACATGTGTAACATTTCTCAGTTTGCTGCATAACAATTGAACCCCCACTAGGTCCTCCTCTGCTGCATATATATATTTCTATCACCAAACTGGAATCACTTGAGAATAGAGGCTGTAACAGCAGCAAGAGAGGGACAGCTGAACACTGGGGAAATAACATAATGATTATTCAAAAATGTTCATGCTTCAGACTCTGAGGTGCCAGGTTCAATACATAACACCACCATAAGTCAGATCTGAGTAGTGCTCTGGTCTCTTTCTCTCTCTCTTCTCCCCCCTTTCTCTCTCTCATTAATATAATATAACAAATAAAATATTTCTAAAAAGAAAATGTTCATTATTATATGGGAAAAACACATTTTTCCTGGTTTGTGTACATTTTATTTATTTATCTTTTGAATTTTCTTTCTTTCTTTCTTTCTTTCTTTCTTTCTTTCTTTCTTTCTTTCTTTCCTCCAGAATTATTGCTGGGGCCTGGTGCCTGCACTAGGAATCCACTGCTCTTGGAGGCTATCTTTTTCCTTTTTGTTGCCTTTATTGTTTATCATTGTTGTTATTGTGGTCGTTGTTGTTGAATAGGACAGAGAGAAATTGAGACAGGCAGGGAAGACAGACAGGAGGAGAGAAAGATACCTGCACACCTGCTTCACCACGCGTGAAATGACTCCCCTGCATGGGCGGGGGGGGGGGGGGGGGGGGGGTCAGGGCTTAAACTGGGAGCCCGGGGCTCAAACCCGGATGCTTACGTCAGTCCTGGCGCTTGGCACCATGTGTGCTTAACCCGCTGCGCTACTGCCCGACCCCTGTCTTTTGCATTTTCTAATATATATATTTCACCAGTGTTATTGCTGGGCTCAGGGACAGCACCACGAATCCACCTCTCCTGGCAGAGATAAACTGAGAGGAGGGGAAACACAGAGGGAGAGAGAAAGATAGACACTTGCAAAGCCCGCTCACGAGGTATTCTTCTTGCAGGTAGGGAGCGGGAGCTCGAACCCAGCTCTTTGTGCTTGGTGATACATGTGCTTAACCAGGTGTGCCATTGCCTGCTCCCCACCCCGAATTTTCTTTTCTATTTTTTAAAATTTATTTCATTTACAATTTGGATAGAGACAGAGAGAAATTGAGAGGGCAGGGGAGATAGGGAGAGAGACACACAAAGACACCTGAAGCCCTGCTTCACCACTCGTAAAGTTTCCCCCTTGAAGTTGGGGCCCAGGGGCTTGAACTTGGGTCCTCACACACTAATGTGAGCATTTAACCCGGTTTGCCCCTGCCTGGCCCCGCCGAATTTTCTAAATACTGATTACAATTGATCACCAGTAGTACCAAGAGTTTGGTGGAGGAATATAAAACTCATTTACCCTGCAGATACATTTTGGGATTCTCTTAAGACCCTTTAGTGGGGACTTGCTTCATTCAGGTCTACCCTCAGCCAGATGTGCTGCAGGACTCTCTAACTAGGCCCACTTCTGCTTAGATAGACTTCCTTCCCTAAACTTCCTGGGAAGGCAAGGTGAGGATATACCATGTGTCAGTGAATCTTCAGTTGGTCATTGCCCAGAGCTTAGTAGAGACAAAAGGAGTAAAATCAAAGACTTGCCCCCATCCCTGGTTTGGTCTGCTCATGTCGCTCTGAATGTACAGCTGTAGAGTATGCTGTGGAGCAGGGCTTCTCAACAACTGGGTCATTGTCATTTTGAAGCAGATAGGTCATTGCCATTGGGAACTGTCCCATGCACCGTATTTAGCAATCCCCCTGGCCTCTATCCAGTAGATTCAAATAGCCACACCAGACCACCAGTTGTGACAATCGAAAATGCCTCCAGTGTTAAACATTCCTTGGCGAGCAAAATTGCTCTCCTTTTTTCCCATTGCGAACTGCTGCTATATAGTGGAAGAATATACTTCTAGGGAGTCGTGCGATAGCACAGCGGGTTAAGTGCAGGTAGTGCAGCGGGTTAAGCGCAGGTAACGCAAAACGCAAGGACCAGCATAAGGATCCAGGTTCGAGCCCCTGGTTCCCCACCTGCTGGGGAGTCGCTTCACAGGTGGTGAAGCAGGTCTGCAGGAGTCTATCTTTCTCTCCCCTCTCTGTCTTCCCCTCCTCTCTCCATTTCTCTCTGTCCTATCCAACAAGGACGACATCAATAACAACAATAATAATAACTACAACAATAAAACAAAAAGGGCAACAAAAGGGAATAAATAAAATAATACACTTCTAAATCCATACTAAATTCTGTATTTTTATGATGCATTCTACAAAATGGGAAGATGCTCTTTTATCTGTAATTTTTGTACAGTTGTGAGTCTTTTATTCTATCTGCCCAGAAATTTAGCATAACAATGGGTAAAATAAGTAGAATTACTTATTGGCTGTTATATTTCTTTTTTTATGGAAATAACATTGGCATATATGACTATATATGTTTTGAGGATACAATTTTACTTATATTTATTTTAGGCATTATCACACCATACCAAAAGCCAGTGTACCACCCCCTGTTGCGTTTATTCTTTAATTAATTGATTTTAATTAATTTAGTTATTTAGTTTTTTCTCTAATTAGTGTGACAAATATTAATTGAGGACACAGGGTACTGCCAAAATCGCTGCTGGATCTTAGAATAACTATCTCTGTAACACACACTCTCAGTTCTTAAATTTGAGAGTTCTACGATTTATATGCATTTTATATTTATCTTCTGGCTATTTATTTCTTCTCTGGGCTTTCTTAGTAAAAGTTTCTTCTGTTTTTCCTATATATTGACTAAATATTGAACTTGTTAGTACTTTTTTTTTTCAGCTTCTTTTTTTTTTTTTATTTATTTATTTTCCCTTTTGTTGCCCTTGTTGTTTTTTCATTGTTGTTGTTAATGTCATTATTAGAAAGGACGGAGAGAAATGGAAGGGGAAGGAGGGGTAGACAGAGGGGGGAGAGAAAGATAGACTCCTGCAGACCTGCTTCACCGCCTGTGAAGCGACTTCCCTGTAAGTGGGGAGCCCTGGGTTTGTGCCAGGACCCTTATGCAGGTCCTTGTGCTTTGTGCCACGTGCACTTAACCCGCTGCGCTACTGCTACCGCCTGACTCCTGTCAGTACTTTTATAGTGTTAATGTTATTTACACATTTTGAAAGGAGGGAGAAAAGTGATATTCCTTACTTTTATTTGATCCTGGAATCATACTTTCTCCAGAGCATCTCCTGGGATGATTAATACACTGTGGTGTTTACAAAACATATTTACTACCTATAAATGATGAAACTTGTACTTTTCAAATCAATATCACCCCTGATGCTTTACAGAATCTCAGACTCAACTATTCAATTTACTTGGGGGATATCTCGAGATAAATTCTACAAATACCTCAAACTCAGTATTTTTTTTGTTCCTCCAGGGTTATCACTAGGGCTCAGTGTGGGGCAGAACAAATCTACTGCTCCTGGTAGCCACCCCCCCATATTTTATTGGATAGGATTGAGAGAGGAGAGGAGAGAGAGAGACAGACACCTGCAGGTCTGCTTCACCACTTGTGTGCAGGGGGGATAGTCAGGGGTTCAAACCCAGCTCCTTGTACTTGTACTATGTGAGCTTAAACAGATGCACCACCGCCTGCCCCTCAATACTTTTTCCTAAAGACCTCTATAACTGCCTTAACACAAAGCAAACTTTCTACTTTCCTTTAATGTCTTCAATATTGTCTGTCACAACCTTCACTGACAGTGGGTCAGTCATTTATGCTATTTCTGTCTCCCATGCTAGTTTATGAGAGCCCAAATTTATGGTCTTTGTCTCTAAGTTCCTCTCACCCTCACCCACACCTCCCAGAATTGGGGAAAGAATGGGTGTTTGAGAATTGATTTCCTTAAAATTGAACTTAAAGTAAAAAAAATTCCCTGGGGGGAAGGGGTGGTAAAAAAGAGACATTTCTTAGGAATGTATTTACTCTACATATTTAAATTCAGGCTCAGATACAGTTTTGAAAGGGAACCGAAGGTGAGGTGTTGGAATTGCAATAACAAACATTAAAAAAAGGTCTGGGAAGTATGATACTTAGGCTTGCCCAAGACAAACTTGAATGATTTAATAATACTAGAGAGTTCCAGAAATGGCTTGAATAAAAATATAGGTATCTTTTGCTTTTCATTTTGCCTGTTTTAAGGATTTTTAGATAGACTTGGGTCTAATGAAACATTTGTTTCTCAGAAAGAGAATTTATTATTTTGTTCTGTGTTGCCCAGTTTCAGATTAAATCATGAATGGATTTTGAAGGATACACTGCAATCTCATCTGGATAATAATTCTTTTGTAATCGATTAAGAAAGTAATCATTCTTCTTTTTATTCTCTTAATAAACACTCCACATATCACTTCTGATTAAATCTTAGCCAGATGAACCACCACGACTGGATTTGGGGGAGCTCATCAGTTCTTCCTGTCACTTGCTGAGTTCAACAATAGCATTTTCCTCTCACTCTTCCTGACATGGGTGTCACAGGTCAATTTATCTTTGCATTCAGTTGCAACAAGACAGAAATGAAGTCTTCCAAGCACTAGTAAACAATATTAAATAAGCCCCTTGAAGAAATTGCAAAGTAGTTTTCTTTATCAAAATTTTCAGTCTCAGGTATCTTATTTGAAACTTTTGTATTACTTGGCTATCAGCCACAAAATGTTCTACAGTCACAGAAATCAGAAGACATTTGTGGGTAATATGTAAAACGAAGGCCTTAAATTGCAGTTGGTTGACTGTAAGATAAATTGGTTTTCTTTTCTCACCTATAAATACAGACTTATTATTTTTTTCTCAAAAAAAAGTAAATGTTGTGCAAAGTAGAAAACCTTGGGAACACTTAAGAAAAATTTCATGAATAGTAGTTAGTGTTTCTCCTTATATTTCCATCTCTCTTCTTCAGCTGGAAACTAAAAGAAAAAGAAAAAGAAACTGCTGGAAAAATGGAATCCTGTAGATATGAAATGGTTAGACCAAAAATGATCATGACCAATTTTTTTCATAAACACTGAACTTTGTTTCTATGACTAAATCAACTAATAATGGTAATTAAGAGAGATAACCATTACTTCATCTATTTATTTATTTATTTTTCATTATTGAGGCTTCATCACTCCGGCCTGAAATTGTTTATAAGTAGAAAGGGAGAGATGGAGGTAGAGAAACAGAGACAGAGGGCTGGGCAGATAGCATAAGGGTTTGCAAAAGACTCTCATGCTTGAGACTTTGAGGTCTCAGGTTCAGTCCCCAGCAACATGATATGCAGAGCTGAACCGCTCTTTTCTCTCTCATCCCCATCATATTTTTAAAAAGATAGATGGAGAACTAGAGATAGAGGGAAAGATATCATAGCCTGGAAACTTTCTCCAGTATGGTGGGGCATGGCCTAGAACCTGGGTCATGTACATAGCAAAGTGGGTACCTGACAAAAGAGCTCACCTAGCATTGAAAATTCAGTGACTCTCATATTGGAAAACCAGTGCCAGAACTGGAGTTTTGTATTAGGCGGGTCATATATTAACTAGATGCTTTGAAATTTTCATGTGAGTCTGTGCAAGTCATTCAACCCTTTGAATAGTGTGCTTCTCATTTCTAAAATGTTAAATAATTAAACTTTCCTCATGATTTATTAAGAGAAGGAAATAATTTGTTGAGAATCCCCAGGCACAAATGCAATATGTAATCATTATATCCAATTAATATCGGTGGGGGTGGGGGAAGAAAGCTGAACTCAATGTAAAGCTGATCACAGGGCCTGGAACATAATAAACTTTTATTTTCTAGCCTCTGAAAATGTTCAATGTTTTTGCATTACTGATATCTCACTGATATCTCCCTTCAGTCTTTATTTACTTGCATCTTCACTTTTGTTTTTTACCTCTTAGTATTGGTATCCAGAAATAAAAGCTTGACTATCTCTATTTTCTATTTGAATTTCATTGGTATTTTATTTATTTTAATGAGAAAAGTACAGAGGAGACCAGAAAACTGCTCAGCTCTAGTGTATGGTAATTCCGGGGTTTGAACCTAGGAGGAAGGATCCTCAGGCATGAACACTGTTTGCTTAACAATTATGTTGTCTTACCACCTCAGCCTTCTCTAGTTCACATTTTTCCTTGGTAGTCTCATTTAGGATTAGACTTTAAATATCATCTATGTGCTGATAACTTCTGGGTAGCTTAGCTTAAAAGATAAGTCTCAAATTCTGTAATACTCCTGCTTTCAAAAAATCAAGCTAAATTCATTTTCTTTTCTTCCTTCCTTCCTTTCTTCTTCCCTTCTTTCCTTCCTTCCTTCCTCACTCACTCCATTTACTTATTTATTTATTCATTCATTCATTTATTTATTTTGTCCTTTTTTATTTTTGCCTCCAGGGTTAGCACTGGGTCTCAGTTCTGGCACTATGAATCACTGCTCCTGGCGGCCACATTTTCCATTTTATTGAGTAGGACAGAGAGAAATTGAGAGAGGTGAGGGGGATAGAGAGGGAGAGAGAGAAAGGAACTCACCTGCAGACCTACTTCGCCACTTGTGAAGTGTCCCTTCACAAGTGGGGAGCCGGGGACTCAAACCAGGATCCTTGACTGGGTCCTGTGCTTATTACTATGTGTACTTGACTGTGTATGCCACTGCCCAGCTCCTTTAATTCATTTTCTGGAATCTGAAGAGTAGGGTAGGTTGGATGTAGTGAATCTCTCTCTCTCTCGAGAGAGAGATTGTTTCTGAGATTAGGACTTGATTCTGGGTTCTCACTCTCCACCTCCATATCCCTCTCCCTTGCTGTCGCTCTTGCTTTCTTTCCCTTCCCTCTCAATTTCTCTCTGTTTCTATCCAAAACGAAAATAAAGAAATGTTAAAAAGACTTGCTGAGGTAGGGGTAGATTGCAGATTAGTTATACAGAGACACTCTCATGCCTGAAGCTCCTAAATCCCAAGTTCAATTCCCGGCACCACTATAAGCTAGAGTTGAGCGAGGTTCTGATAAATAAGTTAATTAATTAATTAATTAAAATAAAAAAGACAGGGCCGGTGGTGGCGCACCTGGTTAAGCACACACATTACAGTGTGCAAGGACCAGGGTTCAAGCCCCAGTCCCCACCTGCAAGGGGAAAGCGTCATAAGTGGTGAAGCAGGGCTGCAGGTGTCTTTCTGTCTCTGATCCTCTCTATCTTCCCCCTCCCTTCTCAATTTCTCTCTGTCGCTATTCAACAAATAAATACATTTTTTAAAGAAAAGATGGCATAGATTTTAAAAAAATAAAGACTTGCTTTACAAATATATAGTATTTTGGCGCTTAATGAAAGTTTTAATTTTATATTCTTTTGTCAAAAATATGGTCATTGTGAAGTGACATTTTCCAGATGTATTTTCATGGAGCCCTCCAAGACTCATGGCATTTCCTTAAATTCTGCACATTATTCCCCTAGCTCTTGTGTCACAGATACTTCCCTTTGTACACTCATCATTTCTTTCCTCTCCCTCCTTTCTTCCCTTCCTTCTAGCCTTCCATTCCATTTCCTTCCCTCGTCTCCTTCATTTCTTTCTTCCTCTACCAAGCACTTATTAGGAGACAGATTGGAGTAACAGAAGTTAAAAATATATGAGTCCTAGCCACAAGAAAGTCACAGGGACCAATGGGTAAAATTAATATGTAAAAATATAATTATGCTATAAATTAATATTTGGGAAAGTAGATGTGTATTATATATATGTATGCTACTGGGAATGACTAATATAGAATTCAGCAGGAATTTGTTTGAGTCACTTGAAGGGGAAGGCTGCTAATTATCACATATTTCACAGAAAAGTCTCCATGATAACATACTCGTGTGTAAAATAGCGGTAGCTAGACTGAGAAACCTTGTCTTGTATTCATGTAACTAAATTTGCTGGAATTTTCTAATTACTTTTTTTTCTTTCAGATATGCTGCTTACTTTTCTATCTGTGTCATTTTGAATTTTGTTATTTTACAGTGTTACATATTATCTTTGAATAATTTGTAATGTCCTTTTATGATCAGGGAACATTTAGCTAGTCAAGGTTAAAAATCATTAATATTTGTATAGTTCCTATTTATAATGTGTTAGTGGGGAGATAAACAGTTTATATCTGAAAGATTAATAATTAACAACATTACTCTAGTTTGCACATTGAGGTAAAGAGAGTGAAGTTTAAGTCTTTGGCTCCAAGTGTCATTTCCACTGTTATTATGAAATCTCTCGGCTTATAAGAGATTCAGTAATAAGAAAAGGAAAGCTTTTATGACCAAAATGTTTCTCTGTTTTCATTTCAAAATTGCTAATCTATTCCAAAAAAAAGGCACTTCAATGAAATAAAGTTAATTGTATTGTAGACTAGAAATGCAGCTATAGAGGGCATTAGAATGATTGGCAAAGGATAAATATGGACAATGGGTATAGGCTGTAATGATTTATATAATTATAATATTCGATATGAGCTGATTTCTTTCTTTCTTTCTTTCTTTCTTTCTTTTTTTAAATAATGACTAGGCAGTGCCCTGCTCTTGGCCAACCTTTTCTTTTTTTTTTTTTTTTTTCCTCCAGAGTTATTGCTCAGGGCTCAGCGCGGGCACCATGAATCCACTCCTCCTGGAGGGTATTTTTTCCCTTTTGCTGCTCTTGCTGTTTATCATTGCTGTTGTTATGTTATTGTTATGTTTGTATTTGTTGGGTAGGACAGAGAGAAATCAATAAAGGAGGGGAAGACAGAGAGGGGGAGAGAAAGATAGACAGACACCTCCAGACCTGTGAAGCGACCCCACTGCAGGCAGGGATCCAGGGACTCGAACCAGGATCCTTACACCAGTCCTTGCGCTATGCTCCTTATGCAATTAACTGGCTGCACTATTGCTCAGCCTTCTTGAGTTGATTTCTTGTTTTAGAAATACAGATTAAATTATTTAAGTTTATTTAAAATATTACTTATTGTATAAGAAAGGATGATATATATATATACATATATACATATATATATGTATATATATATATATATATATATATATATATAGAGAGAGAGAGAGAGAGAGAGAGAGAGACCTGCAACACTGTTTCACCACTTGTGAAGCTTTGCCCCTGCAGGTGAGAAGTAGGGGCTTGAACCCCACACCTTGCACATTGTAACACATGTGCTCAACCAGGTGGACCACCACCTGGCCCCTCAGATTGAAGTATTTAACGGTAAAGTGTTAGGGTGTTTATGATTTTTATAAAATGATTCAGATGTAGACAGAGGATGCTAAAGCAATTTTGGCCCAAAAAATAGCAATAGAGGAATTGGGTAATGAATATTAAGGTATCCTTGTTCTATTCTTGAAAAAAATTATTTTCTTATTTTTATTTATTATTGACTTGAGACAGAAAGAAATTGGGAGGGAGGAAGATATATAGAGAGAAAGAGACAGAGATACCTGCTGCCCTACTTCACCACTTATGAAGCTTTCCTCCTAAAGGTGGGGGTCAGGGGCTTGAACCTGTGTCCTTGCATACTATAATGTGTGCCACCACCTGCTCCCCTTCTTGAAAAATTTCTAACCAAAATTTCCAAATATTTCATTGTAATAAAGTAATTTGGTTATAATCATAACTATCTGTTACCTTCTTAAATTCTAAGATAGAAAGACACCTACTTCATTCTCTATAAAACCATTATTTCCCAGTCCTGGAACCTCTGGGGCTTGTCTTGTCTTCCTTCATGCTTTTCTTTATCCATGCCATTTGATACTGCATCTGCTGATCTCAGCCAAATCAATGCAACAGTACTAAAAGCCAGACCTCCCGCCTTCTACACCCCATACTGATTCTGGGTCTGTGCTCCCAGAGGGGTAAAGAATAGAAAAGTTTCTAATGGAGGGGATGGGATACAGAACTCTGATGATTGGAATTGTTTGGAGTTGTACCCCTCTTTTCCTACAATCTTGTCAATCATTTAATCAATAGAAAGAAAAGATAAGGAAAGAAAAGAAAAGACAAAAAAAATTAAATGAAAAATACCAAGAAGAGATTCTGATAGGTATTCAAAATGCAAACATGGATCAGATACAAAAATAGCTGATTTCAAGATCTTTAAATGTTGTGTGAAAATAGAAATTACAAAATAGTGCCCAAGTGTTATAATCCAAGTAGCTCTACTCTGCCTTCATTCAAATGATTGCACCTTCAATACACCCGTGGTAACCTGGAACCTGTAGGAGGTGCAGAGGAAGAATCTCAGGATATGTGTCATGCGTTGTGGACAGGTAAAATTTCTGACCATGGAGTTTAGTTTTGTCACAAAGAAAATGATGGCCACGAATGAAGGTGCTTATGCCAACATCACCTAGACTTATCAAACCTACTTTGAAACTTTGGTCCCCTTTAGGGATGTAGTCTTAAGTAGTCAGCATGAAATTTTCTGGTTAGTACCATTCTCTGAAGGAAAATGAATAATTTTCATTCCCCACAGAGAATACTTATCTGGTTTTATAAAACCTTACATTTTGTACATGTCTTAGAGCTTTCTGGGTGTGAAATTTGCTAGATGGGATGTTTCAAGACTTATGAATCATTTAATAAAGCCTATTAGATCTTTCAAATTAATTCAGTTGGATTTTTACTATTTCACAGTTCTCCAGACTTCCAACACAAAGTTGGCTGTATCTTTTGGTACTTGAGGTTCAGAGAATTGTTCTGTTTCCTGGAACAATTCCAGCAATTCACTCCAGTACTTTCAGTGAGGCAAGAAAAAGGAATGGTTCAACAAAGTCCAAACTTGCATCCAGTTAGGACGTCTGTATATTAGGAGACCTATTGTTGATGGTGGTATATGTTATGAGGGAAAAACATAGGATGGCAATAACTGATCTATTCTGAAGTTCTCAATTTATAGAGTAAAACAAAAACTTTTACTGTGGGTGGTTAAATATCTTTCTCAAAATGGTACAGCTATTAGATTGAACCCTATGAAATTTGCATTTTTGTAGGCTAAAATGATCTAATCATGATAATTTTGCCTAGTTCAAAATATAAGTGGTATGACTGAGAGATTTTTTGGTCTTCATACTTCTGAGAAAGTGTCTTTATAAAGCACTGGGCCAGGTGGTGAAACACCTTGTTAAACATGTATGTTATAATGTGCAAGGAACCAGGGTTTGAACCCTTGGTTCACACTTGCAAGGGGAAAGCTTTTTAAGTGATGAAGAAGTGCTGCAGGTGTCTTTCTCTCCCCCTCTCTATCTCCTACTTCCCTCTCAATTTCAGGCTGTATCTATCCAATAAATAAATAAAGACAATAAAAAGAATTACAAAAATAAAAGTAAATAAAATAAAATAAATAAATAATTAAAAGCAAAGCACTTTCTGGAAAACTCTTCAGATTCATTCCCTCTGCTTAAATGAAAATGTATTGCTGACGGGATCCTCATATGGTTAGACTCACTGTACAAGTCACAACTTAATGGGGTACCTTCCACAATTCTGCAAGTGGTAGACTTATAACAGCTATAAAATCTTATATTGATTCTTAGTTCAATGTTAAACTTTATTTTTTTAAATTTCTTTTATTTATTATTGGATAGAAACAGAGAGAAGTTGAGAAGAAAGGGAGAGATAGAGAGGTAGAGTGATAGAGAGACACCTGCAGCCCTGCTTCACCACTTGTAAAACTTTCCCCTTGCAGGTGGGTACCAGGGGCTTGAACCTAGGTCCCTGTGCACTGTAATATGTGTGTGCTTAACTAGGTGTGCCACCACCTGACCCCTTAGTTTAAATTTTAAAACCGATTAATTTATATAAGGCAGCTCTTATCCAAACTTCTAATGCAAAGACGCAAAAATGACAAGAGAAAAATAAGATTAGTATCATTAAATAGATATTTCATTTTCCTTTAAATCTATCTTTGTATGTAGGTGATAGGATGTCATTTAAACTAAATTTTAAGTGTCTTTTTCATCTTATTTTTTATGTGCATTGGATATACTAATATGTTTCAAGATCATTTTCTAGAAAAAGGAAGGGGTAGAGTTAAACTAGGAAAATATGTGTAGTGGCCAGGAGATTTATGGGTAAGAGCTGTAACATGCACTTAGCAAAGTAATGAACAATGTAATTATATGGAACAAAGGTCAGATAATACGCAGGGAGTTGCATTCATTATTAGCAACAAGTTTCATCCAAAGCCAGTGAGTCAACATAGTCCTTACTAAGAATGACTATGCTTTTGTTATTTACAACACATTACTAATTCTAAATGCCTATTTTTAAGTAACTTTGTTTTCTGTGTCATATTATTTATTTTTAAAAATACACCCAAAACAATAGTAAAATAGGTAATAGTAAAATGTTAATCATCTACCATTTTGTGTTTTTGTATTCTACTTTCTTTTAAAGATAAACCACTAGTGTTTTTGTTTTCAAGAAAATTAAGACCAATTGATTTTTTAAAATTTTTTATTTAAGAAAGGATTAGTGAACAAAACCATAAGGTAGGAGGGGTACAACTCCACACAATTCCCACCACCCAATCTCCATATCCCACCCCCTCCCATGGTAGCTTTCCCATTCTCTATCCCTCTGGGAGCATAGACCCAGGGTCATTGAGGGTTGCAGAAGGTGGAAGGTCTGGCTTCTGTAATTGCTTCCCCGCTGAACATGGGCGTTGACTGGTTGGTCCATACTCCCAGTCTGCCTCTCTCTTTCCCTAGTAGGATGTGTCTCTGGGGAAGCAGAGCTCCAGGACACATTGGTGGGGTCTTCAGTCCAGGGAAGCCTGGCCGGCATCCTGATGACATCTGGAACCTGGTGATTGAAAAGAGAGTCAACATACGAAGCCAAACAATTTGTTGAGCAATCATGGATCCCAAGCTTGGAATAGTGGAGAGGAAGTGTTAGGGAGGTACTCACTGCAAAAACTCTAGTGTACTTCTGCTTTCAGGTATATATTTTGCAGTAGTTTATGGATACGTGTGCACATAAGCTCTCTCTCACAGAAACTGGTGTATATCTAGGTTATGGAACTTTGTTAGAAAGTGAACTACCTGAGATGAAATTAGAGTGTACTATAAAAGGAAAGGTCTCACCAGAGTAATGAAGCTGAAGGTTTGTCATTCCACACGTGAAGTCTCTGGACACAGTCTGAGGTGAAGCGTTGAGGTGGCAATCATTGCATTGGTTAGGTTGTGATCGGCGGATGCAATATTATTTGGTATGGATTGGGAGACGCATACGGGAAAGTGGGCCAGGTGCCCAACAACAGATGAGTGGCTGAGAAAGCTGTGGTATATATACACAATGGAATACTATGCAGCTATCAAGAACAATGAACCCACCTTCTCTGACCCATCTTGGACAGAGCTAGAAGGAATTATGTTAAGTGAACTAAGTCAGAAAGATAAAGATGAGTATGGGATGATCCCATTCATCAACAGAAGCTGAGTAAGAAGATCTGAAAGGGAAACTAAAAGCAGGACCTGATCAAATTGTAAGTAGGGCACCAAAGTAAAAACCCAGTGGTGAGGGGTAGACATGTAGCTTCCTGGGCCAGTGGGGGGTGGGAGTTAGTGGGAGGGATGTGTCACAGTCTTTTGGTGGTGGGAATGGTGTTTATGTACACTCCTAGCAAAATGTAGACATATAAATCAGTAGTTAATTAATATGAGAGGGAGAAAATCAGTTGTATGTCTCAAAGTTTCTCAAAACACAAACTGAATCTTTTTAATATATAGGCTGTGTATTTGATATGCGGACTCTCTCAAAAGCCTAGACCAAGTAGATTAGAAGCATCCAATAGCACAGCTATATATAAGATACTGGGTACTGTACAGCAAACCATAACAAAAGGACTTTTCAAAGTTAACCCAATTACCAAATAATGTGATGATAACATTAACTATCGATTGTCTTTTTGAACCCTAAGACAGCAGGAACCTCACATCTCCACTATAGAGCCCCTACTTCCCCCAGTCCTGGAACCCTTGGATAGGGACCAATTGATTTTTAAAAATTATCTTTGTTTACTTATTGGATAGACACAGCCAGAAATTGAGAGAGAAGGGGGTGAGAGGGAGAGATACAGAGAGACACCTGCAGCACTACTTCACCACTCCTGAAGCTTTCCCCTCTGCAGGTGGGGGCCAGGGGCTTGAATTTGGGTGCTTGCGCACTGTAACATGGGCACTCAACCAGGTGTGCCACATCAATGGATGTTTTATTGATTTAGAAATAACATGCCTAGGCAAGCTTTACATGTTATGATTTGATGGTCTGACTGCTTAGTGCCTATCTTTTAGAACTGAGTTTTAATAACCCTCATGGGTGTGAAAGGTATGCTGTCCTGGTTTTGTTATTGTTTGTTTGCTTATTTATCATAACTTCCTAGTTAGGAAGTCAATATGAAAAGAATATGCACTTCACAAGGCTACAACTACAGATTGAAAATAATTTAGAAAGGCATGATTTATTTACTTTCCTTCTCTCATCATAACTAGTACAGATAACAACCAGATGAAAAAATTAAACACTGAGGACATTTTTAAAAATTACAATGGGGGGGATCCTGCGGTAGCACAGCAAGTTAAGTGCACATGGCACCAAGCACAAGGACCATGTGAGGATCCCAGTTCGAGCCCCAGACTCCCCAGATGCTGGGGGGTTCACTTCACAAGTGGTGAAGCACATCTCCAAGTGCCTATCTTTCTCTCCCCCTCTCTGTCTTCCCCTCCCCTCTCCATTTCTGTCTGTCCTATCCAACAACTACGACATCAACAACAACTACAACAATAATAACTACAACAACAATAAAACAACAAGGACAACAAAAGGAAAAATAAATAATAATAAAAATTAAAATGAGGTGAAATATATATATATATATATATATATACATATAATTCTGTATGTTGATAGGTAAATTTATGATAACTTCTGTTCAATTTCTTGAGTTTAATAAAACTTATTAGCCTAAGGAGAGATTGAGCAGTAATAGTCCGGCAGTTTACTGATTGAGGCACAACCTCCAGTTTGTTTTACCAACAAAAAGACTGCTGAAGGGAGGACAGGACTTCCCTAAGATACCAAATGCAACTATAAGTCTCCATTGCTACTGCCCTCAGAGGCTGAAGCAGCAGGGGGTAGGTGGGGCTGTGCTGACATGTGAGAACAGAGAACTGACCAGAAAAATCAGGGGAAGAACTACACCTTGGTGGCCTAGCAGTGGGGATGTATAATGGGAGCCTTTCTACATTGTTCCCCTGATGATAACATGATGAATAATTGTCTCAGAACCTACAGACTATAAATGGGACTTCTTTAGACACTTGATGGCTTGGCAGAGAAGCTGAATTGAGCCTGGACCTTTGAATCCTTGGGGTGTGAGAGTCTCTTTGCATAACTACTATATTATCTCTCCCCCATTCTGCTTTATCTTTTGGTCAGGAGTAAGTGACTAAGCTAAAAAGCCTACTTATAGTTTAAAGGGCTTCAGGCTCCCATAGCCTACAGGGAAGAAAAAGAACAAAAAAGGCACTGTGCTCCAACTCAGGGATTAAAATAATATTGAAACAACTGTTAATTTCCACAACTGTGAACTCTTTATGTACCTTACTTAGATACAAATCAGTCCAGGCAAAAGTGATCAGTAATTTGAAAAGTACTGAGAGAGGGACCTCATAACATAGTATATAGAATGATTAAACCAACAAGAAGAAATATTGGAGAAACAAATCAAGACAAAAGCCAAGATAAAAGCCCTGCAAGGTTTAAGTACAGAATAATGAGGTCAACATACAAATGCTAGTTAAAGAAATAGTCACAGGAGTAAGTAAAGAGCTTGAAAAAAATTGTCATCAGAAATGCAGAAACAACAAATGAGACCCTAGAAGAAAACACTAATTATCTTAAGGTTATTAGCTGAAAGCTGAAATAGCTGAGCTAAGAACACAGCTAGCTGAACAAGGTAAAACAGTATCAGAAAAGGGCAACAATTAGATGAAATACAGAAAACAGTAGAGGCGAGAGAGAATAGAATAAATGAGTCTGAAAACAGAATTAACAAGATTGAGGGCAAATTAGAGATAACTAAAAAAGAAGTAAGAGATCTAAAAAAAGAGATTAAGAGATACTTAAAACAATAACAGAGACCTATGGGATGACTTCAGAAGAAATAATATATGCATTATTGGCTTACCAGAGGAAGAAAGAGAGGGAGGGGAAGAAAGCATTCTTCAGGACATAATAGCTGAGAACTTCTCTAGTATAGACAACATAAAAGACATAAAGATTCAAGAATCCCAGAGAGTCCCAAACAGAATTAACCCAGAATTAAAGACACCAACACATGTCATATTTAGAATGGAAAAAAGGATAAAGAAAGTATCCTGAAGGCTGCAAGAGAAAAACAGTCACCTACAGAGGAAAACCCTTAAGATTAGCAGCATACTTCTCCACACAAACACTACAGTCCAGAAGAGAACGGCAAGATACCTATCGAGTGCTCAATGAGAAAGTCTTTCAGCCAAGACTACTGTATCTTGCTAGACTGTCATTGAGACTAGACGAAGGCATAAAACCTTCTCAGACAAGCAACAGTTGAAAGAATCAACTATCACCAAGCCTTCCCTGAAAGAAGTTCTGAAAATTCTCCTATAAACAGACCACCATAAATATGCCATATATCAGAACACTCTAAAATAAAACTTATTAAGTGGATATTCAGTTTTAACTTTTGTTTTGGTTTGAATTCCATCTACACCTGGTTGAGTATGTGTATTAAAATGTGCAAGCAGGCAGGTTCAAGCTCCTAGTCCTCCACCTGCACGGGGAAATCTTCATGAGTGGTGAAGCAGTACTTCAGGGTCCTTTCTCTCTCTTTATCTCTCTCCCTCTCAATTTCTTGATTCCTCTGTCCAATAAATAAATAAAGATAATAAAAGAAATTTTAGAAAAGGAATTCTATCTACATTCCATTCACTTATAAAAAACATATTTTTCTAACTTATCTACTTTAGTAGCTGGACTCAATATGTTGTAGAAAAGGAAAGATAGTGCTGAAAAATTTTTGCTTAAAAGGAGGTTTCAACTGGTATTTTGTTCAATGGGAGATAGAATAAGACCAACAGATATCCTGAGCAGCTCATATCAATTCAATTTAGTTTATTTCAGAGCATATATTTAGTCTTGGCTAGGCTTTCATTGATTCAAGTTTAGTCTTTTAAAGAGAAAAACAGATAAAGGGACAGAGAAGAAAGGATACTACAGCTCAAAAGCTTTCTCCAAATGTACTTGGTCATATCCAAGACAAAGTAGATACAGTATTCAGGTAAGCTATTCTGCCAGCCCTATATGCAAATATTTGTTTAAATATTTAAAGATTCTTTTAAATATTCTTTTTTATTCTAAGTACATTGAGGTGTACTTAGCAGCAAGTAGATGTATACACTTCTTCCTGTAAGCAAGTTAGTTTGGGGGTCAAGGAGGCAGCAAATATTGTACATAGTAATTATTGTAAGAGGCATGAGTAAGCAGGGTTTTTCTTTTTCCTGAAGAGCTCTACTTACAGTGTTAGAATATGTAGAATCCAATTAGTAAAAGATATCATACTTTTAAAAGTCCACTTATTTGACAGAACAGAGAAAAATTAAAAGGTTGAAGAGAGAGAGAGAGAGACCTGAAGCACTGCTCCAACGCTCATGAAGCTTCCTCCCTGCAGGTGGGCACCAGGGGCTTGAACCTAGGTCCTTGTGTATGAGAATATGTGCACTGAACCAAGTGTGTCCAGGGTTTGGATTTGTTTGTTCTCTTTATTTTATTTTTATTTATTCATTTATTTTTTACCAGAGCAATGATCAGGGTTAAATGGCTATTAAAATATCATGGAGGGATCCGTTTTATAAGGGACATTAGAAGAAATGAAATATTTAAAAGCAGGGTAAGGAAGGCAAATATTGAGGCAAGAAAACTGAATTAAACACAGCTTTAGTCTGACAGCTGGAGTATTATTTTACAATACTCCTAGTAGTAATGCTTAGTATGAGGATTAGGCAAATTTCGTCAGAAGATCGCATAGGATTCCATGGGTATATTTTATATGGTAAAATATAACAAGTTCTTTTCTTTAAGAATTTTTTATTTGTTATTAATAGGCTGTTACAAGATTGTAAGATGACAATATATAGTTCCACACCATATCCACCACCAAAGTTATGTATACCCTTCCTCCCACCTTCCAAGGATAACCAACAAAGTTCTCACAAGTTTTACAATTGGTACTCTTGCTTCTGTTTGATATAACAAGATCTTGATATTAATTTATTTATAATGCGGTCCCAGCCTACTAACTATTTTGCTACATTTTTTTTCTTACTCAGTAGAGACAATGAATAAAATCTTACACCTAAAGAATGGACACAGGATTATAACTGGACAAATAATTGTGAAGGAACACTGTATGGAAAATAGAGTCAACTAAGACAGAATAATGTCAACATGACTTAACATCTCAATCTCTGAGACCAAGTACAGTTTGGATAATCTGAAATCAAATAGTACAATGACAGATAAAATCCTGTGCTAGTATTTCTAATGAGTATTAACTCACAAATTCTGAGACAATTATATATAACTGGAGCCCAGTTACATTGATAAAGTAAAATGGCCAAGTGAGGTTTATTCTGGGAATGAATAGATTGTTTAAAATGTAAAAATCAATCAGTGTAATACATCACAGTAATTGAATAAAGGGGAAAAACTATTTGATTATCTTAATAAATGCAAAGATATATTTGCTAAAATTCAATACTGTTTATTATATTTAAAAAGTCTCAGCTAACTGGAAATCTGAGGGTATTTTCATAATTCAGCAAAGAACACATAAAGTTCAGGAATGGGCATTTTAGACATTTGGCGAGTAATTTCATGGGATGATGTGTCAGAATGAAATCTGTCTGGAAAAGACTGAAGAACTGGAGAACTCAATAAAGACCATTTGAAAAAATTTCTTTTTTAAAAAATATATTATATTTATTTATTTATTGGATAGAGACAGAAATTAAGAAGGTAGGGAGAGACAAAGAGGGAAACAGAGAGACACCTGTACCCCTGCTTCACCACTAGCAAAACTTTCCCCCTGCAGGTAGGGACCAAGGACTTGAACCTGGGTCCTTATGCACTGTAACATGTGCACTCATCAAGATGCACTATTATTCGGCCCTCAAAATTTTCCCATCAAAATTCTCTGGAACCATTTAGCATGACTAATATTACAAGGAGAACTGTGAAATTTTCACTCTTTTATTTATTTTAAATTTTTATTTATAAAAAAGGGAACACTCGGGAGTCGGGCTGTAGCGCAACGGGTTAAGCGCAGGTGGTGCAAAGCACAAGGACCGGCATAAGGATCCCGGTTCGAACCCTGGCTTCCCACCTGCAGGGGAGTCGCTTCACAGGCGGTGAAGCAGGTCTGCAGGTGTCTATCTTTCTCTCCTCCTCTCTGTCTTCCCCTCCTCTCTCCATTTCTCTCTGTCCTATCCAACAACAACAATAATAACTACAACAATAAAACAACAAGGGCAACAAAAGGGAATAAATAAATAAAATAAATTAAAAAAAGGGAACACTGACAAAAATCATAGGATAAGAGGGGTGCAAGTCCACATAATTCCCACCACCAGAACTCCATATCCCATCCCCTCCTCTGATAACTTTCCTATTCTTTATTCCTCTGGGAGTATGGACCCAGGGTCATTATGGGGTGTAGAAGGTGGATGATCTGGCTTCTGTAATTGCTTCCCCACTGAACATGGGCATTGATAGGTTGACCCATACTCCCAGCCTGTCTCTCTCTCTTTCTCTAGTGGGGCAGGCCTCCCATAGAACCTTGCCCTCAATGTGGATCAACAACTGCAGAGAATATTCCATCCTCCAAAGGGAGGCTGGACAACATATTCTATGCTACACCTGAGGAAGATGGGTCCTAAAACTGAGGCAGCTTGGAATGTTCCTATTCATGACCACAGAACGTAAGCTCAGATCTACAGGGATGCAGAGGTCATATAGGCTCCTAAGCTGAATATGGGCCCCAGGTCACATCAAATCGATGGGGTTCACAGTCAGCAATATTTATATATCTTTCCTGTATTTGGGAGCCACTCTCTTCCCTGACCCAGCTTTCTGGTCCTTTTTCCAGCCATGACATCATCTCTCCAGACAATAACTTGGATCCACCTGCATATCTGAAGTCAGGCTTGAAAAAATAAGCAAACAAATAAAAACTAGTATAGTCATGGGACCTTTGGAATATAACTAAAATTGGCCTACTATCTACAAAATGGAGACCCCTCCCCCCAACTCATCATCTGAACCATTCTAACCTTTAGGTTCATGATTTGTCAACTATTTGTTTGGCTTTATATGTTGACTCTTTTTTTTAGCCACCAGGTTCCAGATGCTAAGAAGATGCCAATCGAACTTCCCTGGGCAGATGACCCCACCAATATGTCCTGAAGACTGCTTCCCAAGAACCCCACCCCACTAGAGAAAGAGAAAATTTCACTCTTATAAAAAGCATTTCTTACCATTCACTTACTGCATAATGAATTTATTACTATTTTGTTGCTTATCTATATCATTACTCTCCACAAAGCACAAGAGTGGTTTCATATTGAATAGTAGGTTAATATGCATGTTTTTAGGGACTCTCAATCATTGTTACACACTTAATAACTCAAATTACTTTTCTTCTCTGTTGTAACAATATTTCTTAAACTTTTTATGTTAACACGGATTTGAAGAAAATTGAGGACTTTCTACTTAGAGAAATTCACATATAAAGAGAGTATGAATATTTTATAATAGAATTCTGATGTGTTCACAGATAGCTGCTATGTAGAACAACTTAAAATGAATGGAAAATAAAGCAGAGACCTTTCCAAAGAATTAGTATCTTAATTAAGGAAGATGTCACTTTTTTTTTCCTGTAGGCTTTGTTTTGTTGTTCTGCAAGGTCTTTTATCAATTGTGAGAGAGAGGCACTGAGAGGCAGATTTGAATGCCAATTCTAAAGAAGAAAAGGTTATGAGAAAGGCATGTGTCAGAAGTATTAGTGAAGAATTTAATACAGATGCACAGGTTAAAGAGGCAAGACTTCATTGTAAGTGGGGGCTAGCATAGGACTATTCTAGGTTGAGTCTCAAATTTTCAGAGGTCTGTAGGAGAACTGAGTGAAAATATCAGAGCAGGAACAAGTTTGGAAGAATATATTTTGTGGTCTGTTTCTGTAATTTAAGGTAAAAATACTAGGACATGAAGGTAAAAATACTAGGACATGAGAATGTATTTTTGTGATGATAATAAGTTGTTCTTTGGTCGAGTAGCTCCTCACAAATCTGGATATTTTTTTTTAATTTCCTCCAGGGTTATCACTGAGTCTAGGTGCCTACACTACAAATTCACTGCTCCTGGAGTGCTGGCACTTATGCGAGGGTGATTACCAGTGAGGAAGGCAAACGACCGGTTCTCCCTCGCTCATTCAAGAGACGATGTGATATAGGCAAGAGACACCGAGGAGAATTGGAACACTCCTATTTAATGGCAGATGGACATGGGTTTAAATAGAAATTCAGACAAAGGACATTTTTCAAATATGTCAGAAATTACAGGTTTCTTAAAGGTCAGCTTGCCCCTATGGTAGGGGGCTGGTATGACAGGAATTGATGAGATACATAAAGGTCAAGACAATTATTCTCCATGATGCAAGCAACTTAATTATCCAAAGGTATTTGAGAGAAACATAGGGGTTAAACCAGCAGGGTAAGATAGAAGATAAACAGATCATGGTAGTTATCAAAGATATAAGGAAATAAAGTTTGGAGTTTCACTGACATGTCAGAGAGGTGTTTGATGGAGTATGCTTTCTCTAGTGATCAAAAGTGAGGTAATTGTGTGAACTCTGGGTGTCTATGTGAACTTTGAATGAACCTTAAGGCAGGAAGCCATGTGGCCTGCTGTTAATGGGGAGAGGCAATGAGGTCTCTGTGGGCTTGAGAGTCTGAAAGGGAAAAACTAAGTCTGAGAGACTGTTTTTCCCCTTTGCTCATCTCGATGAGAGAGACTAACAAAGGGGTGTCTTTCTCAGACCTCCATCCAAGGATGGGGGGAGTTTTCTCTAAGCTCTATCAAGCTTATACATAGTCCCACACTGGAGGCCATTTTTTTTCCATTTTGTTGCACTTGTTATTGTTGTTGTCTAGGATAGAGAGAAATTGAGAGAAGAGGGGAAGACAGAAAGGGGGAGAGAAAGATAGATACCTGCAGACCTGCTTCACAGTTTATGAAGCGACCCACCCTAGAGGTGAGGAGTCAGGGGCTCAAACCTGAATCCTTATGCCAGTCCTTGCTGTTCGCATCAAGTAAGCTTACCTTGCTGCACTACCACCTGGCCCCCTAAATCTGTCATTCTTAAGATCTCTGGACCCTATACTTATCGCAGCAATGAGTGAACTATTTCACAGGCTCTCTGTTTTTGTTTTTTATGCATATACCTATCCATCTAAGTTTTTTTTTTAATACTATCAGAGAACTACTCAGCTCTGGCTTATGTTGGTGCTGGATATTTAACCTAGAACTTCGAATCCTTAGGCATGAAAATCTTTTGTATAACCATTACACTTACCTCCCCAACCTGATACTTATCTATGCAGAAGATAGACTTAATAGAAACAGAGAATAGAATCATGATTTCCAAGTACTGGGTCTGGGGTAAAAATGAAGATGTGGGTCAGAAGTAACATACACTGAATGGTTCTGATGATTTAGTAACAGGCTGGGTAGAATATGATTGTGCATATATCACTGTTAAGATCAAATCTGGACTGTTTTTTATATATCCACAGAGAAAGACACATCCAGTGAAATAACTGTATGGTTTAGTGGTTACGTTAGTTACCTTTGAGTTTTGTAATTATTCTGCAAAATGTATGCATGCCAATTTAATTATGAAACATATATATATATATATATATATATATATATGCTGATATTTGTCAATTTCTTTGCTAAAATTGGAAAACATGTAAAAACAGAAATGGATGAAGCCACCATACCAGAGAGAAGTTAAAATAAAGCCAAAGTTAAAATAAAGCCAAAACAAGAAGAAGGGGTGTGATGATCTTCAAATACCATTCATCCATGAAGCTAGACCCAACTAGCCTTTCCAGATACTAGAGCAACAAATCCCTTCTTTTCTTATTGTGGTTTGAATGTGGTCCTTCTTTGTTCTATGAAAAAAGTCCAAATACACCTTTATTTCATTTTTAATGTTTTCTGAGACCAGAAAATAGCACACTCTATATAATTTGCTTCTTCTCGTGCACAGAGTGCTGGACTTGAGCTCTGAAATTCCATGGGAGCAATGTGGTAGCATTACTAGAGCTCCATGATTAGCAGAACAGTGCCATGACATCTCTCCTCTCTCTTGCTTATCTGTGCTCACTTCTTCTTTTTGAAGTATATGTATAAAAACTTAGGTATGGGGGAATATTGTAGACATCGACCAAGCATATTTGTGAGATCCTGTCAGCTAATGAAAACAAACAAATAAGAAGTCTATCTGTGATTTTTATTTACACAGATTAAGCAAACTGATAAATAGCCATTGTGACACTGAAAAATATTAATCACTCTTCATAGAAATAGAAACAAATATAAAGAAATGGAAATACATTCCATGTTCATGGGCTCGAAGGATTAACATCATCAAAATGGCCATCCTGCCCAGAGCCATGTATAGATTTAATGCCTCTTCATAAAAGTAGCAACAAACTTCTTTAAAGGAATAGAACAAAAGCTTCAAAAAATTATCTGGAACCAAAAAAAATCTCCAGGATTGCCTAAACAAGCTTAAGTAAAAAAGAACAAACCTGGAGGCATTATACTATCTGACCTCAAGCTATACTACAGAGCTACTATAATCAAAACTGCCTGGTACTGAAACCAAAATAGACACACAGACCAGCGGAATAAAATTGAAGTTCCAGAAATAAGCCCCCTATCTATCGTCAGCTAACTTTTGACAAGGGGATTCAAACCATTAAATGGTGAAAGGAAAGTCTCTTCAACAAAGTATGCTGTATGAAAATTGAATAGAAACATGCAAGTGGATGAAGGTGAGCCATGCACAAAAGTCAAATCCATGTGGATTAAGTACATGGATATTAGGACAAAACTATCAAATACACAGAAAAAGATGTTGGCAGGACAGTTCATAACCTATGCTTTAAAAAAGCCTTTGGGAGTCAGGCGGTAATGCGGCGGGTTAAGTGCCCTTGACTTAAAAAAGCCTTCAAGGATTTAAATCTAACAGCAAAGAAAACAAAATCATTTTGGTTTATTTTTAAACCAATGGGACTACATCGAACTGAAGATTTTCTGCATAGCAAAGTTTCCACCACCCAAACAGAAATACTCTTGACAGCATGAGAGAATATTTTTACTCAACACACATCAGATAAAGAACTAATAACTGAAATATGTAAAGAGCTCAGTAAACTAAGCATGAAAGGGAAAAACAAAGACAAACAAACAAAAGCACCCCGTTAGAAAATGGGCCCAAGACATGGACAGAAATTTCACAGAGGAAAAGATCCAGAAGACCAACAGATATATGAGAAGGTGCTCAGTGACTGATCATCAAGGAAATGCAAATAAAGACAACAGTGAAATACTACCTAACACCTGTGAGAATATGATTCACCAAAAAGGACAGAAATGACCAATGTTGGAGAGATGTGGACAAAAAGAGATGTGGACTTCACTGCTGATGGGAGTACAAAATGGTCCAACCATTGTGGAAAGCAATTTGTAGACTTATTTAGACCTACCCTATGACCCAGCAATTCCTCTCCTGGGGATTTATCCAGAGGAAGCAAAAACACTTACCAGAAGAGATCTGTGTATATCTATGTTCACAGAAGCACAGTTTGTAGTCATCAGAACCTGGAAGTAACCCATATGTCCAATATTAGATGAGTAGCTAAAAAAAAAAAAAGTGGTGTATATATACATGATGGAATACTACTCAGCTGTTAAAAATGATGAGGTTGTCTCCTTTACATCCTCTTGGATGAAATTTGAGGACAACATGTTGAGTGAGATAAGCCAAAAAGAGAAGGATGAATAACAAATGGTCTCACTTATCAATGGGACTTAATAAAGGAAGGATGGGGATGGAGAGCACAAAGTGAAACATGGACATGGTGTATTGCACCAAAGCAAAGAACTCTGGGGAGAAAGGGGGTAGGGGGAAATGGAAGAAAACTTTGAGGGCCTGGTACATAAAGAAAGTGTATGCATATATCAGTGAATTCACTATAAAACATTAACCCTCTCAATAAAAATAATGGCCATTCTCCCCAAAGATTAAATAATATTTATCTATTCCCAAACCAAAATAGAATAAACATAATTTATTATATTAGCTTACTTAATCTGTAGTTGTTGTTGCTACAACTTTTATGTAGATTTTTCTAGGTTGGAAGGAATTTTATTGATTTGGCTACGCTACCACGAACATCAATCTAGTTAGAAAATATTGGTATATACTGGCAGAATTAGCTATGGATGTGTGTTGGCATGGACAATTTTTAATAGTTTCTGCTCTGATGTTGTTTTTATTATTATTGATTTAAGAGGTTTCTCTCTTGTACTTTACAAGCAGCACTGATTAACATGTATAACGGCTCTTACTACCTTTTCTTGTAGTGCAGTAAAATTAACAGGAAGGAGACCACCTGAGACACACTAATTAATAGTCAGGTGTAAAATTTTAACTTGTTTGCCCCTTCATTCTTCCAACTTGATAGGTAATAGGTTGCTACTAATAAAATTTAGCATGCTACCATGCTGTAGAAAACGTGAATCACCTTTCTCTTGGGAACCAGAATAATTTAGTCAATCATGTAAAACTTGCAGATAGTAACTGTCTTGTTTTGGTTTTTACTTGAGTTCCCACTCTGGTATACTTTGCAATGTTTAGATATATTTTTAGATCACCAGGATTATTGTATATAAATAAACAATTCAGATTCACAATGACTTGAAAAAAGTCCCCCTACTCTTTATATTATTGACTTTGTAAAACTATCAATCTCTATCTGCACTGTTTACAGTCTCTCCAATATCTTAGTGACAGCTGAAGAAGAAAAGTAAATGTCCAATATAAATCTTGTTCTGATAAAACATTTTTAATCCTAATAAAAAGAGTGGGCTATTGCTTTTTGATGTGAACTAAATTCCAGTGATAAATAGGACCTTAATGATCTGCTTATTAGTACTGGATGAAGATTTTAAATAGCATTTCACTTATTCTCCAGATATCAGTTGAACAGGAGCATTAGAGAAAGGAGATGTTATTTTATGTTCATAGTAAAACAAAAAAACAAAAAATCAAGAGTTAGGTATACCCCCTGCAGCTGTTATTCTCTAGTTATTTTATTAAATTACAGATGCGTGAAGCTCTACCAGGCCTATTTAATTTGTGCCCCAGGCTTTTCCTTAGGAGTGAGAACAGATAGTGTACATTTTCATGATGTAGCACGAACAGAAACTTTATTTCATTTGTTAGTTGAGTAGAACTTGAATAGACTTTTTTGGAAATATAAAACAGAATGCCCCACTGAGCTAACCTAATTTTCTAGGATTCTTCCATTTCTCTCACCATATGTCCTACTGCATTCCTACAAAGATATCCAACTGCTGAGGTTATTTTTGTTTCTAGTAAATAGACGCTAGTTGTATTTCTAAAATTATCTCTATGCACGTTAGCTTTTCATATGAAAGAATTGTCAGTACTAACATCCAATGCTTTTGATTACCGCAGTTCAATTAGAGGCAATGACATCCAAAAAAGAGCAGGATGGGCAAAGGTAGGAGGGGCTGAGAAGGCAGATTCAAAGCAGAATAGAAATTCTAGATGAAAAAATGTGGAATTAATTCTGTACTGCAGAGAATTCCTTAAAGTAATTGGCCAGGTCCTTGCATATTCAAACTTAAGTCATATGTGAAGTTTTTTTATTTTTTCCCTGCCTGCATCATTAGGTTTTTACTCCTTATATGAGGGTGGAGGCTGTCTTCTGTTCAGTGGAAAGTTTGTTTTGTTTCCTATACCTTTTTTACTTTCAGATTGCCCTCCTTTTTGTCCTTCTTCTAGCTTTCCTTTGCAGAAGTTGCTACAATCACATCAACTTTGTCTTGCATTGCTAAAAATAACTTGTTTTTTTAAGTCAAGCACTTGCAAAGTGTTTAAGACTAAGTACTAAGATGAGGAGTTCTAGAATATAAATGCACTATTTCAGTCTTATATTCTGATAATTTCTGCTCTGTGACCCTGAGAAATTATTTAACCTCTTTCTGTCTGAAAAATCAGGTCATTATAGGGCATTCATCTGGCCATTTCAAGGAGTCAATGAGTTAATATCTGTAAAGCACTTAACACTGCACAGTAAACTCATGTCTCAGTAAACGCCTGAAATTATTCTACAGGGCTTGAGTTGATAAAATCACATAATAAAGGTTAGTGTTGAGGAAACAAACAAACAAACAACAAAAGTTTTTTTTTAATTTTTTTATTTTACCTCCGGGGTTATCTCTGGGGTTTGGTGCCAGCACCACAATCTACTACTCCTGGCAGTCATTTTATTGGACAGGACAGAGAGAAATTGTGTGGGGAAAGAGAGATAGAGACACCTGTAGACCTTCTTCACAGCTTGTGAAGCAGCCTCGTGTGGCTTCCTGAGTTCTGTACTATGTGTACTTAACAGGGTGTGCCACTCTCTGACCCCCACCCCCCCACCACCAAGTAAGGGTTTTGTAGTCAAGCAGACATGGGATGCATTGGATCGACCTTCTCGTGGTGCATCCCGTGAGTACCCATTCATTGGGGAAACTGAAGATCCTTCCTAGCCGACTGAATCCACATGGATCCCAGTCACTTTCAAAGCCAGCAACAAGCAGCTCCTGACAGCTTTCAACCTGACCTGTTGACTGGCTACGGAAGAAGGGCAAACGCTAGAAGAAGTCAAGCAGACATGATTTCAGATTTTGACTCTGAGGTGGCTCTGTGGCTGCCAGACATATAAATGTGGCATCTTTTAGAACCTATTTCCAATTAATAGATTTGAGCTTCAGGCAGGTTCATCCTGCAAGTAATAGAATACAGTTCCTAAAATTGCTCAACAAAGAAGGCACTATTCATTCCTGTATGATTGAAAGAAATGGGGAAGTATGTCACTCCCTGACTTTGCTATACTTTGAGTTCAGTTCTTCTTTTTCAGTTTTGTCTCTTAATTCCACTCGTGGACCCAGATTGGTGGCTGGAACAATCTGGGGGAGGTGTCCCCTTTTCCTGAAGGGAGAAAGAGAGATTATTATAAAAGAAATGTTATTCCTTTTATTCTTTTTTTTTTTTTTTTGCCTCCAGGGTTATTGCTGGGGCTCGGTGCCTCCACTATGAGTCCACTGCTCCTGGAGGCCATTTTTTTTCCCCTTTGTTGCCCTTCTTGTTTATCGGTGTTGTTACTATTATTGTTGTCGTCGTTGTTGGATAGGATAGAGAGAAATGGAGAGAGGAGGGGAAGACAGAGAAGGGGAGAGAAAGATAGACACCTACAGACCTGCTTCACCGCCTGTGAAGCGACTCCCCTGCAGGTGGGGAGCCAGGGACTCGAACCGGTACCCTTACACAGGTCCTTGCACTTTGCGCCACGTGTGCTTAACCCGCTGTGCTAGCGCCGGGTCCTCTTTATTCTTGTGTGCCACTTTTATGTTTTTTTTCCAGATCAGGACCTCACATATAAATGACTTTAGCACTCCCAGATCAACTTTTTCACTTAGATGAAGAAACAGAGAGAAATAGGAATAGAGACAGCACAATATCAAGGAGACACACTTCGGCATGGAGCTTCCTCCAGTGCATGTGTCGTTGGTGCTGGAACCTGGGCAGTAGGCATGATCCCTACAAAGCAAACGTTCTCTCCAGCCCTAAAGTAGGACATACAATTTTATTCCTGTGCTGACAACAATGGTCAGAAAAATGTTGAAATCAACTAACACAGAACAGTTAAAATCCTCACTTGGGTGAAAATGAGGATAAGGTGGAAATCCGAATTAAACCAGAGTACTACTCAGGAGGGAGGCAGAAATAGGTTGTTTCAATATTAAGTGATATCATGTAAAATGAAAGGCAGGTACTCAGCTGCTGCACAAAATACTAATTTCTCTTTCTTACTCAAGACACTTACTAAATTAAAGTGAAATTTTATCTGGCCCTGGTGATTGATTAGTTTAAGAATAAAGGTGTGGAGGGAAGCTAAAAGGAGACACTTAAGATGTGTTGGAACAAATTAAAAGGTTATTGCAATAGTTCTGATAAGAAGTAATAAACATCCAATCCACAGAGCAGCAATCAAATTTCAAGACAGTGATAAATGTAAAAATATTATGGAGCTAGAATTTATAAAGGGTTGGTGACTTGTTGGTGATGGAAGATGGTGGAAGAGGCAATTCACGATTCTGAATTTGTTTGCCAAGGTTATCTTCAGTGTAAGGTTAATAACTGCTCGGAAGGCAGAGGTGGTATGAAGTGGGATGGCCCTGGTTCATAGGGTGTTTTGAGCTCAACTGTCTTTCAGTGAAGGGAGATATTTACTTCAGCAGGAAAGGCTACTTTTTCTCCAACTGAGGACAAAGTGAGAAAAGAGAATCATGGGAAAGAATTTGAAACTGAGGGGGAAACTGAACATAACTCGCTCCTCAGAGCCCTACCTTCAGAGTACTAGATCCAGTAGAACTTCTCTGTCTTTTGAAAATTGAAACATGTTCTAATAGTGAATATTTTTCCATTTCACTATAATTTAATAGCTGATCCCATTCCACTATATATTAAATCTTTTCTCTAGAAAAGATTGCTTTGCTGTACAGCTTCAAAAAGACTTGGTGAGAATAGTGTGCAGATGATAAAAGTGAATTTTAAATATCTTATAAAAACCCATATAGTCAGTGGAAATATTAAAATGAAGGAATGGTTAGATGTCCTTTTACATTAGTGTTCTCAAATACTAATTGCTGCTCTTTCTCATGTTTTCTTTTTATGATGCTCCTATGTATTCGTGTAGGTCTTCTGAATCATCCACTTAGGGGGAAAATCACAGTATAGAACAGAGAAAATAAGGAATTGATTCTTAATTTTGATTCTTAGTTTTAAGTGTAAGCTAAGAGGGTGAACATACATTTGGGTAATTCAAAATGATGAAAGTAATGTAAAAAGCAATAAAATTCTGCCATCACTTAACATCCATAACAGTTTTATTTGACACACAGATGGTGAAGGAGAGATGATAGGGCCACCAGGAGTGAGAGATGGTGTGGCCTCAAAGGTACAGGAGCCTGGTGAACAGAAAGGAAAGAAGAGTCACACCTCAGAAACAGGGAGATGAACATAAAGATACTTTTCATAGACCCAACTCAGAGAAGAAGTTCTGGTTGAGTATTTTTCTACTAGTGTATCTTGATAGATGGAATTAGAATTGGTTTAGAGTTTTCTTGTACTCCACAGGGGTGTGAGAAAAGTGTGTAGGAAAGCAACACAGAGAAGGAGAATGACTGTGGGAAAATTCACTTTTATTCCCCCAACTTTCGAATGAAGAAGCAGAGGTAGACTGGTGTCATAGAGGAACTGCATGAGTTAACTGAGAGGGGGGAGAATTAGATTTGAAGGACACTGTGAAGGTAAGACTTGGGACTCTGGCCTGAATAGACTATGACCCAGGAAATAAAGGGCTCTCCTATTCCCTCTGGGTGACTTAGAAATGAATAAATGCTTCCCATATCACTGCTAATCAAATTCACCCTGTGGCTACTGTAATTTCCACTGTGGCCTACTTATGGTATAGTGCTGACATAGTAACACCAGACTCATACTTTCTGGAAGAATCAGGTTTAACAGTTTACTATTCCATGACTTAAAAAAATTAGAAAGGAGTATATTGCATTTTAATTAAAGAGTCTAGAGCTAACTGGAAATTTAATAACATTATATTATTTCAGTAGCAAAATTTCCCCAACACATTGTTATTTGACATATAAAATCATAGAGGAAGTAGAAGATATTTGGATACATTTTGTAACCCTGAAAAAAATTTAGGAAGCTCTCTCTAAATTTCTTTTGTTTAAAAGCCAGTTGTAATAAAAATATAGGAAAATGTATAAATAAACAAGTAAATAAAATTTGTCTAGTGAGCAAAAGAAACTTGGATCAAACAGAGAAGTCATCAGATTGAGTGAGAGTAAATATTTGCATGCCATACATTAGAAAGCCAATTGGCAAAAACATCACAAAAATAATAAAATAGCAAATGACCTGATTCTAAAATGAGAAGAACTGAACAGACACTTCTCCAAAGAAGACATACAGATGACTAGAAAGCACATGAAGAGATGTTGATAATCTCTTTTGTTAGAAAAATACGAATAAGAACAATGAGATGTAACCTCTATGAGAATGGCTATTATCCCAACGATAAGAAGAAACACAGGTTAGAGGGGCCAGACAGCCTCCTCTTAGCTCTTGCTCCCCCCCTGCCAGGTGGGCATTTCACAAGCAGTGAAGTAGGTCTGCAGATATCTATCTTTCTCCTTTATCGCCTCTTCCCCTCTCAATTTCTCACTTTTCACTCATAGAAATGAAAAAGGAAAAAAAAAAGTCACAAGGATATTAGGGATGATGAATTTATGGTCTTCACTTCATCTTGGATGAAGCTTGAAGGGATCATGTTAAGTGAGATAAGCTAGAAAGAGAAAGATGAGTATAGGATCACCTCACTCATGGACAGAAACTGAGAAATAAGAACAGACAGGAGGAAACATAAAGTAGAACTTAGACTGGGTTTGGTGTATTGCACCAAAGTAAAGGACTCTGGAAGGTGGGGGTTGGGGTGGGGTATTGTGACCCTGGTGCATGATGGTGGAGGAAAACCTAGACTGGGGGTCAGAGTGTTTTGCGGAAAACTGAAAAATTTTACACATGTGCCATCAATTCAGTTTACTGTAAACCACTAATCTCCCCAATAGAAACATAAAAAAAAAAGAAAGGTAAATACTGTAACATTCATGTGTTATATGTAGAAACCAAACATATAAACTAAATGAAATAAATCTTTTAAAAATTCTTCCATTTATTTTATTTTAATGAGAGAGATACACAGGGAAAGACAAAGAAGAGACAGACCAGAGCACTGCTCAGCTCTGGCTTATGGTGGTGCTGGGGATTAAACTTGAGACCTCCCAGGGCCTCAGGCATGAACGTCTTTTTCATAGTCATTATGCTATTTTCCCAGCCCCCAAAACAAATCTTTAGACTACAGAACCAATTAGTGACTACCAAAAAAAAAAAAAAAGGACAACAAGGGTGGTAAACCAGGTAAAAGAAGAAAATTTTATCATCAAAAACAAAATTGGACTCTTTTTGTTGAATGTAATAAAATATACTCACATGTTGGTTTTCTTTATTTTTTATTCTTCTTTATTTTGAAAGCTTGATCACAACTTTTTCAAATAGAGAGACAGGAATGGAAAGGAAGAAACCACAGCACCAAATCTTCCTCAATGTGGTGGGGGCCAGGCTGGAACCTGGGTCCTATGTATGATTATGCAAACACGATATCCAGGTGCGCTATTTTTTGACCTATACATATTGATTTTCAATCATGCATACCTGGAATTTATATAATGTTAGACTGTAGTTTTATTTCAATAAATGAAATAGCCCCCTATCTTTCTGTAATAAATATGAGCCATTTATTACATGCAGTATGAAGGCATAATAAGCCTTCAATAATAGCCCCCTATCTTTCTTTAATAAATATGAGCCATTTATGCCATGCAGTTTGAAGGCATAATAAGTTAATACATAGGTCACACCAGGATTTTCTTTTTTTTCTTAATATTTGTTTATTTATTCCCTTTTGTTGCCCTTGTTGTTTTATTATTGTAAAACAATAATATTATTATAATGTAATAATAATATTATTGTTTTATTATTGTTATTACTGTTATTGTTTTTGATGTTGTCGTTGTTGGACAGGACAGAGAGAAATGGAGAGAGGAGGGGAAGACAGACGGGGAGAGAAAGACACCTGCAGACCTGCTTCACTGCTTGTGAAGCGACGCCCCTGCAGGTGGGGAGCTGGGGGCTCGAACCAGGATCCTTATGCCGGTCCTTGTGCTTTGCGCCATGTGCACTTAACCTGCTGCGCTACCACCCGACACCCCAGGATTTTCTAGTACCAGAGTATAGAATAAAAATAAGTAAGAAAATATCTTTATAATTCAAATAAAAATTACATTTCAGCTGTATGTAGATAAGTATTTCCGGGGAAATTGTGCTTTGACTATATGAACAGGTGATTTAACTTTCCTTTTCTTTTTGTATAACTATTTTTAACTTTAATTTTAATTAATCTTTTATTTACCACTCTCAGACCATGTTAATACTTTTTTCTTTCTGTTTTTATTATTATTTTATAGGGCAGAGAGTAATTGAGAGGGAAGGGGAAATAGAGAGGGACAGACAAAATGAGAGATATACCTACCTACATCCCTTCCTGCAAGTGGGGGTGGGTGGCTCAAACCCAGATCCTTGGGCCTAGTAACATATATGCTCAATTGGGTGCAACATTGCTCTGCCCCTTAATTTCAATTTATTTATTAAATAGAGACAGAGAGGAATTGAGAGGGAAGTGGGAGAGAAGGAGAGATAATGAGAGACATCTGTAGCACTGCTTCACCACCACTCATGAAGCTTCCCTCCTGCAGATAGGGACTAGAGACTTCAACCTAGGTCCCTGTGCATTCTAACAGATGTGCTCAGCAGGGAGCTCTGCCCCTCAGCTCCAAGTAACTAAACTGTTCCTTTTTATCTGCATTTCAAAGTCTTACTTTTGAGATAATTATAACCCCACCAAAGATTTTTTTTTTTTTCCCCAGAACACTTCTCAGCTCCGGTTTATAGTGGCACTGGGGATTGAACCTGGGCCTTTAGGTCATGAAAGGTTTTTTTGCATAACCATTATGCTATCTCTTTAGTCAGATATAATTTTAAGAAATCATATATGTCCTATTTACACAGAAATATCTTTGTGCCTTATTCTGAGTTATGAAAGTTTGTTTTCTGAATCTATCATCATGTATCATATTGTTGGCCATTGGGACATGAATGATTCGATTTGAGTGTGAGACCTGAAAAACTCCTTTATCAAGTGCTGACAATTCAATCAAACAGCACCTGCTACAGCTCAAAGAGGAACTGATAAACTGAAATTAATGCTTATGTTTTTCTTCCAAGCAACTAATTTTATTAGCAAAATTAGATTTCTTGGAGGGGTAACTGACACAATCTGGTAATTCAGAGGCTTGTCATTAAAAATTAAGCATAGAGGGAAACAACATGAAATCAATTTCCTCTACCTAGTCCCTTGGCAGCATAATATTCAAAGCAGAAATCCCACAAAGAAACGTCAAAAATAGGATAAAGATCAAAAGATCTTCAGAGATTATTGCTGCATTTCTTTGGTCTTATCAGAGGAAAAAAATAACACTGATGATAACTTTTCTCTTATTGTAAAAATCTGTTTATATTGGAAGTCTGTGTAACTTTATTAAAAAGTGATATCTCTGTGTGAGAGAGATAGTCATGAATTGAATACTACCTTATCTAACAATAACTGGAAATCTTTTCCAGTGAAGAAGTGAAACTCAGATATGGAGATTTCAAATGGTGTTTAAAATTTTTTTTTTTTTTTTTTTTTTGCAAAACATCTAAAATTTTTCTGGCAATGAGAATTCTCTCTTCTTATGTCAGTTTCTAAAATATGATAGAATTCTACATATCAGATAAGTCGAGGAGAATTTTAACAGCTTCTCAGGGAGAAGAGACAGTGTTTTCTTATTACAAATTTTAACTCTTATTTGTTTATTTATATTTTTTAATTTCTTTATTAAGGAATTAATGTTTTATATCCAACAGTAAATACAATAGTTTGCACATGCATAACATTTCTCAGTTTTCCATATAACAATACAATCCCCACTAGGTCCTCTGTCATCCTTCTTGGACCTGTATTCTGCCCCCCCCTCCACCCACCCACTCCAGAGTCTTTTACTTTGGTGCAATATGCCAATTTCAGTTCAGCTTCTACTTGTGTTTTCTCTTCTGATCTTGTTTTTCAACTTCTGCCTGAAAGTGAGATCATCCCATATGCATCCTTCTGTTTCTGACTTATTTCACTTCACATGAATTTTTACCGCTTGTTTTTTATCCACTCTAACACCTGCTTGCACAACTTACTTGGGTCTAGTAACAAGATCACAGCTCCTTAGAACTTGCTTCACCCTCCTGACCTAAGTGTTTATACCTTTTGAATGTCCTTAATACTTAATTTCTAAACTTCTCTGTTGGTGCCTAATTCCATGCTATATATATATTTTTTTACTACTTTTGCTGCTTATTGTGTATTTTCAGATTGTTTGCCAGAAACAGTGACATGTTCTGTGGCACTAAATATATGTATTTGTTTGCCTGATTCTGTCACAACAAAGACATTGTTAAAGAAAGACACACAGTTATAAACATTTATAAATGGAACAAAGTTGACCTAGAAAGAATAGTGGACTCTCCATATAATACAGCAGCAAATGCTGAGAGGAAAATGACTTTCAAAGTATGGGAGACTTTCTGAGTTTATACTAATCTGTTCAAGATTGAAAAAATACAGAAATTTTTGGGCATGATTATTACATTCACAAAGATTAAGACACTGGTTCAGCATGTCCCTAGGAAATAGAAGGAGCAACACTGTTTTTGTCAGGGAACCCATGTTAGTATAAAATGTTCAGGTTAGGGAGTCAGGCAGTAAGTAGCACAGCAGCTTAAGCGCAGGTGGCGCAAAGCAAGGACCCATGTAAGGATCCGGGTTAGAGTCCCCGGCTCCTCACCTGCAGGGGAGTCACTTCACAGGAGGTGAAGCAGATCTGCAGGTGTCTGTCTTTCTCTCCTCCTCTCTGTCTTCCCCTCCCCTCTCCATTTCTCTCTGTCCTATCCAACACCAATAATAACTACAACAATAAAAAACAACCAGGGCAACAAAAGGAAATAAATAAATATTTTTTAAAAATGTTCAGGTTAATAACTGGTCATTCCATTCTGGCTTTTATAGCTTCTGCTGAGAAACCTGGTGGAAATGCAAATTGATTTGTGGAAAACAGTCTGTAGAATTCTCAGAATGCTAAAAATGGACTTAACCTATGACTTGACAATTCTCTCCTGGGGATACATCCAAAAGAAGCAAAATCACCTATTCAAAGAGACCAATGGAACAACTATGTTGATAGCAGCACATTTTGTAACAGCTGAAACTTTGATGTAACCCAGAAGTTTGATAGCATATGAGTGACTAAGAAAGTTATAGTATGTGTACATAGTGGAATATTATTCAGCTACTAAAAAGATCAAGTCATATCCTTTGCCTCATCATTGATGGAGGTTGAAGAAATCATGTTAAGTGAGATAAATCAAAAGAGAAGGATGAACACCACATGATCTTATTCATAGGCAGAACTTAAGAAACAAAGAAAAACACGAAGAAGAGAAAAACACAAAGTAAATGGACTGAGTTTGGTATGTAGTATCAAAGAAAAGGATTCTGGGAAGGAAAAAGGGAGGGGAATGTGGGAAGAGCTTTGGAGTCTTGGTTCATACTGGTGCAAAAGGTTCTACTTGGGGGTGAGAGTGTTCTGTAGATACCTATCAAAAGGAGAAGAGAGAAAATACCCAACACTCAACAGTTGTACCTACTATAAACCGTTAACTTGTCAATGAAAAGATAAAAGGGAAAAATGTTCAGGTTTTTATTACTTGAAAGATCAGAAACAGCATCTTATTATTTTTGTATTCTCTCAGAGAGCTAAAGAACTCTTTTAACTAGGACATGTGACATATTTATTCCCATGGGTAAGTGGAAAGTATTTGTTTGCATCTATTGTTTCTCCTTAAGTCAAATCTTGCCCAATGGTGCTAATTTGACCAATTAATTTGCTGATATTTTTCTTTCCTTAAAAGGTATTTGCTTGTTTATTCATATGTTTGTTGGTATGCTTCTAAATTCTGCTTATAAGACCTTCTGTTTTGATCATTACATTAGGTTCGCTTGTATTGCTTAAAGTTGTGGTCTATTTACATAATCACTGTTTTCATTGGTTTAATCATGAGCTTTTTCCTTCTCCCCACCTCCTATCCTATGTACTTCCTCTTCCTGACACTTCCACCTCGGGAGATATAAAAAGACAAGGCTTTCTAATGAAGAGAGATTATTAGATTGTTGAACTGCATCCCCGCACGTCAATAAAGATTGAACTGCGTTCCCAGCTCAGACATGAGTCCCTGGTCGTCTCTCTCCTGCCCGTAAAGCTAGCCCGGCATATGTTTGTAGCATGAAAGATAGACTACTGTTCCAGCATAAGCAGAGCTGAGGATGTAATTCTGGGCCTAATATGTATGTCCTATACTTTACTGGCTGAATGACATCCTCACTCATTAATTTTCTAATCAATATTACTAATTTAAAATTGTACTTCATTGGCTCAGTTTATTATTGCAAAGATTAATCTATGATGAAAACATCTGGTGATAAATAATAACAAACCTTAGAAGTCACATTAAATAATAAAGAGTAACAAAAAGAAAAAGTTAAATTACCCAGATACACATGAGTTATCTGACATTATAACTTGCCTTTTTATCACTAAAGAATTTTAGTATTGTTACCCATTTTATTGATTTAAGATCATTTATTTAAGATCATTCATTTCTGTCAGTTTTTTTTTTCACAGAAGCTATAATTGTGTCTCATTTTTTCATAGATTTCAGGGTTTCTACACCCCTTTGGCCCCTATGTGCCAGAAGTGGGTTTTTTGTTTGTTTGTTTTTGTTTTTTCCTTTGCTACCAGTGAGGCCAGGATTTCATAAACTGTACAATATTTGTCAAGTGACTAGTCTTAGGAGGACTTTGATATATCATTTTCATATGTGAAGCAAGGTCTTTGCTTCTCAGCAATGTACTTATCTGATGTAATTAAAAGATTTTCAGCTTAGATCAAGTTACACATTAATTTATCCAACTATATTATGGTAGAAAAAATACATTTTGGGGTTGCGTGGTTAAACACACATATTACCATGTACCAGGACCCTGGTTTGAGCCCCCACTTTACACTTGTTGGAAGATGTTTCAAAGAACAGTGAAACAGGTCTTCAGGTGTCTCTTTTTTTTATCCCTCTCTCCTCACCCCTCTCAATTTTTTTTCTGTCTTATTAAATATAATAGGGAAAAGGGTGGAGAAAATTGGCTGCTGGGAGTGGTGGATTCGTAATGCCAGCTGAATATAATAAATATAATATAATAAATCTTTATAAAGAATATAAAGAATATTTATAATATTTATAATATTTATAAAGAATATAAAGAATATAAAGAATATTCTTTATTATATAAAGAATATAATAAATCTTTATATTATTTATTATTGGATAGAGACAGACAGAAATTGAGACAGGAAGGGGAGATAGAGAAAGAAAGAGACAGAGAGATACCTGCAGTCCAGCTTCACCATTTGTGAACTTTTCTCCTGCAGGTGGTGACCAGGGGCTTGAAACCAGGTCCTTGTCTGCTGTAATGTGTGTGCTTAACCAGGTGTGCCACTGCCTGGCCCTGAAATAATGTATTTCTATTGAACCTACATAATCACATATGCATGAAACAAAGTCATCTAGTAAAGCTTATTCATATTGACCATTTCTATCATTTCTTCAAGAAGGTCAAGTACTGTACATCATTATTCTCTATTTTTTAATTTTATAGTTTATATTAAGTACCATGTCTGAATTTTTTTCTTTTATGTTCTGAAATTTCCATTGAAAAATGTGACCATGTATGTAGTGTTTCCTTCCAGTTCGTGTAAGTAAAACATGCTGCATTGCTATTAGATGCAAAGTAAGAATTAAAAAAAAAAATAGGAGATAGAGATAGAGAGTTAAAGAAAAGAGGGAAAAGATAAAGATGTCCTTGAGCATGATCATATGTGCACTCTGCCAGGCGTGTACTTCCCTAGTCCCAGTAATCAATTCTTGTTACTTCAACTTGAATTAATTATTTCGTCTCCTTGAAATATGTGCTTCTTCACCAAAATAATCTTAAAAGTCCTAACTCAAGCATTCAAAATGTTACTTATTTATTATGAAAGAGAAAGGAAAGATAGGAAAAAGAGCTTTGCTCTGCAGTCATAAGATGGTGCTAAGGAATAGATCTCCCGGGGCCTGAGACATACAAATTCTGCATACAAACAGGCTGAAATATCTCTCCAACCCTGACTCAATCTGTGAAATCAGTAAAAAAGAAAATATATATATATATATATATATATATATATTAAATTTTGCTTTTACATGTAAATATCTTTTAGTGGGACTGGGAGATGGTTCGGTGAATAAGTCTCATGCTTTACCATGTATGAAACCCTGAGTTCAGTACAAAGGCGAAAGGGAACCTCCATGGATGATGGAATAGTGTTTTGCCTGTGTCCTCTCTCTCCCTCTCTCTCCCTCTCTCTCTTTCTCTTTCTCATTATATCTCTCTGTCTCCCCGCCCCCATAGAAAGCTGGTCATCAGTGTCTGATGGAGGCCTTGGGCTCATGATCTTAATTTGGTGCCAGGTGGTGGTACCCCTGGTTGAGCAGGCATATTAACAATGCGCAAGAGCCTATGTTAGAGCCCCCAGTCCTCACCTGCAGGAGGAAAGCTTCACAAGTGGTGAGGCAGGTCTTTCTCTTTCTCTCTCCCTCCCCTCTTAATTTCTGGCTGTCTCTATCCAATTAAAAAACAATAAAAATATTTTTTTAAAACTACAGATTTTCCATTTTTATTATTAAGTTGTTTATATTTTTGTTGTTGTATAATTGCTTTTTAAAAGTTGTGTAATTACTTTTAAAAAGTAATTTTAAAGGTTATTTTTAAATTTTATCAGTGATTTCATAGTGCTTTACAAAGTTATAAGTAATTATTTTAAGTTTTACAATGCGTGCCTAATCCTGAAAATCTGCCTACCAGAACACGTTCTTAAAATTTGTAGATGAGAAATGTTTTCTCTCTTTTTCTCTCTCTCTTTCTGTAAAGCTGTTTTTTGTGAACAATAATCACTAAGTACATTGCAAGATTCTTCATATTTGATGCTGAAATTTTCAAGCACTTTCTGTAGTCATTATGTTGAGAGGAAATTTGAAGGACTATTTTATACCAAATTCCAGAGACAATTAAGTTAAATTGGAAATATCTCTCCCAAAAGTTCTCAACTGTTCTGTGCAACGTATAAAAGCAAACTGATCATTGCTTAGCTTCAGTGTGTAGTCTCATTGTGTTAAATGATGTGTTTTCCAACTAGAATTAACTGGCACATTGTCTTGACTAGGTCTTGACCCAGTTTTCTCCCAATCTTTTTGTCAGTAAAGGGAAGCAGTTCCTACACATCTTTCTCTCATCTGAGAGCACTAAGAAGCAGTTAGCAGCAAGATGAGGGTGATGAATTATGTGTAAAGATTTTAGCAGGCAAACCTGAGGCACCAAATTTGAATCCCGTATCAGCACATCCCTTATAAACACATGTATAAAATCTACAGTGACTTTTAGAAAATAAAATAATCAAAATGTGCATGTTTTCAAACCTGCATTGCTAATTGCATTAAATTGTATTTTAATGCTTGCAAAGGACTCCATCTCTGGGATACACATTTCAGTTTTCAATTCTCTGTTGTGACAAGTTGCAACCAAATTTAACTGGTTGATCTTTACAATGAGCTCCTGACTCCCAACTTTATCTACTTGAGTCTATTTACAGAACATATTGTTAAAACCTTTAGATAACAAGGACCTTTTGTTTTTGTTTTTGTTTTTATAAAGCTGTCTATTGTGAACAATAATGACTCCCCATAATCAGTGTTGACATTTGTAGATGAGAAATGCTCTCTTTCTCTCTCTCTCTCTCTGTCTTCAGTAAAGATGTCTTTTGTGAACAGTAATCACTAAGTGCATTGCAAAATTCTCCATATTTGATGCTGAAAACTTCAAGTACTTTCTGTAGTCATTATGTTGAGAGGAAATTTGAAGGACTATTTTGCAATAAATTCTAGAGACAATTAAGTTAATTTGGAAATATCTCTTAATTGTTCTCAACTGTTCTTTGCAAGGTATAAAAAGCAGATTGTTGAATTTTTCAAGTCTATTGTATTGAGAGTAACTCTGAAGAACTATTTTACCATTAAATTCAAGAGACAAATTGAATTTGAAATATCTTCCAAAAGTTCTCATGTGTTATGCTAGGTATAAAATGTGATTGTTCATTGTTTAGTCTCAGCATGTAGTCGTTGTGTTAAACAGTATGCTTTGGGTGTAGGATTTACTACAAGATAATTCACATTATCTTGACAGGGACTTAGAGCCAGCTTTCTCTCAATCTTCACTTACTGTCATGGAAGGGAATCACCAGCTTTATCTTATTTGATAGAGAAAGTTAAGGAAAGAGGAAAATTACTTGTTATCAAGGCCTGGGTTTTAGCTCAGTGGCCAAACATTATGCTGAAAAGCCTCAGATTTCAGGAGTAACTATTTTCTTTCTTCTGTGATGGAATTTGAACCTAGAGTCAAGACTACCAATCTAGTGAGTGGGAAAAAGAGTGAGACAGTATGAGAGGAGATATACTCTTCTGAATGTAGCACTTTCTGCCTCTTCATTATCCACAAATAGTGGTGCTGATAATCTTTTTTTCCACCTCTAGCCTTATTTAAAGAGTTCTGAAGAAGAATCAGTTTAGAGCTTCTAATAAAGAATTCTAAGACTCACGTTCAGCAGAAACTTAATAGTTTAAAGAAAGCAGAAACATTTGAATGATTCTAAATGTCAAAAGAACTCTAACCCTGGAATTGAAATTCAATCTGAAGAGGAAATGCATGATGCTGGGCCTAAATTAGTGGGGGGACCGGTGTGCACATACATGTCATGTAAATATAAGAAATTGTGTGTAATAATAACTGTCTTGCAATAATCACTTTCCTAGTAAAGCAATAAAAAAGAAGACACACTATATATTAAAACTATATTTTCAGATGAAATCTCTTTTCCTTATATACTTACTGTCCTATAATTAGTTTTCCACATATGTGTCAGTCCTGTCTCTCTTTTAGAGTTATTTACCTTCACTCTGCAATAGTAGGGCTTCCATAGTACTACCTATTGCTAATTTACAGTGAGATTTTTTTTCTTATTTATTTTATTTATTTATTTATTCCCTTTTGTTGCCCTTGTTGTTTTATTGTTGTAGTTATTATTGTTGTTGTCGTTGTTGGATAGGACAGAGAGAAATGGAGAGAGGAGGGGAAGACAGAGAGGAGGAGAGAAAGATAGACACCTGAAGACCTACTTCACCGCCTGTGAAGCAACTCCCCTGCAGGTGGGGAGCCGGGGTTCGAACCGGGATCCTTATGCCGGTCCTTGTGCTTTGTGCCACCTGCGCTTAACCCGCTGCGCTACAGCCCGACTCCCTACAGTGAGATTTTTTTAAGTGTTTTCATTTTATCTTTTTTTATTATCTTATTTATTGGATAGAGACACTCAGAAATTGAGATGGTAGGGGAGATAGGGAGAGAGAAAGAGACACCTGCAGCCCTGCTTCACCACTTGCAAAGCTTTCCTTCTGCAGGGGGCTCAAACCCGGGTCCTTGTACAGTATAACATGTGTGCTCAACCAGATGCACCACCATCCGGTCCCAGTGAGATTTTTTTTTTATGATTATTTCCTCCTTATCCTATAACATAAAAGTCAAACATCTGATGTTTTAAGTAGTTGTTCACAATTTGTATCACTTTTCTTTATAATTTCAAATTTCTCTTATTTGAAAATCAAACTATAATAATGTTAGCAACAATAATGATGACTGATGAAATTATTTCACACTAAACATGTTGCAAAACTTCCCTAAAGTTCTTATGATTTTATATTGCAAATCACTTTTTATTTTACTCATTTTACAGATGAGGATACTAAAAATTAGAAATTTTCAACTAGAGTTTTCAATTTTTCCACTAAGTAGTCACTGTGCCTCTCTATAGGCTTCTCATAAGTTAGGCTATTGTTACTGTACTGCCATGTGATGATTTGCTACAGTGTAGAGATATTTATGAAATTCTTTCATCACTACTTCGCTCCCAGTCTTCTAGAATTTATTAAATTCATCTCCTCCTACTACTTGATGCTCCTTGAATAATAGTTCAATTCTCATTTTTCTTCCTTATGACTTTAAAAGACCTAGAGTTTTTCATGTTCTTGTTATTTTAATAGGTTTCCTGTTGCTTAACTACAATATACCACACTGTACAAAAGAAATAAAACAATCCAGTTTTAAAAATTGAATAGTTTCATTCAATAAGTCAAAGTTGAGCGAGAATGCACAAAGTTATCTTTATTTAGTTTATTTTGTAGTTATGTTTGGAATCAACCATTTGAATCTTCTATAGTTGGAACTATTTTTTTAATTTTTTTTTTATTTAAGAAAGGATAAATTAACAAAACCATTGGGTAGGACGGGCACAACTCCACACAATTCCCACCACCCAGTCTCCATATCCCATCCCCTCCCCTGATAGCTTTCCCATTCTCTATCCCTCTGGGAGCAAGGACCCAGGGTCATTGTGGGTTGCAGAAGGTGGAAGGTCTGGCTTCTGTAATTGCTTCCCTGCTGAACATGGACGTTGACTGGTCGGTCCATACTCCCAGTCTGCCTCTCTCTTTCCCTAGTAGGGTGGGTCTCTGGGGAAGCTGAGCTCCAGGACACATTGATGGGGTCTTCAGTCCAGGGAAGCCTGGCCGGCATCCTGATGACATCTAGAACCTGGTGACTGAAAAGAGAGTTAACATACGAAGCCAAACAAATTGTTGAGCAATCATGGACCCAAAGCTTGGAATAGTGGAGAGGAAGTGTTGGGGGGGGGGGTACTCACTGCAAACTCTAGTGTACTTCTGCTTTCAGGTATATATTTTGCAGTAGTTTATGGATATGTGTGAACATATGCTCTCTCTCATAGAAACTGGTGTATATCTAGGTTTTGGGACTTTGTCAGAAAGTGAACCACCTGGGATGGAATTAGAGTATACTATGAAAGGAAAGGTCTCACCCGAGCAATGAAGCTGAAGGGTTGTCATTCCATATGTGAATTCTCTGGACACAGTCTGAAGTGAAGCATGTTGAGGTGGCAATCGTTGCGTTGATTAGGTTGTGATCGGCAGATGCAACATTATTTGATATGGATTGGGAGAGGCATACAGGAAAGTGCGCCCTATCCAAGGGTTTCAGGACTGGGGGAAGTAGAGGCTCTATAATGGAGATGTGAGGTTCCTGCTGTCTTAGGGTTCAAAAAGACAATTGATAATTAATGTTATTATCACATTTTTTGGTAATTGGGTTAACTCTGAAAAGTCCTTTTGTTAGGGTTTGCTGTACAGTACCCAGTATCTTGTATATAGCTGTGCTATTGGTTGCTTCTGATCTACTTGGTCTAGGCTTTTGAGAGAGTCTGCATATCAAATACACAGCCTATATATTAAAAGGACTAAGTCTGTGTTTTAAAAAACTTTGAGACATACAATTAATTTTCCCCCTCTCATATTAATTAACTAGTGATTTATATGACTACATTTTACTAGGAGTGTACATAAACACCATTCCCACCACTGAAAGACTGTGACCCATCCCTCCCACCCACTCCCACCCCCCACTGTCCTAGGAAGCTGCATGTCTACCCCTCACCACAGGGTTTTTACTTTGGTGCCCTACTTTCAATTTAGTCAGATCCTGCTTTTAGTTTCCCTTTCAGATCTTCTTACTCAACTTCTGTTGATGAGTGGGATCATCCCATACTCATCTTTATCTTTCTGACTTAGCTCACTTAACATAATTCCTTCTAGCTCTGTCCAAGATGGGTCAGAGAAGGTGGGTTCATTGTTCTTGATAGCTGCATAGTATTCCATTGTGTATATATACCACAGCTTTCTCAGCCACTCATCTGTTGTTGGACACCTGGGTTGCTTCCAGGTTTTAGCTATTATGAATTGTGCTGCTTTGAACATAGGAGTACACACCTCTTTTTGGTTGGGTGTTATGGAGTCCTTGGGGTATAACCCCAGGAGAGGAATTACTGGATCATATGGAAGGTCCATGTCTAGCCTTCTGAGAGTTTTCCAGACTGCTTTCCACAGAGGCTGTACCAATTTACATTCCCACCAGCAATGTAAAAGGGTTCCTCTGTCCCCACAGCCTCTCCAGCATTTGTTGTTGCTGTCCTTTTTGATGTATGCCATTCTTACAGGAGTGAGGTGGCATCTTAGTGTTGTCTTAATTTGCATTTCTCTGACAATCAGTGACCTAGAGCAGTTTTTCATGTGTTTGTTAGCCTTTTGGATCTCCTCTGAGGTGAATGTTTTGTTCATATCATATCCTCTGCCCATTTTTGGATGGGGTCATTTGCTTTTTTGGTGCTAAGTCTGCTGAGCTCTTTATATATTTTGATGATTAGTTTCTTGTCTGATGTATGGCATGTGAAGATCTTCTCCCATTCTGTGAGGGGTCTCTTTGTTTGTTTAATAGTTTCTTTGGATGTGCAGAAGCTTTTCAATTTGATGTAGTCCCATTGGTTTGTTTCTGTTTTAGTCTTCCTTGCAATTGGGTCTGATTCATCAAAGATGTCATTGAGGTGTAGGTGGGAAAGTGTTTTACCAATGTTTTCCTCTAAGTATTTGATTGTTTCTGGTCTGACATACAGGTCTTTGATCCATTTGGAGTTGATTTTTGTTTCTGGTGAGATAAAGTGGTTCAATTTCATTCTTCTGCATGTTACAACCCAGTTTTCCCAGCACCATTTATTGAAGAGAGCCTCCTTCTTCCATTTAATACTTTGGGCCCCCTTATCAAAGATTAGATGTCCATAGGTGTGGGGATTCATTTCTGGGCTTTCAATTCTGTTCCACTGGTCTGTGTGCCTATTTTGTTCCAGTACCATGCTGTTTTGATGATGATGGCTTTATAATATAGTTTAAGGTCTGGGAGTGTGATGCTTCCATGTCTGTTTCTTTTCCTCAAGATGGTTTTGGCAATTCTAGGTGTTTTATAGTTGGAACTATTATCTTGTTTTATGTTTCAAAATAATTTTCCAGGTAACAGATTATAAATTGTGCTATCACAAAAGGATTTTTATAAAACATTATATATAATATACTGTTTTAATTCATTAGAGTATTAGATTTAACTATTTTGATATTGCTGTTGTCATAACTTTACCACTGTGTGCAGACTTTTTTCAGAGAGAGAGAGAGACTCACAGCATCAAAGTTTCCTCCAGTGCTTTTATACTTCTATATAATATACTAGCACTGTATGCAGTACACTAGTGCTTAAACCTGGATCCCCTGCATGGTATAATATACTAGCAGTGTATGCAATACACTAGTGCTCAAACCTGGATCCCTTGCATGGAAAAGCAGGTGTCTTCCCAGGTATGCTATCTTGTCATCTCCTGGACCTGATGATTTTTATAAGAAAATGTAACACCTAGTCTTGTATTTTATATAAGTGTTTAAAATTATAAGAACATTTTTCTATGCCTTCAGCAGAATTAACTAGAAATCAATCCAGACCACTTTTAAAATAAATTAGGGTCAGAAGATAACATTTCTGGTAGGGTGAATACCTTGCTATCTGCACAGCCTAAGTTTGATTTCCAGTACCACACAGAGTACCAGATCACTGGAGGAATCTATGATGCTCTAACGCCTCTCATATTCTCTTTATCAGCCTGACTTTGTATATCTGAAGTGAAAAATATCAGACCAGTAGAGCTTGAGATCCTACAACTGCAGAGAAAATATTAAAATCAAATAAAATCTACTTCATGCCTCTCCATACTTAGCAGTATTTTCTGCATGCAATTATAATAGTTACTTCTGAACTCCATAATTTTGACTTGAATGGCTTAAAGCATGTGATTAGTGTTTAATATCTAGCTCTCTGTCTTCTAGCTATCTGTAGTACTGTCTCAGATGAAAACTTTACCACAGAAGAAGTCACAGCCTCCATATATCTCTTACATTTCTCCTCATTCTTTGAATTCTTCTTCTACTAGATTATATTCCTTCCTTCACTGATCAATATTTAGTGTTGAGAGTGAAACATTGCTCTTTAGAAAATCCTTTTTTAGGGAGTCAGGTGGTAGTGCAGCAGGCTGAATTGTAGGTTTAAGGATCCTAGTTTGATCCCCCGGCTCCCCACCTGAAGGGGAATCACTTCACAGGCGCTGAAGCAGGTCCACAGGTATCTATCTTTCTCCCCCTTTCTGTCTTTCTGTCCTCTCTTGATTTCTCTCTGTCCTATCCAACAACAGCAGCAGTTGGATAGGACAACAACAATGACAAACAACAAGGGCAACAAAGGAAAAAAGATAGCTTCCAGGAGCAGTGGATTCTTAGCACAGGCACTGAGCCCCAGCGATAACCCTGGAAGTGAAAAAAAATTTGAATTGTATAAATTTAAAGATAAAAAAAAGGCTTGATACATATATACCAAGTGAAAAGTGAAATGCTTACTATAGCCAGGCTAATTACCATATCTTTTCATATAGATTTCTTTTTGTGATGAGAGCACCTGAACTCTACCATTTTCTTAGCAATTTTTTTTTTAGTATTTTATGCTGTATTGTTAACTTTAGTTACATTTCTACATACTGAATTTCTAGACTTAGCCTATATATTACATTTCTGACAAGCATCTTATTTTTCCACCTTCTGTACCAATAACCACCATTCTACTTTTTTTTTTATCTTTTATAGAATCCATACATAGGTCAGATAATACAGTTTTTATTTTTCTACTTTCTGTAACTGGCTTATTTCACTTAACATACTGTCTTCTAGGCTCATATATACTATGCAGAGTTGATGCCAACATTTTCTTCCTATACTTTCTCCTGGGAGTTTCATGTCTCTAAGTTTTAAAGCCTTTTAAAGTTGATTATTGTGAGATGATTTCAACTCAGCTAACACTGTCACCAAGAACATTACAAGCAGCCTCACATTGGCTTGTATCCATTTAACACGGCTGGGCTCACATCATCCTAAGAAGCTCATTCCAAGAAACCAAAGTAGAAGCTGCATGACTTGTTCTGACCTAGTCATGTAACACATAGAGTCATTTTCTCTGTAGTCTGCATAGGCTATTGGTTTAAATAGTCACTTTTTCTTCAGATTCTGGAGGGAAGTGAAATTACTCTCTATAACTTCATGAAGAGAATATATTTACACTGTGAAAGAAAAAAAAAAAAGAAGATAGGAGATAGGGGAAAACACAAATGGCCAGGGCTATTTTAGCAGCTGGCAGGTTGAAAATTGGTCATTAGTAATCGACTGTCTTGGAAGCTTCCAAGTTTATTTATCCTGGATGAATACTAAAGGATTTATTAATTGGAACTCTGAGAAACAACTTACAATGTATTCATACATCTCATGGAAATTATAGTATTGCAACTTTGCTCTTACACATTTTCAGTTAATAGATTTTCTTTCCAAGTTCTTGACAACAGCACAAAATATGATTTGTTGCTACTTTTTCAAATGACAAATTGGGTTGCTATGAATTTTCATTAAGGTTATTATTAATATCTCCTATTACTGCAAGCTTGTAAGTACTTCATTTATAACATCACTGGTGGTTCTTTACTTACATTTTTATCAGGGTCCCTGGCTGGAAAGATAGAACATTCAATATGCAATAGAGATAAATGATGGTAGAAAAATGGATTCTGAATGATGCTTGAAAAACCACAATTCTCTTCACCAAGTTGATACTTTTGAATCAGCTATACTCAATCATCAACAGTTCATTTTTTATGGTTTGCCTATCTGCACTGAATAAAGAAACAATAAAAAAGCTAATACTTTGCAAATCTCTTTCAAAACTATTCCTTTTGCTAATATGAATGATATATATATGTATATATATATAATCTTTTGATTTGTCTGTTTCTTTTTGCTCCATATTTGTGAACAGAATGACATCAAATTTTAATAAATATCACTGTTTTGATAGGCTTTGTAGTTATTTTACTATCATCCCAAATCATGGAGAAAATTATGCAGCTCAGTCAGGAACCTGTTTCTTAGCATGATTCTGTTAGTTCAAAAAATGTAGTTTCTCAGTTAGTTATACAGGAAAACTGGACACAGTAGCAACAGAAAGTAACATACAATGATTACTATTTACTAACAATATTTGTTTTACATGCTTCTGAGTTATGTGTAAAGTTAACTTTGTGTGATAGTGGTATATCATTAAATTATAGTAAATTTCAAAACTAAAAAAAATTTTTTTTTTAAATCAGAGCATGGCTCAGCTCTGGTTTATGATAGTCTGGGGGATTGAACCTAGGACTTTGAAGCCTCAGGCATGAAAGTCTCTTTGTGTTGCCTAAGTTTATGCTATCTACCCCCACAAAATAATAATAATTATTATTATCTAATTTAAAAGAAAATTACTGCTTTTACAAAACAATGTTGCATACTTTTATTGTAAACAATTTGGGAAAAAATATTTTCTCACAGTTTCCTGATTTAGGAGAAAGATTTTGTCACGTTGTGGGAGCAGATGACACAGGATCCCAAAAGATGACACACAGTCATAAGTTGAAAAGAGATGCTGAAGGTATCTTCCATGGAAAGTGCATCAAATGGCCAGAGGAGCACTGACTTTAAGATCAAGGTATGTTTATTAGAAAGCATTGCAATACATCAAGAATTCCAGTTTTCAAATAAGTTGATTTAATCAGGAGCAGAATAAAATGGGTTGTGAGTTAAACAGTTTTAGGATAGAAAGAGCTCATCTCGGTATTTTTATGGCTATTTTGCATTGATAACTTATTGATTTCCTTGTCCATATCAGGGATTAAGAATTTTATCTGGGGGACTTTGCTCCCTGAACATCTTTTCTTTTTAATCCCATCCTGGTCTGAGGTACTTGCAGGTAGCTTACTTGGTTCAGAGTCCTCTAGGTATTGAATTAGACATTAAGTATACATTAAGCTTGAAGTTATGGACATCTAAAATGAAGTCATGACATCTGATATCTATTATGATTGTTCCACTATGACATTTATTTATTTATTTGCCACTAGGTTTAGCACCAACAATATAATTCCACTACTACCAGCAGACATATTTTTTCCTTTCTTCCCTTCCTTCTTTCCTCCCTCCTTCCTTCCTTCCTTCCTTCCTTCCTTCCTTCCTTCCTTCCTTCCTTCCTTCCTTCCTTCGTTCCATCTTCCTTTCTTTCTATTTTACTAGAAAGCACAGAGAAAAATAGAGATGGGAGAGAGAGAGGTAAAAAAGAGAAAAATAGGGAGTTGGGCCATAGCACAGTGGGTTAAGCACAGGTGGTGCAAAGCGCAAGGACCGGCATAATGGTCCTGGTTCGAGCCCCCAGCTCCCCACGTGCAGAAGAGTCGTTTCACAGGCGGTGAAACAGGTCTGCAGGTGTCTTTCTCTCCCCCCTCTGTCTCCCCTCCTCTCTCCATTTATGACAACAATTATTACCTATCCAACAATTATGACAACAATAATAGCTACAACAATAAACCAACAAGGGCAACAAAAGGAAATAAAAAATATTTTTTAAAAGAGAGAGAGAAAAATATAGACACCTGCTGCCATACTTCACCACTAATCAAATATCCCCTTTTGCAGATGGGGAGCAGGGGCTCAGACTTGGATCCTTGTTCACAGTAATACGTGTTCTCATCCAGGTCCGCCACCACCCTTGTATATTTTCTTTTGTTGTTGATGATGATTCAGGGCCCCCAAGACGGCATGACTTCACTGATCTCAGAAAATTTCTGAAAATTTTCAGACTGAGAGATGCAGAGGAGAAAGAGGGGAGAGTGACAGAAAGAGGAGAACTACCATGATACTGCTCCACTATTCATAGAGCTTTCCATTGTTGCTTTGTACAGTGCTTCCTGTAATGCTAGGAGCTCAAAACAGGATTCTCACAGAAAATATAGTGTGGTGCCCTACTGGGTGTTATTTCTATTAGTCATAAATGGTGTGTGTGTGTGTGTGTGTGTGTGTGTGTTTTCCTGGGGCACTGCATATGTGTAATTCTGGTGCTCTAAGCAATTTCTTTACAGATAGAAATACAAATAGAAATATACCACAGAATGAAAAATTTTCCCAGTACCATACCACTCTTGTAGTCAATCATGGGTAACTATGCTCTCTACCAGGTGAGGTTCTCATCTCCCCTAAGAAATAGGGCAAAGTACTCTTAGTACTTTAGTGTCTTTTTTTTTCCAGACTTAAATATATGGATGTGTGTGTCTTTTATACAAGACTTGGAAGCATAGTGCAGTATGGGTATGTTGGAATGTCACACAGAATCTGATCTCACATTAATTAGCCTAGGCAGTGAGTTTTCTTGACTATAATACTAAAACCTCAGGCTAAAGAGTCTAGAAAACTATAAATAAAGTCCATTTCCTTGAAGCTCTCAGAGAAAATTCTGAATGTAAATTTGTCTTGACAGTTTTATGCATCCTGTGAGCTCTACAAGCATTTAAGGTCGCTTGTGTTTTGCATCTTTGATCCTGCCACTAGCACAAACAGCCATGGAGATGATGTTTTTGTTGCAGATAATTCCAGTGTCCAGTCATATTCTTCATGGGTGTCTTGAGGCAGTTCAGTAACAGAAGCTCTGTCATATCCTTGTATGCCATTAGTTCCAGAAGATATCTTGATTAATAATACTTGTTGCCAGTCCATATGACTGTTTTATTCATTAGAATAGTTCAATTATTGCACCAAGCATACCCTCAAATTTCACTGCTATAAATTCATTTCGTTTCTCTCTCTTAAATAGTTCATTGATAATGTTCTTATTGGCCAATATTTTCCTTATATTTTGTGTCTCTGACATCCCCTAGGCTTCATACTACTTTGGATAGTGTTACTGTATCCAACTAGCAAAAAGAGAGAGAGAGAGAGAGAGAGAGAGAGAAAGAGAGAGAAAGAGAGAGAGAGAGAGAGAGAGAGAGAGAGAGAGAGAGAGAGAGAGAACATGTGGGGAAAATACATGAGCCTATTAGAATAACAGGTCCAGAAATGACATGTGTCGTTACTCCTGACCTGATCCCACTAGTGAAGGCTATTGGAAAATTTGGTTTTTCCTACGTACAAGGAAGTTGAGAAATGTAGTCATTGAGTAGTCATCTTTCCATAACAGTTCTCTTATAGTTCATTAAAAAAAAATAAAATAAAACTGCATTATAAAATGATGTGTTTCAAGTATGCATCCTTGAGAGTCAACTTGGGTATATGCTACACTGAGCTAGCTCCTCACTAAAGGATCAATACTATCTTTCAATATGCAATTCTTTCCTTGCCCTGACTGGAACACCCCATGCCTTTGGTAACCACTAATTGGTCTTGTAGTCTAGAAGTTTATGTTTTATTTAGCTTACCTACTTGTTTCCTTTATGTACCACCGATAGGTAAGATTCGACAATGTCTATGAGGATGATCTGGCTGGGAAGTCAAATTACCGTGTTGAGTGTTAAGAGCTGGATCAATTGATCTGACTTAGTAGCTACTGTTGTTCCCTTTCCTCCTTCAACGTTCCATCTTGCATATTGCTCCAGAAGCTTCAAGCTTTAGAGACTAGGTCAACCTTCATCAATAGTCATACACATTCTTAAGTCAAAAGCATACTAATAACTTCACTTTCTTACCACCAAACAAATAACAACTCCATACTAAAGAAAGAGATAGGAAATTTGTTTTTCCTTCAGCGTTATTCTGATTATCATTCCCAGATTCTCTGACAACAGAACTCACTTATGAGATTTTTGCAATCTTTTCTTTTTTCAGTTTCTATTTCTGTACATTAAAGTTTTTAAAGGGAAGTGCTTAGAATGGTTTCTGTTTTCTATAATAGATGCATGTGGTACATCACTGGTTTTATATCTTTTTATGTCTTTACGTTTCATAAAAATCAATTTTCTATACCATTAAAAACTGTCTTTCAAAAGCATTTAAGATTTAGATGTATTACAATTCAAAATTTGGAGAGGATGTGTCTAGATATAATTTTCTTGGAATGAATTCACTTTTTCTGGGCTCCTTCATTTATAAAAATTTATATAAACTTTTAATATGTTGATTTGTTTCTCTCTTCAAAGTAAATAATTTTTGTGAGAATATTTATATATCTGAAGTTGAATTTCTGTCATACCTATGCATATAAATAAATTTAGAGCATCAAAGATTAACATTATTCTTCAGTGATATGCATAAAACTTTCAAAAAATGAAACTTGCAAATTGGTATTAATAATGTGCTTTGAATAGTGACTCATAGTTCTCAGTATACAAGTCTTTCACTTCTTTGGTCAACTTTATTCCTAGGTATTTTATTGATTTTGTTGCAACAGTGAATGGGAGTGATTTCTGGATGTCTTCTTCTTCAGTTTTAATGTTTGCATAGAGAAATGCCACTGATTTTTGGACATTGATTTTGTAGCCTGATACCTTGCTATATTGCCTAATAACTTCCAGTAGTTTTCTACTGGATTCTTTAGGTTTTTCTATGTATACTATCATGTCATCTGCAAACAGAGAGAGTTTGACTTCTTCCCTTCCAATCTGTATTCCTTTGATTTCTTTCTCTTGCCTGATTGCTATGGCAAGAACTTCCAATACTATGTTGAAGAGTAATGGTGATAGTGGGCATCCCTGTCTAGTCCCTGATCTGAGGGGAAATGCTTTCAACTTCTGTCCATTGAGTATGATGGTGGCTGTTGGTTTGCTATATATGGATTCCACTATCTTGAGGAATTTCCCGTCTATTCCCATTTTTTGTAGAATTTTGAGCATGAATGGGTGTTGGATTTTGTCAAAGGCTTTCTCTGCATCTATTAATATAATCATGTGGTTTTTGGCTTTGCTTTTATTGATGTGGTGAATGACATTGATAGATTTACATATGTTGAACCAGCCTTGCATTCCTGGGATGAATCCCACTTGGTCCTGATGAACAATCTTTTTGATATGCTGCTGTATCCGGTTGGCCAAGATCTTGTTTAGTATTTTGGCATCTATGTTCATCAGGGATATTGGTCTGTAGTTTTCCTTTTTTGTTGTGTCTCTATAGGCTTTTGGTATCAGAGTGATGTTGGCTTCATAGAAGGTGGAAGGGAGTATTCCTGTTTCTTCAGTCTTACGGAAAAGCTTTAGGAGTATGGGTATTAACTGTTTCTTGAAGGTTTTGTAGAATTCGTTTGTGAAGCCATCTGGTCCAGGACTTTTATTGTTGGGGAGATTCTTAATAACAGTTTCGATTTCATTGTCTATGATTGGTGCATTTAGATTTTGTTGTTCTTCTTGGTTCAGTTTTGGAAGGGCATATGCTTCTAGGAATTGTTCCATTTCTTCCAGATTTTCTAGCTTGGTGGCGTATAGTTCTTCATAGAAGTTTCACATGATTCTCTGGATTTCTGTGGTGTCAGTTGTGATATCTCCTCTATTGTTTACAATTCTATGAATTTGAGTCTTCTCCCTTTTTTGTTTAGTGAGTCTGGCTAGGGGTTTGTCAATCTTGTTCAATTTTTCAAAGAACCAACATTTGGCTTCATTGAGTTTTTTATGGTTCTCTTATTTTCGAAGTTGTTTATTTCTGCTCTAATTTTAGTGATTTCTGTCCTTCTGGTTGCTTTAGGGGTCCTTTGTTCCTCTTCCTCTAAGTCCTTAAGGTGTGAAGTAAGGTTGTTTATTTGGGTTGTTTCTTGTTGTTTAATATGTGATTGTATGGCTATGAGTTTCCCTCTCAGTACTGCTTTAGCTGTGTCCCAAACATTTTGGTAGGTTGTGTCTTCATTTTCATTTGTTTCCAGGAACATTTGAATTTCCTGCTTGAGTGTCTCTCTGACCCAGTTGTTCTTAAGCAGTATGTTGTTTAGTTTCCAAATTCTTTGACTTTTAATAATTTTCTGTTTGTTGTAAAATGTTAGTTTTACTCCACTGTGGTCTAAGAAGATACTTGAGATGATTTCAATGCTCTTGAATTTATTGATGCTGTCTTTGTGGCCTAACATGTGGTCTATCCTTGAGTATGTGTTGTGTGGATTTGAAAAGAATGTGTATTCCAATTTTGGGGGGTAAAGAGCTCTGAAAATGTCCAAGATATCTAGTCTGTCCATCTCTTCATTTAATTCTCTTGTATCTTTATTGGTTCTCTGCTTTGTTGATCTGTCTAAGTGTGAGAGTGGGGTGTTAAAATCTCCCACTATTATTGTATTACTATTGATGTATTTTTGAAGTTCTCTTAGTAGGTGCTTGATGTATTTAGGTGGTTCCTTATTGGGTGCATAAATGTTAATAATTGTTATATCTTCTTGGCTGATTGATCCTCTACTCATTATGTAATGACCTTGCCTATCTTTTATTACTTTATTTAATTGAAAATCTATTGTGTCAGAGATGAGAATGGCTGTTTCTGCCCTTTTTGGTGGTCCATTAGCCTGTGGGATAGTTTTCCATCCTTTCACTTTAAGTCTGTGTTTATTTTGTTGGGTCAAGTGGGATTCTTGCAAGCAGAATATGGTTGGGTTATGTTTTCTGATCCATCCCCCCACTCTGTGCCTTTTGAAAGGTGAGTTTAAGCCATTGACATTTACTGATATTATGGATTTAATGTGTTGTAGTGCCATTGTTCAGCAAGTTTTTATTTGATATGTTGCAAGTATTATAGTGATGTTCTTATTTATAAGAGGTCTTTTAGAACCTCTTTCAGGGCTGGTTTGGTGATGGTTGTTTCCTTTAACTGTTGTTTGTCTGAGAAGGTTTTGATAAATCCATCTAGTTTGAATGAAAGTCTAGCGGGATATATTATCCTTAGCTGAAACCCTTTTTCAATCAGGGCTCAATAGATATCTTGCCATTCTCTTCTGGTCTTTAGAGTTTGGGTCGAGAAGTCTGCTGATAGTCTTATGGGTTTTCCCCTGTATGTGACTTTTTGTTTCTCTCTTGCAACCTTTAGGATCCTTTCTTTATCCTTACTTCTTTTCATTGTGACTATGATGTGTCTTGGTGTCTTCAGGTCTGCGTTGATTCTGTTTGGGACTCTCTGAGCCTCTTGGATCTTAATGTCCTTTCTGTTGTTCAGGTCTGGGAAGTTTTCTTGTATAATTTCCTCTAGAATGTTTGCTTCCCCTTCCTCTCTTTCTTCCTCTGGAAGGCCAATTATATGAATGTTACTTCTTTTGAGATCATCCCATATGTCTCTGCTGTTGTTTTCAGTGTCTCTCAGTCTCTTTTTGAGCTCTTTCACCTCTTTATTAGTTTTCTCTAGCTCATCCTCTGTCTGGCTAATTCTGTTTTCTGCTTCTACTAGTCTGCTTTCCTTTCCCTCAGCTGATTTCTTCATTACTGCTATTTCAGCTTTCAGTTCTCTAATTGCCTCAAGGTAGTTAGTATTTTCCTTTGAGAGTCTCATCTGTTGTTTCCCTAATACTGCTATTCCTTTCCTCCAAAGTTGTTTTCATTTCTATGATTAATAAATTTATTATTGCTTGCATGCTTTTCTTATCTATGGTTACTTCTGGCTGATTCGTAGTTTCTTCTAGGCTCTTGTCTTCATTCATTGTATTAGCAGTTTTATTTGCTCTTGATCTGCCCATTTTTTAAATGTGTTTTTTATTTTTATGTTCTGTTCCTCAGTTGTTGTATTTTATGTACAAGCCACACTATACTAAATACCTTTATGACAAATGCAATCACCACCCTCAGAAATTACAATAGTAACTAAAGCAATGACTGAAGCAGTTTAACCAATACCAGTTAGTCCCACAATGTCTCCAGTTCAAGAAAAAATATCAACCAAATCTAAATGAAAAATAAAGAGAAAAGAAAAAAGGGATACCAGGAATAGACAATTATGCAAATGTACTGTCCACTGTAGATTCTAGGGGTAGCAAGATGGGAAGGGGAAGTAGAGCAGAGACACACACACACAAAGAGTGTCTGCTCTGAGTCAGACTTCTTCCCTGAAACAGTTAATAAATAAATAAGTATCAGTGAATTCAGAAGGCATAGGGAGGAGGAAGGGATAAAGGAAAATGGGGAAAAAAGAGAGAAAAGAAAAAAGAAAAGAAGGAAACAGAAAAAAACCGTGAAAGGAGAGTTGTATTTTTTTTTTTTTATTGGCTTGGAGGTGGGAGAAGGGCAATAGTGGATAGAGGAGGTATGAAAAGTGAGACAAGTTTCTCTCACAGTGGGTGATAATTCTTGTTGCCTAGCAATGGAAAGTATACTAAAAGTTAATTTTGATCAACCTGGGGAGGGGGAAGGGATATGCATGTATATATAATAGTATTAGTAAAATAGAACAGAGTAAAAAGCCCAAGCAGTGGGTCTGCAGCTTGAACAGCTCCCAGTTAGCCTATGCACATTGAGTCTAGACAACTGATTGAGAAAGAAAACACAACACAAAACAATGAGAAAAAAGAAAAAAAAAAACTTTCAAGCAGTCTTTCCCAGGCTGGGTGAGGCTTGCTTGATTAGCTAATTGTCACTCCAAATGGGTCTAAGTCCCTTACTCAGAGGAAAAACAAAAATAGCCTAGAAATTTGGAAGCAGGGTTTAATGGCACCCTGGTGGGCCAGGAATCTTGGTAAAGAAAGGAGCTCAACGGGTGCCTGCTAGAAGCAGCTCCCTACCCCTGTGGTCTGGTTATGGGGAGAGGGGGGCTGAGAAAAATAATCAAGAAATTTCCTTTCTTTTTGCTCTAATTTTTAACCCAAATTGAATTATAGTCACCTCCTTGGTCCACGTTTAGGATGCCTCGTGCGTGTCCCACTGAAGATCTGGATTTCTAAGACTTTCTAGCAGTTGCTGTCAGAGCCCATGGGTGCCGCTACTTTCCAGTGGCCATCTTGGCTCTGCCCCCCTCTTTTTTCCCTCTTAACCACTTACAATGAGAATAGGATGGGGGCCAGGTGGTGGTGCACCAGGTTAAGTGCATATGGTACAAAGCGTGTGGACCTGCTCAAGGCTCCCCATTTGCAAGGAGGTTGCTTCACAAGTAGTGAAGCAGATCTTCAGGTGTATATCTTCTCCCCTCCTCTTTCTCTTTCCTTCCTCTCTCAATTTCTCTCTGTCCTATTAAAAAAAAAATGAAAAAAAAGGCTGCCAGGAGCAGTGAATTCATAGTGCAGGCAGAGAACCCCAGTGATAACCCTAGAGGCAAAAATATGGGGGGTTGATCAGATTATGATAATCTCATCATGCTAGCACTTAAGACTTCTACCATATTTTTCCTCATTGGTTCCATTATGGCAACTCAACTCTTGTGTAAGTAAATAATGAAGTTTGCTTAAGAGTCCATCAGGATAAACTACTCAGTAAATTATAACCTCTAGAAAAGTCTGAAGGTAAACCCACTGAGAAAGAAGAAACACACACACAAGAAGATTTAGTGGCACAATCAAAAGCAGGTTTGGAGTGGAGAAATATAAAATGTGAAAACCCAGATCCTTGTACTTATTATTATGTGTGCTTAACTGAGTGCATCACAACCTGGCCTCCAGGAGTCAAATATCTTGAACAGACTGTACCACAGGAAAGTTCTAAGAGAAAATATGTAAGGAATCAGCAAGGGCCAGGTATTAAAGAACCTGATACTTTTATGCCAGTGTGGAAATTATAGGTGTTCATGAGAGATTCTAAGTAGGACAAGAAAGGATAGGATGTGATTTTAGATGTAGAAGACCACACTGAATGGTCACATCAGGTTTCCATAGTGTAGTGTTTATCACGTTCGTCTAACATACTGAAAGGTCAGATCTGAACAAAAGTAACTTAATTGTATGGTGATCACTTAGGTTAATTCATGTCTATGGAAGCTATGTTGGTGCAAAGAGATGAGAATATCACATGAAGTGGGAGGTATATGTGCAGTCTTTCTCCATCCTTGCTTACTTTTAAGAAAGATGCACAAATTAAAAGAAAGAATAAAACAGACTAAGGATGAGATCAGTGACATCTGAAACAAAGAGGACATATTCTTAGGTGCTTAAAGAGAGGAATCAGGGGCCAGGTGGTGGTGCACCTGGTTGAGCACACATGTTACAGTGTGCAAAGACCCAAGTTTGAGCTCCTGGTCCCCACCTGCAGGGGAAAAGCTTCATGAGTGATAAAGCAGGGCTGCAGGTGTCTCTCTGTCTCTCCCCCTCTCTGTCTCTCCCTTCCCTCTTGATTTCTAGTTGTCTCTATCAAATAAATAAAGATAATTCAAAAAAGAGAGAGGAATCATAGGATTACAAGAAAAAATAATCTTGGGAGAAAATAAAAGAGAGTTCTGGGAACAGGAAAAAGTTTGATCAAGAAAAGCACACAAACAGAATAAAAACCTAATGCAAGGGAAAAAAAAGAAGAAGAAGCTTTACCATGGAGCAAGAATTGACTGAATGCTTCTAACATAGACACAGTCCTTAACTGAACCACTTTGCCAATTCACATGGAACCTCAGGATTTTAATTTGTGTTTTTATTCATACTGAAATATGTGAAGTAATCTAGTTAGAATAAACATGTCTGTTACAGGCAGGATAATTTTCTTACAAACAAAGATGTTTTCTTCAGTATTTTAAGCATGTTACAAAATAAGGAGCTGTTTCTGTAGCTTTAATATGTACTTTGCTGTGTAACATTTAGGTGTGGGTAGACTCCTAAGAGGATTTATTCTGATGAGTCAGTCATAAACCTAAAGCCCACCTGAAACTAATTGATGCAGCCGTTCCATTGGAAATATAAAAGAGAACAATTTTTTAATGAGACTCTCCATGATTTCCAGTTTGATCCACATAAGAATACCACAGATGAGTGGTGAAATAGTTTAGATGACTGTCTGAATTCATCATAACACAGAATTTGCATGCCTGAGGCCCCTGGTTCAGCCCCTGGCATTCATGTGCTGGAATGGTGCTATGGCTTCTTTCTCTTCCTCTTTTACATAAAACTATCTCATGTGAAAAGTAATATAAGCAAATCTTTCAGAAATTCAGGTCTAAGTCTAATCATAGAGAACTACTAAGCACTTTTACTCTGAGGTATATAGTTGTCTCTAATTTATGGGTCTGTGTCAGGCATTAAACCAGCTCCCCCTGCTCCATGATGCATTGCTGATAGTATAGCCTATTTACATAATCATTGTTTTGCCTAATCTATCTTCTTTCTACCTCCAGACCTGCCCTGCCTGCAGGGTATATTAATCCCACCAGTTAAAACCATCGTAACAGTTGCTAAGGATGCTTCCACCATCCCAGCATGCCTTTTGCCTCTCTCCACTCCCTTTCCTAGCCATTTACAACTTTCCACTTCCGGTTTTATCCAGTAAAACCCACTTCTGTTCCTGGTTTTTCTCTCTCTTTTCTCTCCCACTTCCCGACCTGGAGAAGGGCTGGCGTGCAGAGTGGGAGGTAGCCATTGCAGTTTGGTGCCACGTAACTTAACCCGCTGTGCTCACACCCAACTCTGGAGCATTCCCATGTGAATAAAGAATTGTATTACCATGACGCCACAAGTTCCTGGATCCTCTCTCCTGCCTACAATGTTAGACTGGCAGCTATGTGTATACGTGAACCCAGTCCCTCATAGCCTGTATCTAGGGTCTATAACTTTGTAAAAGCACTCATTAAATACCATCTGTATTCATTCTTCTGGATTTATTTATCAGTTAAAGAAAAGAATTCTAAAGCCAGGTAGTGGCACACATGATTAAGCACATATCTTAACCATGCTCAAGGACTCAAGTTCAAATCCCAGCTCCTCACCTGTTGGGGGAGGAGTAGGGGGGCTTACCAGCAGTGAAGCAAGTGCTGCAGGTGTTCTTCTATCTCCTTCTCCCCTTTTAATATCTGTCCTATCAAATAAAGAAAATAAAAAAGGAAATAAAGGCCACTGGGAGTGGTGAATTCCCTGTGTAGCTACTGAGACCCAGATGGCAATAAAAAATAAAAATAAGCAATAAGCCCTTTATGGTCCTTCTGAAGTCTTTATGGATAGTACAGCTTATGAACTCAGTGGGTATAAGTAGAGAGGAACAGTGAATAGTTACATTTTTATGAGTTCTAAAGGATTCTTAAAAGACCCCAATTTTCTCCCTTACTCAGATACTTGTAATTTAATCCAGAGAAACATTCTTCTTTTTGAACTATTTTCTAATTCTTGCTGACTTGAAATCCAGTTATCTTGTGATGTGGTTAAGACCTTTGTATTTTAAGTCTTGAGTATTCAATAATTACAGAAACTCTAAATTATGGAGCTGTAAATATGATTACAGATCCAAATTCTGCCTAGATAGTTTAGATAACATTACCAGAAATCACAACTGCAGAAAAACTAGCTTCGTTTAAATACATTCTTTTTGGTTGTCTGAGCTTAGTGATGGTGAATTGTTTTTCTTTGAGAACCATGACCAAAAGGCCAGAGCAGAGGCCTAGCTTGGCTTCACGTGAGGACAGAAGGACAGAAAGGGTGAAGGTACAAAACAAGAAATTGAAAAGGGTCGTAAGCCAATGCTTATCACTTTTTGAACATGCAGAAGAAAAGAGTAGTTTGGCATGAAGTCTTCTAAGGCCTTGATCCACTTTTCTTCAAACAGAAAATATCTGCAATGTTTAACTTTGTGTATTATTATTTCAAAAAGGAGACACACATTTGTTTAGGAAATGTTTATCCTTTCAATGGATCTCCAAAGCAACAAACTTTCTCTGATGCAAAGTTGCAATGCTAAATAAGACTATGGGCTATAAAATTTGAGTGTTTTCTCAGTCTTTTCTTCTTCTCCAGCTCTGCTCTGTGATTAAAGAGTTAGCATTTGGAAATCTTATTTTCTGAACAACCCTTCAATATTTCGGTGACCAAGAAACCTGCAGCTTTATCCTTACACTCTTAAAGTGCCATTTCAGTGCTTAGAAAACATTTCACCCATCAGTGGTATCAATATATTTCATACTGTGAAAGTTGGCTGTTGTGGCACTTGCACAAGTAATGAGCTTGCAGAGCTGACCCAAATTCTACTCAAGAACCGCATAATGCACGCTAATCATTATATAAAAGTGCATCGAGTAGCTCGATAATAAATTCTGAGAGATCTACAAAATAAAGTGCACACCATGTCAGCTCTTTAATATGCCTTGACAGTATTAGGGAAAAGAAATGTTTTATTTTAATCTTTTCCATTCTTCTATAAAAATTTCAGTGCCTAGTGTAGAAAATGTAAAAAGTAGGCATGGGTATAAAAACGAGTATTTTTCCCTTAAACAAAAAATAATAACAACTCAAAGAGTGAAACTTAAATTCTGAAATATGTCTTCACCTATAGGTATTGAAAAGGAATATTTACACACACACACACATACACACACACACACACACACACACACACACACACACACAAAGTGCATTCACAACATACACTTTACTTAGTAACTTGCATTGCCCCATAATAATATACCGTAGGGAATTTTCTGATTTTAAAAGGAAAGCTATGTCATCATTTAAAATAAATATACACCCTATGACTTACCTGTGTAGCTACTGACAGCGAACACTTGAGATTTATTTTCAACTATCTGTTATTTCTAATTATGAAACATTTATGTCTGTGCAAAGCACACCATTATAACACCTTAGTGACCTAACAACAATTTTCCCGTTACTTCCCAGTATGCTTCTTGTTTTGTTCAATGTAGCTAATCCTTGAAAAGCCTTTCGCTTATAGGGCTCCAAAGATAGTTCATCCAACAGAATGCACATTTTACCATGTGAGAGAACCCAGTTTTAAACCCTATTACCACACAGGAACCTGTACAAGGAAGCTCATGAATGGTGGCACAGTGCTGTGGAGCCTCTCCTTGTCTGCCTCCCTTCCTCTGTTCTCTGTATCTGAGATTAAAAAGAACAAAGAGTCTTCTGAGAGCAGTGGAACTGCACAAGCCTGCAACTCCTGTGAAGCCTGTGTGTGTGTGTGTGTGTGTGTGTGCGCGTGTGTGTCGAGGTGCCATCTCCCACTTCTGTTTGACTTTCTGCATAACCCCCAGTGAGAACTGGATTCATCCTTCCATTCCTTTTCTCTTAATATAAAACATTTGCTGAAATAATAGAAGATCCTCAAATATTGATATTTATAAACTTATTTTATTTCAATTTGATCTTTTATCTTTAATTTTCTGTATTTCGGGTTTTTCCTGATTTCTTTTATTCTAAGTTGATTTTAGTAAGTAAACTTAAATGCAAGATGGTTCATAAGCTGGAGTTAAGTGAACTAGCAATGAGGTTGCAAGACAAATCGCTTATATTGTAACAGAAAAACAACTCTCACCTACTAATATGTAGTCACATGTATTGATTCACTTATTTCTCACAACAGTAAAAAAAAAAAATTGAACTCAGAAGTCAAATTTTAGAAAAGGCGGAAAGTGAGACATAAAAAATATCAAATAATTTTGACAGAGTGGCAGAATCATGATTCCAGTTCTGATAGCTGACTTCATATTTATGCACTAAGATATGAATAGTTTTCTTGTCAACTACTTGGTAACACTTCATGGGGCTCAACTGAATCACTCTAATTCATCATGCTTGAGCTCTTAACACTACAGAGAACTGAGGAGACAGGGTCTGAGTAGTACAGACTTTAAGCACTGCAGGGAGGGGAAGAAAAACACTTTTACAGTCTCTTGCTAAGATTCCAAAGATTCCATAAAAGAGACAATTGCCTTTTCTGCCTGAGCTAGGCATTCCTGAAGCACATTTGAAACTCATGTAAGTTATAAAAGGAAAAGGTGCAAAATCCTAAAGGCAAATAAAGTTTCAAAATTGCTCTGGTCAATGAGATATAATATCCCAATTCCTAGTGCCAAATTTACACAGCTATATATTTATGACTCATTCTGCGCTAAGAAGCCACAAAGTTGTTTGCAGACAAGGTAGGCTTGACTAGAGCATGTTAAATCAAGCCTTTGGAAAAGGTTTTCCTTTGTGTAAAATAAAGTTTTATTGATTTACCATTAGTTGATGAGCTCATGTGTGATTATGGATTGCAACTACACACCTTTATCTTTATACCCATTTGCCACATACACAACCAAAGTTCTAATGCCACTCACAGCACCAAGTTGAACTTCACTGCCTTCCTTTCACTGCCCCTCACTCTACTTGTCTTCACCTCTGGTAGCCACCCTATTCGTCACAGAATCTCAGGGTTCTACCTACTGTGCTAACAAGGCACTTAGAACCTATGAGTAATTTTTTGTTATTTATTTATATTTCATATATGAAAAAAATAACTTACCAATTAGTTGTTTTCACTTTCTGACTTAACTTTACTTGGCATAATCATCCCAATTTCCATCCATATTGCCATAAAATGCACAGTTTCATCTCTTTTCTTTCTTTCTTTTTCTTTCTTTCTTTTTTTGAATGCTGCTTTACAAGTTTGGCATTGTTTCAGTGGTGCCGATTTCATAATTTCCCCCAAACCAGGTCTGCACAGCTCACCCCCCCCAACAAAGTGCCATCTCTCTCCATGGCAGGTCATTGAGTCCTCTCATTCCCAAACTCCTTCTGACCCCTTCTTCAAACCTCCTTAGTGACCTGAAATCTGCCCTCTTAGTCTAAAGGCTTATATAGATAAGAAACCAGGGGTGACACCTAGCTGTGTGTGTAAGCCGTCATTTGAAACCTGGATTTGAGCCCCAATTCTGCACCTGTAGGCAAGAAAGATCATGAGCAGTTAAACAGGTCTGCATTCTCTTTTTCCTTCTTTGTCTCTTCCTCTCTGTCTCCCTCTCCTCTCAATTTCTCTCTGTCTTATCTAGTAAAAATGAAAGAAAAAGAAGTCATCATGAGTGGCAAATTTGTGGTAGGCACTGATTCCCAGCAATAACCCTGGTGGCAATAAATAAATAAATAAATAAATAAATAAATAAATAAATAAATGCAAGGGAATAGACAGGGTGAAATGATTTAATCATTTTTAATAATTGAGTCAGAATTCCACTAAGTATATATGCCACAACTTCTTTGTGCAGTTATCCACCAATGGATATTTAGATTGATTCTATGGTTTAGATTTTTATAGGGAACACTGCTATGAACATAGAAGTATGTTTAGGGTGGTTTTCCCCCCTCAAACTAGTATTTTAATATTTGGATATGTGCTTAAAAGGGGTGTTATTGGTTTCTATGGTATTTCTATTTTTGACTTTTATATTGCAACCAAGGTTGTCACTAGGGCTTAGTGTTGGCACTACCAATCCACAGTTCCTTTTTCTTTTCTTTTCTTTCTTTCTTCTTCTTCTTTTTTTTTTTTTTTTTTGTTTTTTGATAAGACAGAGAGAAACTGGGGTGGAGGGGAGGGTAGAGAGAGAAAGAGAAAGGATCCTGCTGATCTTCTTCACCTCTTGGAAATATCCCCTCTGTAAGCTAGGAGTAGGGACTTGAACCCTGGCCTTTGCTCATGGTAACGTGTGCGATCAACCAGATACACCATCACCCAGCTCCTCTACTTTCAGTTTTGAAGGAATCCCCATACTGCTGTCCATAAGGATTTATACCAATTTATATTCCCACCAACAACACACCAAAACTCTGTTTTTGTCTCAGCCTTATCAGCACTTATCCTTAGCCATTTTAAAATAGACCATTCTTACAAGTGTGAGATGTTATCTTATTGTTTAGTATACATTTCCACAATGATGAGTGAAGTTAAACTTCTCAAAAATTTTACTAGCCATTTATTAGTCTTCTTATTTTTGTTTGTTTGTTTGTTTGTTTTCATGCTTAACTCTCACTTGAAAGTCTCAATTCTGGCTTGAAACTCCCTTGGGGGACTGTTTATTCCGGACTTCAGTCTTTTTTTTTGTTGTTGAGTTGATTGATTTTTGTTGTCATCTTGTTAGAATACTTTATATATTTTGTGTATTATCCACTCATAAAATATTATGTGCAAATATCTTCTCTTGGGGCCGGGTGGTGACATACCGGTTAAGCACACATAGTACTAAATGCAAGGACCTGCACAGGGATCTGGGTTTGAGCTACGGCTCCCACCTGCAGTGATGCCGCTTCACAGGCAGCAAAGTAGGTCTGCTGGTGTCTATCTTTCTCTCTCCATCTCCCCTCAATTTTTCTATGTCCTATTGAATAAAATGAAAAAAAAAAAAAAAAGAGAAGAAAATGTGGCCATTAAGAGCAGATGTTTTGTTGTGCTGGCGCCAAGACCCAGGGCCTGGAGGCAAAATATATATATATATATATTTATCTTTTCTCAGTAGGTTAATTCATATTTTGTATTTCTGTGATGGCTCCTTTAACTGTACAAAACCTTCTTAGTTTGATGTAGTCCTATACGTTTGGTTGTGCTTTTTTACATTTATTTTTTATTCTTTATTGGTGATTTAATAATTATTAACAAGATTAGGATAAGAGGGGTACAATTCCATATAGTACCCACCACCAGAGTTCCATATCCTATCCCCTCATTTGGAAGCTTCCCTATCCTTTACTCTGGGAGCATGGACCAAAGATCTTTATGAGGTGCAGAAGGTGGGAATTCTGGCTTCTATAATTGCTTCTTTGCTGGACAGGAGCATTGGCAGGTCAATCCATACCCCCAGCTTGTTTCTATATTTCCCTAGTGGGGCAGGGCTCTGGGGAGGCGGGTTCCAGGACACCTTGGTGAGCTCCTCTGCCCAGGGAAGTCATGATGGCGTTGTGGTAGCATCTGCAACTTGGTGGCTGAAAAGCAGTAAGATATAAAGCAGGACAAACTGTTTAATAACCAGGAACCTAAAGGTCAGAGTAGAGCAGATGGAACTAAGGTTCTTGGTATGGTTGCTTATGTTTTTGTTTTGCTTGTGATTGGCAGACTCAACAGACATCTATGTGGTTGATGTTTAGTGACGTCCTTATAGTTTTCCATCAATGAACATGCACTGGGCAGTCCTGGGTTATTATCCACTTTCTCCTTTAAAATAAGTTGTTTAGAATGAGCAGTCTCAAGAAACGTCCTAAATAAGATACTCAATGATTTCAGGTGCTGAATTCTTTTAAATGAAGGTATCGAGGAGACCCTTTTAACAAAAAAAAAAAGAAGAAGATGAATAAATAAACACATAATGACAAGACCTTTGTTCATCTTCTCCTTTTGTAGAACATTAATGAGGCCTATGATCTTCATAAAGCCAAACAATTTCTTTTCTTTTTTCATTTTTTTAAATTTATTTGTTTATTTAAGAAAGGAGACATTAGCAAAGTCATAGGATGGGGGGTACAACTCCACACAATTCCTGCCACCCAATCTCCATATCCCACCCCCTCCCCTGATAGCTTTCCCATTCTCTATCCCTCTGGGAGCATGGACTCAGGGTCGTTGTGGGTTGTAGAAGGTGGAAGGTCTGGATTCTGTAATTGCTTCCCTGCTGAACATGGATGTTGACTGGTCAGTCCATACTCCCAGTCTGCCTCTCTCTTTCCCTAGCAGGGTGAGTCTCTGGGGAAGCGGAGCTCCAGGACATATTGGTGGGGTCTTCAGTCCAGGGAAGTCTGGCTGGCATCCTGATGGCATCTGGAACCTGGGGGCTAAAAAGAGAGTTAACATACAAAGCCAAACAAATTGTTGAAGAATCATGGACCCAAAGGTTGCAATAGTGGAGATGAAGTGTTGGGGGAGGAGGGTACTCACTGCAAACTCTAGTGTACTACTGCTTTCAGGTATATATTTGCCCTAATTTATGGATACCTGTGAACATATGCTCTATCTCCTGGAACCTGGTCTATATCTAGGTTTTGGGACTTTGTTAGGAAGTGAACCACCTGGGATGGAATTAGAGAATACTATGAAAGGAAAGGTCTCACCCGAGTGATGAAGCTGAAGGGTTGTTGTTCCACACCTGAAGTCTCTGGACACAGTCTGAGGTGAAGCATGCTGGGGTGGCACTCGTTGCATTGATTAGGTTGCAATCAGTGGATGCAATATTATTTGATAAGAACTGGGAAAGCATACAGGAAAGTGGGCCCACCCTAGGGTCCCAGGACTGGGGGAAGTTTAGGCTCTATAGTGGAAATGTGAGGTTCCTGCTGTCTTAGGGTTCAAGAAAACAATGGATAGTTACTGTTATCATCACATTATTTGGTAATTGGGTTAACTTTGAAAAGTCCCTTTGTTAGACATATAATCAATTTTTCTCCCTCTCTTATTAATTAAATAGTGATTTATTTGAATACAATTTAATAAGTGTGTACATGAACACCATTCCCATCACCAAAAGATTGTGTCCCATCCCATCCACCCACCCCTCGCCGGACCAGGAAGCCGCATGTCCACCCTCCCGCTCACCACAGGGTTTTACTTTGGTGCCTTACTTTCAATTTAGTCAGACAATTTCTTATATAAAAGAAAGTGCTGCCTATGTTTTCCTCTAAGGATGCTTTCTAGCCTAACTTTGAAATCTTTTACCCATAAACTTTTATTTCTGATGAAATTTGGTTGTCCAGTGTCTGTACTCTGCAGATTTCAACCCAATTTTCCCAAAGCCACTTTTTTATTTAATAAGCTCTCTTTTTTTCCATTTGACATTTTGAGCCCCTTGTCAAAAATTAGTTGAGTGCAGATGTGGGTCTGATTTCTGATCTCTCAAGTCTGTTCCTCTGTTCTGTGTGTCCATTTTGCTTCTGGCTCCAGTACCAGACCATTTTGATTAGAGGCTCTGTAGTATATTTTGAGGTCAGGATACACAGCGACTCCAGGATTGCCTTTTTCTTTCAGGACTGATTACATAAGTCATCTTGAATATTTTCTATCTCCAGATAAACTTTTGTGTATTTTGCTGTACTCTTCTGAAGCAATTTGAGGTCCTGGTGTGTTTCTTAAAAACCTTAATCCAATGGAGATGAGAGGAATGTCTATGTATTAAAGACTATACTGTAAATCATGACTCCCACCCCCAATAAAATATTTTTAAAAAGCCAAATAATTTCAACAAATCTTTCTTCTGAATTTAAGTGGCTTAGCTGAGATGTATGTATTAAGCAACATTTATAAAGTGACATTAAACAAGCACTATTCTGTGGCAACAGGTAAAGTAATTACTGGCAAGATTTTTTTTCCAGTTCTAACAAAAAAAATCCTATACAGTTAGATAGTGTTGTTCAGTTTCAACTAAATTAGTGTTTCCCAAGCAGAGCCAGCATTGCCCCTGGTATCTGGCAATATCTCGAGATAGTTTTGGTAGTCAGTTAAGGAGCTGGGGGAACAGTGTGACCCTGGAATCACATGGAGGCTGGGGATATTAGTGAACCCTGTTGCAAAATACACAGGACATGGGCTGGAGAGATAACATAATCCTTATGCAAAAGACTTTTCATGTTAAAGCCCTGAAGACTCAGGTTTAATCCCCAGCACCACCATAACCCAGAGCTGGGCAGTAATCTGGTATCTTTCTCTGTACTTTCTCTTGTTAAAATAAAATAAAATAAATATATATTTTTTAATTTAAAAAATGGGCCCAGTTGGTGGTGCATCTGGTTGAGCACACATGTTACAATGTGCAAGGACTGGGTTCAAGGCCCTGGTCCCTGCCTGCAGGAGAGGCAAGTGGTGAAGCAATATTGCAGATGTCCCTTTGTCTCTCTTTCCCTATCACCCCTTCACTCCGGATTTCTGGCTGTCTCTATTTAATAAATAAATAAATATAATAAAAATGTTTTAAAATGCACAGCACAGCTTCCACAATGAAGAATTCCTCACTTCCAAATGCCAATAGTGTCCAGAAAACCAGAACTAGCTAATGGATGAGGAAGGCCTAAACTGTGGAAAGACATGATATTTGAGGGAGTTGGGCGGTGGCGCAGTGGGTTAAGCACACTTGGCTCAAAGCACAAGGACTGATGTAAGGATCCCAGTTTGAGCCCCCGGCTCCCCACCTACAGGGGAGTTGCTTCACAGGCGATGGAGAAGGCCTGCTGGTGTCTTTCTTTCTCTCCCCCTCTCTGTCTTCCCCTCCTCTCTCTATTTCTCTCTATCCTATACAACAACGACAGCATCAATAACCACAACAATGTTAAACAACAAGGGCAACAAAAGGGAAAAACAAATAAATAAATATATACAAAAAAGACAAGATATCTGAGTCCTTGCTTTTGCTCACATACAATCTTATTTCTTTAAGTCAGAAATCTGTGTAATGACAACTGAATGAGTTTAGAGAATATATTGCTAAGAATTTTTTTAAACTAGCAAGATAATTTAGATTTAATGAGCCCTACTGCCTTCATAAATATCTCCCCAAATCTTTCTTTTAAAATATAAACTGAATTATGAATCTCATCTACTTAGAATACTTTAATAGATTATTCTTGAAAAAAAAAAGGTTTCTCTTAGGAAGCCCCCTCCCCCCAAAAAAAAAAACTCTACATGATCTGGTCTTGATAAAGCACTTTTTATTTTCATTATTAACTTACTGAAACTATGTAATTTCTTTATGCACATTTATAGGGGTGACAAAAGTGCATTCTTTGTTTAATGTTGTAAGAAAACTTGAGCTTTACCCCCCTTGACATTTTAATTGAATAACACAAGGCAATTATTTACCAGCACACTATTATATATTGGATGCAGATTTTTTTTCCCAGAGCACTGCTCCATTCTGGGTGATGTGGTGTTAGGGATTTTACCTGGGACTTCGGAACCTCAGGCATGAAAGTCTCTTCCCATAACCATGACACTATCTACTCCCACCCTAAAATTTACCCTAATGATATTTTTTGTAACACTTAAAGTTAGACACTGGAGATACAACTGTGGGGAATATAAAGTTAACATAGTAGGTCCTTCATAAATATTTGTTGGAGATGAGACTGGTTTTAGTCTCAATGGAAAATGATACTTTTGCTCTTTAGGCTATCAAAGCCTCAGCTATAATTGTAATATATCAGCTTTCCAGTAAAGGGTTTTTTTGTTTTTTTTTCACTTGGGTACAAGGATCTATTATATTTATCAGGGCAGTGCAAGAAGCAAATGTCTTTATCTTTTCTCTGAGTCAGAGACAGAAATTTTTCCAAAATAAGAGAGCATTTGCTCAATGCTGTGGTTGTGACACTTAGAATCTGTTCCCTTGCGATACAACGATACCTTGTCAGTGGTGCTGCTTTTCTCTGGAATTACAAGAATGAAAAGGGCACAATAATTCTTTTCCAAAGTTGAGGATTAGAACAGCAGAGCTTGTCTGTGTGAAGTATGGATTGGGTTTTCAGAAAAAGAGTCATAAATCTTACCCACACATCGATGAATCCTTGATAAGAAGAGTCTTATGAGTGCAAAGATTTCTATGATTGACAAGGATTAAAAAATGAGATCAGGACCTCAGGAAATTTTCCAGTTTGTGTACAGACAGACATATTGATTCAGGGAGAGCTCTAATAATATTTACAGACACAGTAATCTCATTAGCATAATGATAATCTTTTGTTTAATTGGTTTACAATAGATATAGTTGTTGGTACATGTGTAGAATTTCCCAGTTTTCTGCAGAACATTCTCACCTCCAGTCTAGGCCCTCCTTCCCCATCATGCACCAGGACCTGAAAGCCCCTTGCTCTCCCTGTGCTCCAAGTATTTTACTTGCGTGAAATACATCAAACACAGTCCAAGTTCAACTTTGTGTTCCCCTTTCTCTTCTTATTTCTCAACTTCTGATCTTGGGTGCAATTCATCTTTCTCTTTCTGGCTTATCTCACTTAACATGATTACTTTAAGCTCCATCCAAGATGAGGTGAAAAAGGTGAATTCATCATTCTTTCTTTTTTATGCCCATGTTCTTTTTTTATTGATATAATTATGATCAATAAGTCCTTTGGATAAGAAGGGTACAATTCCACACAATTCCCACCACCAGAGTTCTGCATCCCATCCCATCCCCTCATTCTTAACAGCTGAGTAGTATTCCATTGTGCATGTATACCACAGCTTTCTTATTTATTTGTTATTGCTTTTAGGATTTGGCTATTACAAATTGTGCTGCTGTGAACATACACACATCTTTTTGGATGTGTGTATTTGATTCCTTAGGATATATCCCCAAGAAAGGAATTGCAGGGTAATATAGTAGGTCCATTTCTGGCTTCTTAAAGACTTCTCTAGACTGCTCTCCACAGGAGTTGAACCAATTTACATTCTCAGTAGCAGTGCAGGAGGAGGGTTCCCTTACCTCTGAAAACTCTCTAGCATTTGTTTTTACTATTCTTTCTGATAATATGACATTCTCACAGGAGTGAGAATAAAGGTTAATATAATAGGTAGGTTATAATATAATTAATATAATAGTCAACATAATCACATTACATTCTATTAGAAAATTCAGCATAATTTTCCCCATTTCAGATCAGTACTTAGCAGACATAGTTACATCTGCAAAGTTCTTTGTTATGTGATGTAACATATCCATAGATGTGACTGATACCAGTCTGCTAACACTGTTGTCTTTATTCGCATTCTCTGACAATGAGTTGGAATATTTCTTCATATATCTGTTGGCCTTTTGGATCTCTTTTTTATGTTTTTTTATATTTACTTATTTTCCCTTTTGTTGCCCTTGTTTTTCATTATTGTTGTAGTTATTGTTGTTGTATTGATGTTGTTAGATAGGACAGAGAGAAATGGAGAGAGGAGGGGAAGACAGAGAGGGGGAGAGAAAGATAGACACCTGCAGACCTGCTTCACCTCCTGTGAAGTGACTCTTCCTGCAGGTGGGGAGCCTGGGGCTAGAACCGGTCCTTGCACTTTGCGCCACATGCGCTTAACCCGTTACGTTACCGCCCGACTCCTTGGATCTCTTATTTGGTGATGATTCTGTTCATATCCTCTCCCCAGTTTTTGGATAGGCTCATTTTTTTTTGTTATTGAGTTTGGTGAGCTTTTTATTTATTTATTTATTTATTTTAGTTATTAGCCTCTTGTGTGATGCATGGCATATAAACATCTCCCATTCTATAAGGAATCTTTTTGTTTGGCTGGTGATGTCTTCTGCAGGATGACACTAGCTTATGCTGAGCATGACTTTCTTAAGTCTTGAAGGGTCCGTCCTTCACACCTTTTCAATCCTCTAGTTCTGCTTGCCTACTTTTATTTGTGGCTACATGAGTTAATTAACAGGTTGTGATTGTAAAATTTTATGGTTATTTTTGCCTAACTCAATCCCTGAGGTGAAGCAAGGTAGTGCATAGTTTTTTGCTTTGCTTCAAGGATGTCTAGAAGCTGTTTTTCTAGTTGGCCCTGGGGGCTTCAGCAGTACTTAGAATTTTCACTTGATAACTCATTAGTGATTAAGACAGGAAAGACAGAATTGTTACTTAATTATTAATTAAGAGAGATAACAGAGAAAGGGGAAAACACAGACTGAGAAAGGGATATGGTTTGGTCATACAACAGAGATATGACTGTTTGGGGCTGGACCTCAAATTCTCTCCCCTGTTGTCCAGTGGCTACATCTAGATCCTCCCAAGCATTGGACTGGCAGTCAGTGCTCTCAGAGAAATGAGGAATCAGAATGTTATCCTTGGTCTTAGCCCATCTTTGTTAATGCACTCAGTTGTTCCACTCCCAGTTTGAAGCCAGACATCACCGACCATGGACTATTGAGTTTCAAGTATTTCCTTCTCACCCCTTTTTTTGTCGACTGGACATTGTCTATACTTACCTGTGTCTTGTAGTTTCTGAAGAAATCCTGACTGTATTTTGTTGAGTTTTCATGTGAGTTTTTGTTGTTTTTTTCTAATTTCATAGAACACCCCTGCTGCCTTCCTGCCTTCACCCCTTAAGTAGGTTTTTATTTAATTGATATGATATGATATAATATAATATGAATGTCAATATGATCATTCACATTAAATTCTATTAGAAAATTCAACATAATTTCTCCATTTCAGACAAGAGAGATAGGAGAGAGGTAAACAGGGAGAATGAGAGACACCCACAGCACTGCTTTACTGCTTGTAGAGTTTAACACCCCTGTGGGTAGTAACTGGGGGCTTGAACCCCACTCTCAGTAGGGTAGATCATCAAGCATTCTGTGTTTTGTCTTTCTATAAGAAAGTGAAAAAGAGGAGAAAAAGAATAGTTGGGGGAGAGGGAGTAAAAAACTAAATTCATGGATGTCTACTTCTCTATCTTTGGTACTCTTCTGTGGTGTTAGGGATAAAAGCTAGGACCTCATATATGGAAGGGGCACTTTATTAGCCAAATGTTGAATTCATCTTTCAAGCACCTAGTCCCAGTAATAACTCTGCTGGCAAAGAGAGGCGAAGAAGGGATAGGTGTGTCTGAATTGTTCATCTTATTTATTTAAAACTGGGAGGTGGGTGTCAATCAATAGAAGCAGGGTGTCAGCCTTGAGGAAAAACAGAAAGATCATCTCATGATAAACAGGGTTGAAGTCTTGACATTCCCTAGTCTAACCTCTTTTTTAAAATATAACTTGTTACAGGTTTAGTCTTCTTCAGCTGTTCTAAAGAAAAGTTTAATCTATAACATGGCAATATTTCTTTGTTTTTTTCTTTCCTGTAAAAACAATAGTAACATATTTACTGCTTTTGCATATCTGCATGATGTGAAACAAAGTGTGAAAGAGTAATTTAAGCTGCTTAACTTAATATACATATACTAACTAGCCTTCTTCCTCAGGGTCCTCATCTCAGAATATCCTCAGATTGTGGAAATTTTCACATCTTTAGCTACAACGATACAACTAGGTACTGAGAAGTTTTACTGCAGATTAGAGAATTAAAAAAATCTCAATTTAATGTAACTCTAATTATTAAGTCAATAATTAAAAAAATCAAGTAGATACAGGTGTCTAGTGAGTATCTTACTGGCCAAGATAGGTCTAGAAATCATCCATTTTCAGTGATTGAAGTATTTAAATAAAATTAAATACTATTTATTTTAAATTGACTCAAATAATAAATGATAGTTTTGGAGGTTGGTGGTGAGAGGATAACTATGTAGGTTAGAATGAAACAATAAAATACAATTAATTTTTATTTATATTTCAAACAAGTTGTAAATTCAAGAATAGAGGTTGAAAAGTAAACTCCGCTACTTTAAAATCCAATTTGAGTTTCAAGCTAACTGTTAATTTATAGCAATTTGTCTGTGTCTCGAGTGTTATAGCATTATTCAGCTGGAAGACATTTTCTCACAGTGTTTTCTCTTTACATTCACTTGCTTTTTCTTTGTTACATTTAATTATACCTTCCCTTAAGGCAGATGAGAGGCAAAACATCAAGCAAGCATGTTCCACATCAGGACTTGTTCTTCCCCAAAAGGTATAATTTGTAACTTAATAAACACAGCCACATTGTGATTTAATTAACAAGTCACAGCAACGAGCAAAATAGTAAATCTGTGATTTATTTGGATGTGACGAAAATGGCAGATCCCTTTTAGAGGAGAATTTAAAGTGAAGTAAAATCAAGTTTAACTCCGTGTACCATCTCTAGATGTGCTGATGCTGTGTCATAAAATGCACACTGCCTATCTCCGTGGAATGCACACCTGTTTTAGGTGATGCACCCTTCTAGTATGACGATGTATGTATTCAGGCATCATTTCCAGCTGTTCAATTTATCAGAAGGGGACCAAATCTTGAAACGTTGTAGCATTCATAATGACAATCATCTTTGTATTAAAGTCGAGATATGAGTATAATTTCTCATCTCCCTATGACAGATTCCTACAAAACCCTCTCACCTCCAACCCAATACCTTTTCCAAAATCATGTACCAGGACCGCAAGCCTCCCTCAGCCCCTAGTCTCCTTCGTTCCCTAAAGTCCTTTGCTGTAGTGAAATATACCACATCCAGCCCTAGTTTTACTTTATGTTTCTCTTTCTGTTCTTGTTTCTTAAGTTTCACCTATGAGTGAGATCTTTTGGTATCTGTTCTTTTCTTTTTGGCTTATTTCACTTAACATTATTTCTTAACGTTCCATTCAAGATGAGGACCTGTTTGGTTATTATCAATTGTGCTATTATGAGCATAGTTGTACATAGATATCTTGAGACAAACGTATTTGGTTACTCTGGATATGTTCTTAGAAGAGTAATTGCCTGGTCATAAGGTAGGTACATTTCTAGAATTCTCAGAAGCCTCCAGGCTCTTTTCCCACCAGCATGGTAGAAAGGTTCCTTTATATATATTTTTGCTTCTAGGGTTATTGCTGGGACTTGGTGTCTTCACTATGAATCCACTGCTCCTGAAGGGTATTTTTTCCATATTTTTGCCCTTGTTGTTTATTGTTGTTGTTATTATTATTGTTTTTATTGCTGTTGTTGTTGGATAGGACAGAGAGAAATCGAGAGAGGAGGGGAAGAAAGAGAGGCGAAGAGAAAGACACCTACAGACTTGCTTCACTGCTTGTGAAGCGACCCCCCCACAGGTGGGGAGCCAGGGGCTCAAACTGGGATCCTTATGCCAGTTCTTGTGCTTGGTGCCATCTGTACTTAACACACTGCACTACCTCCCAGGCCCCTCCCTTGACATCTTTAGCAAAACTTGGTGCTTTTATAATTTCTAGTATATGATACTGTTGTGGGTATAAATTGGTATCTCATTATTGTCTTTATTTGTGTTTCTCTGATACTCAAACACAGATGCCCAATGCTAGATGAGTGACTAAGGAAGTTGTCATTGATATATAATACACACACACACACACACACACACACACACACACACACACACACACTACTTGCTTTGCTTCTGAAGTACCAGCAGCTTCTGAAGTATCATATAGCCTTCATTCTCCTTTAGGGTTATTTCACTTAACAATGATTCCTCCAAGTTTCACACAAGATATGGAAAAGGAGAAAAATTCACCTCTACTTACAGCTCAGTGTATCCCACTGTATAAATATAACACAATTATTTTAACCACTCATTTGTCATTGGGCATTTGGGTTGCTTGTATGTCACATGTCACATATCAGACAAAGATCTAATAACCAAAATAAATATAGAGCTCTCAGAACTCAGCAAGATAAAAGAAAACATGAAGAATGAGAGGACATGATATGGGCTGAACTGGCAAGTGTAGGCTGGTCACTCTGCCGCAAAGCTTAAATGACAGCCTGGCTTCTGGACGTAGCCTTGGCTACTCAAAGCCCAGGTTGCACTCGGTAATTTTTGTACTCGACATCTTTTGTGCCTAGCACTAAAGTATGATGTAATGTTGACATTGCACTTTTCATGTAACAACCCGGTTGACTATTGTGCATGTCTGAGCTGGTTGTATTAGCAGACATGATAAAAGGCTCTGCTAAAACAAACAAACAAATGAAAAAAACAAGCATACTTGCACTATGCTTGTTTCACCAATGTAGCTTCTGTGTGCTTACTGAACCCCGCTTTACCCAGTAAAGGCTGACCCATGACACATAGACAATTTTTTTTTTTACTAGAAAACTCACTGAATATCTAAGCACTTCTATGAAATGAATAGGAAGGTTCCATATTGGTTTAATAAACAAATGGTGGTTAGAGAACACCACTCTGATTACTGACAGTGGTATAGCTTCAAGTTTCAGGTCTAGGCAGTAACCAGAGCTACACAAAGAACAAACTTGGGGAATAGAAACTCTTAAAAGTAGTCTATTTTCTCTAGTACTCAAGAGCCAATAGTAGAAAATTTCTGCCTACTAAACTTTCTATTTCTGTGTGTTCCACTATTTTGTTTGCTTGTTTTTTAATTACACAATAATAAATTATATCATGTGATAATAATGGATAACAGAGTAATAATATTTTCAGATGTCATCTGTATTTTTTTTTCTGGGTGATTGTTTTTACAATTTTTCACTACTAACCTTAGGTAGATATTGAGATATACTACCATAGAAATGAGAAATACAGAGAGGATACAGCTAAAAACAGTTTGACACAGTTAGCAATAAGATTATAAGTTCTCAGTCACAGTGGTCTGAAAGCAAGATGTACATGCTGTGCAAGAATCAGACACTTGATGGATTGGATAGAGAACTCACTTGATAAGCCACTATTATTGCCATGTATGGGGGCCATATTTGAGGCCTGGTACCATGTAAGAGCTGCCATGACATCAGGGGAAGTCCAGTTCAATGACATCTCTCCCTTTGCCCTCTTTTATTTTCTGTTTCTCTAAAATGAAAATGGAGTCCAAAATCTTGATTTCAAGGAAGGAGTGGAGGAAGAAAGGAAAAGAAAGAAAGATAGAAAGAAAGAAAGAAAGAAAGAAAGAAAGAAAGAAAATGAAGGAAGGAAGGAAGCAAGGAAGAGAGAGAGAGAGAGAGAGAGAGAGAGAACCAAGCACTTAAAATTGATATCAAGATTTAACTCAACTCCCTAGGCACTAAACTTTATGGAGGCACAAAATGGGAGGGTAAAGGTTTTCTTTTCCTTCCTTCCTTCCTTCCTTCCTTCCTTCCTTCCTTCCTTCCTTTCTTTTTAATGAAAAAGAAGGTTTATATTTAACTTAATTTTAAAATATTTCCAGCAGTAAGTAACATAAGAAGTATCAGAAGAGGGAAACAACAAATTGAGATGTTAGTATAGAATATATCTTACTGTTCCTACCCTATCTACTGAGCCAAAGCTCTAGCAAGTGGGTAAAATTTGCACCTACAGTGTAAGAAGTGGGAAAGAAAGTCTCTACAAGTATGGGACTTTAACTTGCGCACATGGCAATGAAGGTTCTATTCCAGGTCAGCTATGTTTCTGGTCTAGTACTGTTTCTTTTTTTTTTTTTTTAAGATTTTTTTAAATTTTATTTATTTATTTTCCCTTTTGTTGCCCTTGTTGTCTTTTTTTATTGTTGTTGTAGTTATTATTGTTGTTGTTATTGATGTGGTTGTTATTGGATAGGACAGAGAGAAATGGAGAGAGGAGGGGAAGACAGAGGGGGGAGAGAAAGACAGACACCTGCAGACCCGCTTCACCGCCTGTGAAGCGACTCCCCTGCAGGTGGGGAGCCGGGGGCTGGAACCCGGATCCTTACGCAAGTACTGTTTCTTTTAAAGGAAAGAAAAAAAATGTATAGGAGTTGCTTTTCAGTTCTGGCTGTAAAACTTTGTTTGATTAGTTTTTTTTTTTTCTTTTTATTCTGGTAAACCAAACTAGAATTGTCTTCTACACAATAGTGTAGAAGATCACCTTGAATTTTTTTTAAAGTTCCTTCATGACCCTTCATAACGAATATTTCAGAAATATTACTTAAGTACTTTGACATTTACCACTCTTCTTTAAATGATGTTTGTCAGCAAAAGAGAATAGCAACTTAAAATAACATACTATATTCAAATTGCTCTCTCTTTACTTTCACTTCAAAGAAAATGCATAAATCTTCAAACACAGCAGAAACTGTGAATTAATGGGGTTTGCAATTAAATCTTTTTTTTGTGTGTGTGTGTGTGTGTGCGTGTGTGTGTGTGTGTGTAATAAACTGTATCTATACCTTAACAAAACAAGATATCAGCATTGTGAAGGTCAAAGTTGCTTGACATCAAATAGATCAAATGCTGAATTGTATATATACATGTTAGAAAAGAGCATTAATGTAAAATATTCTTATAATCTGCAGAATTTGACACTGAAAATAACATTTGCTATTTAATTAAATGTTGAGAAGGCATTTATAGATAGATCCCAAAAGACATCATTTTTTAAGGTTGTGTCTAGAATGACCTTTATTCTTCTTTCCTGCTATTCCCCACACAATACTACTCTCTCCCATCTAATATAGTTGATAAAGAAATATGTTAGTCAATTGATAAATTCCTTAGAATTTCAACTTGGCTTTGAATTTGGTGTTCTAAGTAAGGCAGTAGTGACATTAGTTCTTTTTTTCTGCCAAAAGTTTTCTTTTATACGCCCTTTGTGTTGACTATAGATATAAAAAAGACAAACATAAAAGTTCACTACCAGAAACAATGGAAAATCTTATGTATATAAAAAGATGAACTGCAAAAAAATGAAAGAGAAATATAATGAGAAGTAGTTATTCCTGAGACTGAGTTTAATCATATGTAAATTAAGTAATCACCTCTGTGGTGTGGCTGAAAATATATTAAAGTACTATTTTCAAAGATGTCACCTCCCACCACTTGCTATATTGTCAAGACTTCCCATTTTTGGTGACAAAAATGTTGTGTTAATTATGTGACATGTTATTTCCTCCCAGCATTATCTTTTCAGAAGGAAGGATGTAGAATAGTCAATGAAACTCTTCAGTGTACCAAACTTTGAATGACTGCATTTTTCTTAGATTTATCTCGTTCTAATAAAAAAAGTATCAATTATTTTCATTGTGTCAGAAGATATGCTTATATAATTTATATAATCAAAAACCTCTGCATTTTGATATTATATCTCTGGCGAAGATGAAGTTGAGATCCTAAAAACTTATCATAGTCTCATGGGGATATATCTTAAGGAACCAAGCATACCAATCCAAAAAGATGTGTGTACACCTATGTTCATAGCAGCACAATTTGTAGTAAGCCAAAACCGGGAAGTAACCCAGGTATCCAACAACAGATGAGTGGCTGAGTAAGCTGTGGTATATATACACAATGGAATACTACTCAGCTATTAAAAATGGTGAATTTACCCTTTTCACCCCATCCTGGATGGAGCTTGAAGAAATCATGTAAATTGAGATAAGTCAGAAACAAAAGGATGAATATGGGATGATCTCACTCATAGACAGAAGTTGAAAAACAAGCTGAGAAGGGAAAACACTAAGCAGAACTTGGACTGAAGTTAATGTATTACACCAAAATAAGATACTCTGGGGTGGGGGAGGAAGCTTCAGGTCCTGGATCATGATGGCAGAGGAGGACTGAGTGGGGGTTGAATTGTTATGTGGAAAACTGAGAAATGTTATGCATGTACCAACTACTGCATTTTACTGTCAAGTATAAAGCATTAATCCCTCAATAAAGAAATTAAATAAGAAAAGAAAAATGGGCTGCAGGAGACACCATAATGGTTCTGCAAAAGACAGAGGCTGTGAGGTCCCATGTTCAGCCCCCAGCACCACCATAAGGCAGCACTGAGCAGTGCTCTGGGTTTTTCTCTGTATCTCTCTCATAAAATACATACATACATACATACATACATACATACATACATACATAATAAACTATTCAGAAGAAAAATAAAGTTGTCATACTTATCTAGACATGTCTAGAAATTTGAATGTTAAATTCTTTAAACTCCAACTCTCCAAAACTTTTAGGTTTCTCATCCCCTGCTTTGACCTGAATTCTGTTTGAATCAAAGTAATTGATTGCATAATGGAATTATTAGTAAGGATACTCAACAAAATTAATACCATTTTTGTACCTGGCTGACTCTTTCTTAGAGTATCCTATTTTGATTTTTTTTTTTTGTAGTTATTGTTGTTGTTAGGTAGGACAGAGAGAAATGGAGAGAGGAGGAGAAGACACAGAGGGGAGAGAAAAATAGACACCAGCAGACCTGCTTCATCGGCCCTGCAGGTGGGGAGCCGGGGGATCGAACTGGGATTTTTATGCGGGTCCTTGCGCTTTGTGCCACGTGCGCTTAACCTGCTTTGCTACCACTCAACTTCCACTTATCTTGATCTTATTTCAAGAGTTAAGTGCACATTCTCACTGATTTTGGATGATACCTACTTCTGCTCTTATGTGATGTTATTCTTCAGTTTGTTTTACTGGATCTGCATGTCTATGGCTCTAGGTTTTAATTGTTAAGGAATTCTACCCCCTTTTACTTCTGTGGCCACTGACTTCCCTTTGCAAATAAAATTTTTGCTTTCGTCATGGCATAACTTTAAGCCTTGACCAAGTTTGTGTCACTTAAGGCCCAGGAACTGTCAGGCAGATGTCATATTGCTCTTTTCTTTCTGTTAGGTCTTTTTCTCAATCATACTGACAATGAGAAAAACTAAGGTAGGATGAGAGGATTGAATTTTATATTTTCAGGCTACACTTGCTTAAACAGCCTTCCACATTCTACATAGTCTACTTACTCTCTTGGAAATGTTGTTCAGTCTTCCTGTTTCCTATACTATGTCTGCACGAAGAATTCCCAGGTATGATGTACTGTATACATCTTTCTCGTGAATATACCTACTTCCTACTTGATATTTCTGTCATCAGAGTCATACAAATAAAACTGCCAAGATCAGAAAAGAAAATTCCTGGACTCCTCTCCGCAGCTAATTCATTCCTTGCTAGGGAGCAGACAGATTCGTTTTCACTCATGCTCTCTTCAATTAATTTTGATCTTAGCAACCAAATAATTTTGTTAAAATGTAAATTAGTTCAGCATTGTCTCTGCTCCAAATCAGCCACTGACTTCCCAAATTACTCTGATTAAAGCTAATATCTCAATGATCTACATAGCTGTACCTGATCTATGTTCTCTAATGTTCCTTAACCTCATTGACTTTTTCCCATCTGTTCTCTTGTGCTTTAAAATTACATTGGTCACCAAATAGCATGGGTTCAATTCTACTTCTAGGAGGTCTTCTCAGAGTTTCCTACCTTACCTCTTCACACGCTTGTTTTCCCCTCGGGTCTTCTGTAACTTGTTTGGTGAGAGTTTTCCTGACCAATCTATTTAAAATGGCAAAAATTGATCCCTCCCCACCTCCAGTTTCTAGACTTACTATTTGCTGTTGTTGCTCAATTATATTCACTACACCTTACATCATTTTACTTATACAGATTGTTTTGGTCTCCCTTCAGTAGAATGTAAATTTCAAGAATAAAGTTTGGGTTTTTTTTTTTTTTACTAGATTTCTTTACTACTAAAGCTTCTGTGTATTGTTGTCAGTTATAGAATGAAAACTCAATAAATGGTAGCAACAGGAATACTAATAATGCTAAAGGACTAACGTGTGGAGTGGCCTTGTATTTTATGACTGAAACCACTGAGGAGGGAGGGGCTGAAACCTTGGAGGTCATTACTTCACGATCAGGTGCTGTATCAACGTAACATTTTATTTGTAAATAAATTATTATCAATCTGATAAAAACAGAAAATTACTTAAGGCTCTTTTCTGTCCCAAAATTAAAATTTTAGAACCTGTAGTCTCTTTGTACATTACAGTTCTAATGTTACCATTTGGACAGTATGGAAAGTGATCGTTTCAGTTTAATCTAGAACACTTTGGAAACCTATCCCAGGGACTATTGGTTCTCATTGTAGAAATGGCCAGAGGGAGAAGGGGGAGAAAAGAAATGGAAGTGAATTGAAGGGCTTTCAATTTGGTGTTAATGCTTCAGCTGTCTGAGATTTTCTGTTTCATTCTTGTCAAAAATCACTGGTAAAAAGTTGTCAGTGATGAATGAAGGAGAAATCACAGAATGTTAAGAAGCTATGCATATGTGGTAAGCAATTTATTTGATAGTATTATTTCCCCAATTCTGTGAATAAATTATTGGTAAACAGCAATTTTATTTAAATATTGTTTTAGTCAGAATTTGGACTGGGTTTGGAGTATTGCACCAAAGTAAAAGACTTGGTGGTGGTGGGGGTGGCGGGGCAAGAGGAGGGTAGATTTTGAGGTCCACTGTTGGGGGTGGGGGTAGAGACACAGATCTTTGGTGGCAGGAATGGTGTTAATTTATACTCTTATTAACGTATAGTCTTAGACATCACTATGTATTCGATATGACAAGGTGAAATAGAATGTTTTGAGTTATTTAAATGCATAGATTTCAGTTCTGAGTATATATTCCTTTAGTCTAAGCACTTAATCTTTCAAATTTGTAAACTAATTGAGCTTAAATTTTTAAAGCATTTCTAAAAGTAACTAATTTTTAAGTATTAAATTACCTATAACCTTAGACCAGATAGACCAGAAGCAACCGGTCCTGTCAGTATCTAAGATACAGTTATTTGTAAATAGCATTAAACAACATAAATCATTGTGAAGTCATATATGGTACAGTAAATCTTAACAGTGGATTTTCAAAGTAAACCAAGCTCCCCAATAACTTGGTTATAATAATTATCTATTGCCTTCTTAAATTCTAAGACAGTAAGAAACCTTCCTTATTCTCTTTAAAATTCCTGTTTCTTCTAGTCTTGGAACCTCGGGGGCTTTGCTTGTATTTGTTCAGGCTTATCTTGGTTCCCTACAATGTGATAATGTCTCTTCTAACCCTAACCGAATCAATGCAACCGGTGCCACCAAGCCATGTTTCACATCAGACTATATTCAGAGACATCAAGCCTGAGATGTCAAGCCTCCAGCCCCAGTTCTCTGCAACCAAGTTGCAGATGCTACCATGATGCCATCCTGACTTTCCTGAGCAGACGACCTCACCAGTGTATCCTGGAACCTCACCTCCCTAGAGCCCTGCCCCACTAGGGGAAGATAGAAAGAGGATAGGGTATGAATCCACTTGCCAACATCCATGTTCAGCAGAAAAGCAATTACATAAGCCAGACCTTCCACCTTCTGCACCCCATAAAGAATTTTGGTCCATACACCCAGAGAGGGATAAAGAATAGGGAAACTTCCAGTTGAGGGGGTGGGACACAAAACTCTGGTGGTGGGAACTATATGGAGTTGTACCCTTGTTATCTTAAAATCTTGTTAATTATTATTAAATCACTAATATAAGAAAAAAATTGTTTTGGTGACTCAATTGAGACACTAAAAATCTCATCTAAAAGCTGGATCTTAAAATGAGATCCAAATGGAAGGTAAAATTTGCCAAGGCTCTGATAAAAAGTATCTTAGTGATTTTATTTTCACTGTTACATTTTTCTTTCTAATACATTATCAAAATATTTTATTAATAAGAACACAATAAGACATACACATTTATCCAGTATTTCTGAAAATTAAAGTCTTTCACATTATTTTATGTTCTGAGGCTTCTTAAAATTTTTGATTCTAACAATTTTTATAAATACAAAAATACCAATAAAAATATAGGCCCCCTGCTTTCTTAAGACGTCAATAACTTGAGTTGACAAGACAACTCACTTAGGGTTCTTGCTTTGTCACATCTATAACCCAGGTGTAAGTCTGGCCCCCATCTTAGTGATGGAAGAAAAAATATTATGAAACAATGATTTAATCATATGCATCAAAGTGATGTTCTCAGAAATTATTGGCATTTAGAAGACTTTTTGAAATAAGCTATTCTTCCATTTTTTTAACTTTAGATTAGGTTGCTGTTTACACTGTTATTCTTTTTTATATCATTTAGTTTTAATATTTTTTATTTGTTATAAACAGTTACAAGATTGCACGATGGCATTGTATGATTCCACACTACAGCCACCACCAAAGTTCTGTATTCCACACTCCCACAGAGAACCACCATGCTTCTCAGAATTGTTTATTTGGGAAATAAAAAAATTGCTTGCTTGCTTATTATTTTGCTTGCTTATTATTTTTTTTGGAAAGTTCACGTAAATCAGATCTCTAGATTCCACATATAAGCAAAACCATCCAGCAGTTGTCTTTCATTTCTTGATTTATTCCTCTAAGCATAATCACCTCCAGTTCCATTCATTTTGTCCCAAAGGATATAATGCCATCTTGGTTTTTTTTTTTTTCTCTTTTATTCTAGAGTAATATTCCATGGAATACATATCCCGTAACTTCTTTAGCCAGCCATCTGTTGATGGACATTTAGGCTAATTTCAATCTTTGGCTACTGTGAATAATGTTACTCAATATCTTATTCCATGTGTAGTTATCTAGAAGTCTGAGGGTGGTTCTACCTTTCCTGCAGAATAAATATAATGGTTTGAGCAAAATGGTTAATATTTCTTCCTGTTTGAGAGCTTACTTTTACCATTTTTCCTTCTCAATTTTAAGTCTATATATCAGCTCCTGTGGTTTCTGGAAGCTTGACCTCTGAATGAGTATGCATGATTGCCTGTATGTGCTCTCCATAATAGCATTACAAAGTAATGAAATTTAGAGACTAAAAGAGACTATGAAAGGTTATCTGCTCCACCACTTCTCAAAGGCCACTTCCATTTAAAACTATATCCAAACCACCACAGGCAAAGGGCAACCTCTAAAATTTTATAGTTTTTAAAAGACTAAAATTCTACGATTTCTAGTGGCAAGTCATTTTTTACATATATATATATATATATATATATATATATATATATATATATATATATATATATATGGAACACTGGCAACACCATAGGACAAGAGGGGTACAATTATTCACAGTTCCCACCACCAGAACTCTGTATCTCATCCCCTCCCCTGATAACTTTCCTATTCCTTAACCCTCTGGGAGTATGGACTCAGGGTCATTTTTATGCTTTATATTTATCTTTGTCAACAGATCTTTCTTACATCTAACTTATATCTCTCATGAAAGAGTTTAAAGATTTTAGCTCCTTATGAGATTTGAAAATAGTGCTAGACTTTTGAATGGACGTAAGAAACTTGAATTTTACTATTCTTTTGATATATAAACTCTGGTTAAAAAAAGGTTGGCATAGGGGTTGTGTGTGTGTGTGTGTGTGTGTGTGTGTGTGTGTGCGTGTGTGTGTGTGTGCGTGTATGAGAGAGGTAGAGACAGAGAGAGGGAGAGAGGGAGAAACTTAAATTTATTTTAGACGTCTATCATTTCTATGATGTCTATTCATAGATTGCATTTTTGATAAAAAGATTGACTGAACTAATTTGACAGTTTCATGTAGTCTTTCCCAATAATAATTTACATTCACAAAACAATTCACAAAATTGTTTAGATTCTGGAGTATAGTTTGTAGTTAGGAAGGAGGAAACTCCTCCTCACAGAAGACAATCATGATGTAGTACTATCATTATCTGTTTCATAATGGAAACTAACTTTCTCAAGGTCATAACATTATTAGGTATAGAGTAATAGTGAGTCTTTTTCCACTCCACATACTACCTCTTTCTGCTATATAATCATAAATTTTTAAGGACTCAAAGAAAAAAATGAATATGTATGTAAATTTTTTGAAAACTGCAAACTATATTTCAATATACAGTAATTTCCCAATCTCTAAATACTTACTTTTCTTATTCTTAAATTAGTAGGCAGTAGGATTAGGAAAATCTGTTTTGGGTTATAGATTAATAGTGTTTTATGCTATATAGCTAAACAAGTTATTATTTTTTTTGTTTTTTTACCAGAGCATTACTCAGCTCTGGCTTATGATGGTTCAGGAGATTGAACCTAGGACCTCAGAGTCTCAGGCCAAAGATACTGTTTACATAAGCATTATGCTATCTATTTAATTGGAAGTTAGTCTATGCCCCGACCAGCAGGGCGGTGAACAGGGGCTAGGAACCCAATGAAACCTGAAATGAAGGAACATGAGACACGAGAGAACGACAGCAAGTCAAGTTTCTGATCAAGCTGTAAATTTTATTGAGAACACAGGCATTATAAGGCTTTGGGGAAGGAGGGGGAATACTGGAGGAGGGGGAAGGGGGAGCAAACATTCCTTCAAAGAGGAATGTTCCTTGCAACAAATGGCAGGAACCAAACTGTGTGTTGACTCACTTGTGTTGACTCACTTGATTACTGATAAATGGTTTACCTAAGGGGAAATGGCCTGCCCAGGGGGGAATTAACATTTGTCTTCAGGGGTTCCCTTGTCTCAAAGCTTATCATCTATAAAGCAGAGAAATGGCTCCTGGCAAGTCTAAATAAGTATGTTTAGTATTTTGCATCGTTTCCTCTGAATGCAGTTCTCTTTGCTTCATATTATTCTTGCATGTCTATATTTACTTTTTCAATTATGAGACCATCCCAGCCTTAAAAGCTGTGAATAAGCCGGGGTCATGTCAAATGTCTTTGTGTCCTTTTTTGCCTATAATAATCATCTCTTTCTCATTCTACAAAAGAAAAAGAATAATCCTCACTTATTCAGAACCATACTAAAGATCAGATCTGTCATGCAGAAACTTCTGATGTATAAAGGAATAACACAAAACATTGTTCTAGAAGGTAAGAAAGGGAGCTGGATCAGTGAATAAGAGAAAAGGATGGGAGGAAACAATCGCAGAGTTCTAGAGGCAAGCACGCTGATGCTATAAATTTTCTGCCTGTGGTTTTGACTCTTCTGTGACTCTTCTTGGGTATGGTCAAAGAGCCTCAGTTGTGGTTTCAAAAGTCAAAGGATGTTTAACTCAGGGGAGGAAGTAGTCCCCAGGGACTACTATTACTGGCTTTACCTCAACGCCACCTCAAGAGAATCATCTCCAAGGAAGGAACTGAAGAAATAACCAGACAAACATAATTCAGTGAGAGCTAAGTTGTCAATTTTTATCTTATTTATTTAGTGGGATGAATAGTTTCCTGCTAGTCTACTTTCCTTACTTAGTAAAACATGCTCAGTTTTCTCATCATCAACGTTTTCATTTCTCTAGATTTTTTTCCCCATGTCTGATATGTATTTGCTTAACAACATTTATTTGTCTAATAATTCATATTTCTAGGTAGCCACTTATACAATGAAGTCAGATTGGATGTAAAGGCACTGCTTTGGACAACTTCTTGACTGATTAGGCACTGTGTATGAATTTATATGTTTAGTAAAGACAAAAGAGTATTCCTTGTAATGCTGATGTTGTGGGAAGAGACTGGCTAGGACCAGTCTCAGGACCACCAGTCTACTCCTAGGAAAGTCCGCTGATGGCACCTTCTTGGAAACAATTACAAGAGACTCTATGATCAAGTATGTAAAATATGAACTCTTTGTTACAAAGATGTGAATAGAAGTTGTGCACACACACACACACACACACACACACACACACACACACACACACACTATTAAGGGATAAAGAAAATTCATGGGTTCAGACCCATGAGGGGCACAAAGAAAGATAAAGGTCCATCCATGCATCTTTCCTTCTCTTAAACCCCCACCCACAGCACACTTGGGGCAAGCTTCCCTTTGGTCTGCTGAGGTTATCTGTCTTTCCTATTGGAAACAGTTTCCCAGGTGTGGTTACCTTTTAAAAACTCCTCCCACTGTGTAAAAGTAGTTCTTTTATGCTCTCCAAGAATTCTCTGGCCATTTTTTGGTGATACCTTTAAGATCTCCCCCATTGGTATGGAAAACATGTGAATCATAAAACAAAGTGACCATGCCCTAGCTATTTGAAGCTTCAGATCCCTTGTCCCACAGGCCTATCCCTAATGCTGAGGGAAGAATTCTGAACTACAGTGTAGCACGAACACTACAGAAAAACTGAGGTGTATATTCATAAGAATGTAGCTGAGGAGTGGGGGTAGATACCATAAGGGTTATGCAAAGAGGATCCCATGTTTGAGGCTCCAAAGTCCCAGGTTCAGTTCCCCACACTAACAAAAACCAGAACTGAGCAGTGCTGTTTGTTTTTTTTAAAGTAACAACATGTTTCTAATATACAAATATCATTTAAAAATTGGGCTTACTGACAACATAATGATTTAGAGGTTTATAGTTTCATTTTTGTATTATCCCATATTGCTCCCAAATATGTATCATTCAAGAACATTTGACCTTAACAGTGTAATCTTCAGCTTCCTCAATTTTTTTTTAGTATAAGTACTGGACTTTCCTTTAAAAGGGAACTATTATCTTCATATCACATTTACTCACTCTATTCCTAGGAATATTGAATGTGTCCTCTTTGTGTTTTACTTACTTACTTCTGGTACTAGACAGAGACCTTCTTAAAGGAAAGCATGTATTTGAATTCAAATATATATGTAATTTTCCCACATTGAATGCTATCTAAGTTTTTGGTAGATGGACTTAAAATTATCTTCTTTCTAACATATATAGTGAACATTCATTTTGTAGATGAATATTGAGTTATCTTGTTTTTATATGTTTTCTTTTTCTTCATATACATATTGAGTTAATTTAATGTTCTGTTATTTTAGTTCAGAATTAAATTTTTCTGTTTCTTGTTTTTCTATTTAACCTCACTAAACTATATCAAAGAATGTACATTGTGCTTTGTCTTCTACTTATTTGATCACTTTTGAATCCTTGCCTGTCATTCTGGAACTAATTGACTTGACTCAGTGACTATGTATCAAAATAATCACTACAGAGATATGGGGCTACTTGTTAAACTTTAAGTTAGATTAAATAGCACATTTATTTATACAATAATTTGTTTAGAACTAGAAAAACTAGATCCCTTGTAAAATAGGAAGAACACATACATCTTGTGTTTTTATACTTCCTGTGCTTTTTGATTTTCATAAAATAGATGCTTAAGGCTATAAAGAAATGTATTATCCTTTATCTTTAACCAAGAGTGAAATAGAATGCTGTGATAGTTTAAATGATGTGGAGGACACTGATGTTAGAAATCTAACAAGAAAAATCTCTTTTCAAAAACAGAGTATGGATTTTCCAATAGAATTCAGAGGAAATATCATAATAACATGCGTCAAAGTAATTGTGGTGTAATGAATTCTGATCTCTTGTTTTCTTCAGGAGTTTGTCCCCCTTAAAACAACACTGGAGATACTTTCCATTTTTTTAATCCCCACTGAAAGTTGGATTTTTATTTTAGAAAAGTGAAGTCACATCTCTGTAAGTCTATTTCTTTAAAAAACATAGTTGGAGGATGGCAAAATAATTTCATTATATAGTGGTGCTTCTTCTTCCCCATTTGCGTTACACGGGTTTCAGCTCAGCCCCCACTGCTCTGGAGGGAACTTCAGTGCTATGGTATCTTCCCACCTACTTCCTGTGTCTGTCTCTTTTTTATTATCTTTGTTTATTGGATAAAGACAGCCAGATATCAAGAGAGTAGGGAGAGACAGAGATGGAGAGAGACAGAGAGACACCTGCTGCATTGCTTCACCACTTGCGAAGCTTTCCCCCTGCCAATTGGAACCAGAGGCTAGAACCCGGGTCCTTGCGCATTGTAACATGTGCGCTCAACCAGGTGCGCTATTACCCGGCCCTCTGTCTCTCTCTTTCTACCTGAAAGTTGCCAGCCTGAAACAGTGAAACACAGCACCACAAACAACAGATGCAACTGGAAGTATTTCTCCTGGGCAGGGTTTGCTGACATGGAGCTGTTGTAAGGAACATCTCAACACATCTTGTTAGGGAGAACAGTATACATCTAGATTTATCTGCTCTTTTCATAGGCTATGTTTGCAATGGATGGGTGGGCAAAGTTGAGGGCATATTAAATAATCATTTCTAGAGGACACATACAAAAAGGCCTATATGAGGCTTCCATGAAGATATACTGGTCAGGAAAGAGACTTAATCAACTAGTTCTTTTACTTCACTTCCAGACTTTTACCACTGCCCCTTGTCCATATTTCTTGCTTACTGTTAACAAGTTCTGAAAATGGGAAGGATGCCAAGAAGTGTTCTGGTAGTACTTGAGATGTGAAAGTGCATCTAATAATTAAATAAAAACAGGCAGTTCATGACTATTCGAGGAAGATCACTAAGTATTATTTATCATAGAAATCCATTGCTATTGAAATATCCATATTTATATTAGAATAATTTCAGCATTTGTAGCAGTCATACTAGAGCAATGAATATGAAGCAGAGCATTTTTTTGCTGGTTGAAAAAATTTCTTCAGACCATAAATAGATCTAGACAACCATGAATCCTGCCAAAGCAGGAAGTTATCAGGTAGCAGTGTTGGAGAAAATCTGAGAATCAAAAATTTTGCTAGATACAAAGCAAGGGAAATTTGGGAATAACATAAAATAAAATACACAAGAAGAGAAGTTTTAAAAATAGCAGGCTTAGCAAGGAAGAAAGAGAAATGAAGTACTATATATTTTAACTCCTTGATTATTGAACAGTCCTTGGAGCGTGAACATCACAGGGAGAAGACAATGCTTGGGGAAAGACTATCAGACATGCTTCAGAAAAGAATGAGAGTGTGAGGGATGGGTTAAATATATATATATCACAACATAAGAAAACATCTTCCCAGCAGAGAAGACTTAAATAGCTGTGTGTTCCCCACTGACACCACCCAACTTGCTTACATTTAGTAACCTACCAAAGACATGATGCTTGAAAAAACTCTCTGTTGCTCTGCATATCTCTTGTCTTTGGAATAGTTATTCTACTACATTTTATAACAAAACGAAGGTGTTTATATTATAATTTGCAGATTTACCAATGTGTCTTATTTTTAAGAGTGTACTTTGAATAGTATTTCTATAACATATGGTTGATTTTCACTACAGAGCTCAGATGTTAATGTGAACTTCCATTTCCTTCCTTTCTTTCTACCTTCCTTCCTTCCTTCCTTTCTACCTTCCTCCCTTACTTCATTTCTTCCTTCCTTCCTTCCTTCCTTCCTTCCTTCCTTCCTTCCTTCCTTTCATTTATTTGTGTTTGTGTGATTTTATTAAGAAAGTAATGCTTTCATTTTCACTGTTTAAAATTCACACATCACCAGGCACTCCTGGGTATTACTCCTGTTGGATACTGAAACTAATTCTAAAAGTCAGGATATGATGAAAATTCACTTTGTATGTCTTTGATTTACATCTGAATAATAGCTAAAATGAAATTTACAATTTGGATAGGAAAGAAATACAATTTATTGAAACCAAAATTAAGCAGCAATAATAAAATAGCTGAGAGGGAAAAAAAGGAAGACTTATTGAATTCTGGTGAATACCTGTGAGCTCATTTATTTTACCACCTGTCAAAAAGTTGTAATGAAACATAAAAAGCATAAAATATATAATTTTAATCATTTAAAATAGACAATAAAGTTCCATTAGGCACATTTGTAATGTTATGTAAACATCATCACTATTCATCTCCAGCATGCTTTTCATCTTCCCAGACTAAAATCCCATATCCATTTCCATTTCCCATGAGACCTCAGTAATAATATTTTCAAGTTAGTTGATGTTGCCACATGTGTCAGAACTGGCTTCTTTTATGAAGCTGATCAATATACCACATTTGTTTAACCCATTCATTTGTTGATAACCTCATGCTTCAGAGTTCAATGCTTAATCCATGGTGCCACTTCCCAGACCATGGGGAAGCTATTTATTTATTTTCCTTTGTAAAAAAACTCTCTAGCAAGAATTGCTCATATTTATTTGTTGGTCTGCTTCTAATTCTGCTTCTAAGACCCCTTCTGTTTTGATCATCACCTTAGGTTCGTTTGCATTGCTTAATGCTGTGGTCTGTTTACATAATCATTGTTTTGTTTGAGACCCGCATTGGTTTAATCCCCACTGGTTCACTCTCTTTTTCCACTCCGCCCCCTCTCTAGTCACATCCTGTTTTCCACAGTTTAATCCCCACTGGTTCGAGCACTTTTTCCTTCTCCCCACCCCCTATCCTACCTACTTCCTCTTCCTGACACTTCGGCCTCAGGAGATATAAAGGACAGGATTTTTTAATGAATAGAGATTAGATTGATTGCACTGCATTCTTGCTCATCAATAAAGATTGAACTGTGTTCCCAGCTCAGCCATGAGTTCCTGGTCATCTGTCTCCCACCTGCGAAGCTAGCCTGGCATTTATTCAGAACTTATTGTGTTCCAGTCATGAAATTAACAGCTTTACTCACATGTTAACTTTCACAACAATCTTGACTTTAGTCTTAAGAATACTGAATGCTGGAGAGTTACTTTAATATTCCATATTATACAGCAGTGAGTGAGTGACTGAACCAAGTTTCAGTCTGAAGTTTGCATATATTCTGGTCTAAGACACTTACATAGCAAGTACTTAGAATTTTTAATTCAACAATATATGAAAATCAAACACTTCTAGAAATCATTCTGGTTTTGCCTAGTCAAAATTCAGTGTTTTATGATAGAATAATGGTTGAGATATTTGCTTTGCAAGATGGGAGGAATTCAGATATATGTCAATGAAAGGGGGTGCAGAAAGAGACAAAATGTGAGGTACTGGGAGATATGTTACCCAGGAGAGTGCATGCCTTACCATGTGTGAGCTATGGATTTGAGACTTAATGCAACATTACAACGCAAGGAATGGCACTGGGGGCTTCATGCATTGTAGGCAGTGCTGTGGTATATCTCACTACATGAGGGCAGGGGAGGAGGAGAGAGGCTGAGAGAAACAGAGAGGGAGAAAGAGAAAAATGTGGGCTCCTAATCTTGAACTAGGTCTGGTATAGCATTTCTTGGTATAGATGTTAGTGATACTGGCTATCCAACCAAACTAGTGACTATACCAGCAGGTAACTTGAGTCACTTTCTCACCTTAGTTTATGACCTTCTATATTCCTCTTGGGTTGTCAGAAAAGTCATGATGTGTTTTTCTTTGCAAAAATAAGTCATGACTTTTCCCACAACCCAAGAGATTACAGCTTCATTTTCTGCTTCCCCTTCATGTGCACTCTAGCTTCTTATTCTGAGAAATAAGATCTGATTTGTAGGAATTAATTATAGTTTTTGCTTCCCAAGTGAAAAAAAAAAGCCAAGTACCAGTCCTGTTCTACTTATAACTCAAAATTCAGAAAGCTGTGATTTTAGCTTGTTTCACCACTCCATAGACGTGTTTTTGTTTTGCTTTGTAGGTTTCCCCTTCTTTGTATTTTTCTGACAATATCATTTGTTTAGAATTTCAGGGATGTTTCAAAGTATGACCCAATCAATTCTTCCTGAGAAGGGTTGTGAGAGTCCATAAATCATCTAGACCCTGGCAAAGATGAAATGTGAAGAAAAATAGCCTAATAGCTGTTGTTAACTTTAGAAATAGAAGATAGTAGTATTATCCAGAGGACTGTGTAAATTTGAGGTTGCTCAGAGATGTCAGAATTGAAACAAGTTTAGCTTCTATAGCTGGTTATAATATCTGAATTCTTAGCTCAAAAACTGTATTCATCATCAGTCTGAGGTCACAATGTGGATTGGTTAATCATCACAAACCTCAAATTGTGATGAATTTTGAACAGGAGAGTAAGTTTGATACTGTCACCTGAATGAACTGGAAGATAAATCACTTGAGTGACCAATCCACAGTGAGCAAGTGCAACTTCTGCTAAGGCAAGTAAAGCAACATTGCACTGTGAAAGAGATGGTGGGGTGGGAGACTTTATATTCCCAGAGTTGATAATCAGTCTCTACCTTTCTTTCTCATGCCAACCACAGAGGTGAATGTGGGTGGGACACTAATAAAGATCCTAATTCCTCTTGCTGAGAACCACTTAGAAAGAGAAAGCCTAGTACCATGTTCTTTTATAAAGTTCTGGCATACTGTAATCTATAAAATGTTAATTTAACTTGATTTGACTCTTTTGTGCATAGTTAATATCATAAATGAGTTGAATATGGCATACTTGATATGTTTGTCATATTCAAATGGGAACAGGTCTTGGTTGGGTGTTACATAAAATGTTGTGTGTTCATTATCAATAATCCAGAACAAAATGTCTTAGTATCAAAGGTGAGTTTCTTTGTGTGTGCATTTCTCAGATATTTTTGGATAGAACAGAGAGAAGTTGAGAGGGGAAGGGAAGATAGAGAATGAGAGAGAAAGATAGACACTTGCAGACCTGTTTCACTGCTCAAACCGGGATCCTTGAGTGGGTCCTTATGTTTCCTCCTATTTAACTTAGTATTAACTTAACTATTTAACTTAGTCACCATCACCCAGCCCCTCAGGTCATTTTTGCAATTCAGGACCATCTTAAGATATACCCAGCACCACTATGAACCAGAGCTGAACAATGCTCTGTCTCTCTCTGTGTGTCTTTTTAAAAGTACAATGCCTATTTCTGGTGGAACTTAACAATCTGAAATGTATTTTTTCATTTTACAGTTAGAGGCAAAGTCAACTTTATAATCAAGTCTAAAAATAAAAAGACTGATTATACTTTAGTAGTTTCTAGCTATTTCTTATACATGTCAAGAACTAACATTATAATACCATTTTCTTTCCATCAATCATTACACAATTCTAGGAGAATCACCTTTCAAGATTTTAACAAGTTTACTAGAGTTCTTAAACCAAATTAGGAAATATTCTGGTTGAAATATTCCTTAAAAATGACTTCTAAGATAGGTAATCAAATCATCAGTGAAAAGTAATATAACTGGAAAAGGTTGACTCTATTCTCTGTACCGGAAATTATTTGAAAATATAATCTCTATTTGTTCTGTCGTCTCCATTCTTTGAAGTTATTGCAGATACCCTATGACCTTGAACAATACTGGCATATAATAAAGTGTTCAGTTACCTGTCTTGAGTGAGTAAGTGTGTGGAAAAAGGGAAAGTATATTTAGAGAGCTAGCAGATAGTGATAGTGGTCATAAAGTAAACCTCTACTGGGGTCAAAAGATATGGTCTTGAGGAATCTTCATCAAGAGGAACACATATGGAAAGACATGACAGGTCAAAAGCACATCCAACCTGCCTTTCAACCAGGAAGCTGTCATATAAGTGAGATCTATAATATACAACCAGAAACAGTGGCATCAGTTTGAGAAAATGATTGATTTTTTAATTTTTTTTTCTTTTAAAAGATGTGTTAGATTATGACTGTGCTTCATTATCTGGAATAGAAGTGTCATGATAGCAGCTGTGATAAATACAAAGCCAATTGATAAGTAATTAGGGTTGGTAGACAACAATTGTTGAACTATGAAGTTTTCTAAGTTTTGACCTGCTCTGACCTTCTGTATGAATAAACATTTTTCTCTGGAGCTAAATCTAATAGCTTTTCTTTAAAAAAAAATTTATTATCTTTATTTATTTATTGGGTAGAGAAATTCAGAAATCTAGAGTAAGGGGGAGACAGAGAGGGAGAGAGACAGAAAGACACCTGCATCCCCCTTCACCACTCATAAGACTTTCCCCCTGCAAGTGGGGACCAGGGGCTCAAACCTGGGTCCTTGCACACTGCAGCATGTGCGCTTAACCAGGTGCGTCACCACCTAACCCCATAGCTTTTCTTCTTAACCCATTCTTGGATGGGTATAACTAGATCACCACCTAAAGAAATCTTCCGCAGTAAAGTAAGCATATACCATGGGGGCTGTCTTCTGGTTAACCTTTGCATATATGAAAGTTCACTAACTTTTAGCTCATGAAAGCTTACTTACTTCTACCCATATCATCCTAACATTAGCTATTTAACTACACAACCTAATACTCATCATGGATGCCTGTAAATGGAAGCAGGGTATCTGTGGGTGAGGGTAAGCAATAGGCCTTCTTTATATTTAGATAGAGATCACAGTCTGCCACTCATGCTACAAGCCACCCATAGTTCTGGCTTTTGGTCTGAGACCAGCTAATTAAGAAAGTATAATGGGGGGGTTGGGCTGTGGCTCAGTGGGAGCACATGTGGCACAAAACGCAGGGACTGGCATAAAGATGAGCTCCCAGCTCCCCATCTGCAGGGAAGTAGCTTCACAGGCGGTGAAGCGGGTCTGCAGGTGTCTATCTCTCTCTCTCCCTCTCTGTCTTCCCCTCCTCTCTCCATTTCTCTCTGTCCTATCCAACAACGAACAACATCAACAATGGCAATAATAATTGCCACAACGAGACTACAACAACAAGGGCAACAAAAAGGGGGAAAAATGGCGTCCAGGAGCTGCAGATTCATGGTGCAGGCACCGAGCCCAGCAAAAACCCTGGAGGGGTAAAAAAAAAAAAAAGAAAGAAACTATAATGGTTACAAATAGCTCTTTTTCTGAAAGCCTCCCAATGGGTACAGCAGCTTCTGCTCCTAGGCCATTTTTAGTCTTGTCACAGTCATTGCCATAATTGTTGTCACAATGTACTTCCCCCAGGGATCTCCTTTTATTGTAACCAGGTTATTTGTGCATCTCCAATTGTAGCCAATGGATCTTTAAATGATCCATGTAAGGAAAATAGCTTCAGTTTAGTCCAGGACTTTCCACTTTGCAGGTAGTCCAAGCCTGCTGGGGCTGTGCCATACAGCAGGCCTGACTTGCCTCCACCATTGTCCTCAGGTAATATCTATGTATTTTCAATAGCCAGTAAGGCTTTAAATTATCAGTGTCAGGAGAAATAGCTTCAGTTTAGTCCAGGACTCCCCGCTTTGCAGTTCGTCCTAACCTGCTGGGGCTGTGCCATACAGCAGGCCTGACTTGCCTCCACCATTGTCCTCAGGGAAGATTTGTGTATTTTCAATAGCCAATAAGTCCTTAAATTATCAGTGTAAGGAAAAATGGCTTCAGTTTAGTCCAGGAAGAATTCAACTACAAAATGAAACAGAGGTATCTTTTACTGATTTATTTATTTTTTATTTGAAACAGAGGTATAGTAACTTACTATTTAAGATGAAAGGCAGAATGCAAAGCACAAGGAACAGCTTAAGGATCCCAGTTCAAGCCCCGGGCTCCTCACCTGCACGGGAGTCACTTCATAAGTGGTGAAACAGGTCTGCAGGTGTCTGTCATTCTCTCCTCCTGTCTTCCCCATGTCTCTTCACTTTTTTCTGTCCTATCCAACAAGGATGACATCAATAACAACAATAATAATAACCACAACAAAACAACAAGGGCAACAAAAGGGAAGAAATAAATATTAAATAAATATTAAAAAATAAAGATGCAGGGCAGGAAGTCAGCTCAAGCCATAACATCTGTGTTGTCTTACATGTTGCCCTGGTTTGAGTTCCAGTACCACCTGGGAGTACTAGACACACTGTGGAAGCTCTGGTGCTGTGATCTCTCACTACCTCTCTGTCTTTGTCTTTGACATAAAAGGAATGGAGGGGAGGGGAGGGGACATAGTATCCTGGTTAGGCAAAGAGACTCTCTTGCCTGAGGCTCCAGAGTTTCAGATTCACTCCCCCATTGTAAACCAGAGCTGACCAGTGCTCTGGTAAAAATAAAAATAAAAGAGAAAAAGGAAAAGGAAAAAGAACAGAAAAGAAAAGCAAGCAAACAAACAAAAATGTCACGGGGGAGAAAGCAATGATTATACACAATATTTTCATGCCTGAGGCTCTGAAGCCTCAGGTTCAATTCCTGGAACTAGCATAAACCAGAGCTGTGATGTGCTCTGATCTCATTCCCTATCTCTATCTTAATTTCATTGGAAAATAATATTAACAAAGAAAATAAAATAAATTTTAATAGGAAATGAGGGAAATGACTAAGAGCATTAGTGAATATCTGCAGCCCTGAATGAGGCAAAAATAAATAAATACATAAATAAATCCACAAAATCAAGCAAAGATATATTTAAAAACCGAGGAACAATTGTTTTAATTTTTCCCACCCATATAAGACAAGTTTAGTAAATGATCTAAAAAGTGTCACTAAGACACATTTCTATTTTAAAAATAAACAGATTAGTTGACAATGCAGCACAGAAAGGGTTTCTAGCAATTTAGTCTCTCATCAGTGAGGGTGAGCAGGAAGAAAACAGCAAATTCTTATTTTTACAAAAGTCTTTGGTTTTCATGTTCCTGGTAATAATGCGTCTTGATTGCCTAATGAGTATTTTGAATTTAAAACAAAAATAGATCTAAAACATAAATAGCAGTAGCAGGACTTTAATAATTGAGAAAGAAATTATAAGGACATTTGTACATTTATCCTTAATTATAAACTATGTGGAAATTATATAATTTGAAAATCTATTTATTTTTGGCAGGTTCTATTCTTCATGCATAAGTCACAGATTGAAAACATCTCGTTTGCATATAGAACCTAGGTAGAATGTCTTCTGGAAATAGCAGTACTCAGAATGCTGAATTAGCCTCTTTGCTATGTATAGAGGAACTATTATAATAGATTCTGAGTTAAACTATATGTCTAGGCTAAGGTCCTGGATGGGCTAATGCCCATTAACAATCAACAAATTAGTGAATTGCCTTTATTGAAATTTCTTTTCTCAACTTAATGGTTTGTTTAACTGATGGCTGAAGTGACCATTAGGAGCCATTAGCATGTTAAGAGGGTATTAAATAAAGCCAACAGTTGGCCTTAGAAACAAAAGGATAAACACAGCACAATTTATTATTTTGCTAGGCTAAGCAAACATGGTTTAGATGCATTACTGCCTTCTAACAATGCCAGTAGTCATCTGTTGAATAAATATTCTGTTGGGTTAAAAACAAAAGAATCAGCAAATCTGTGATCTACTGAACTTAATTGTGGCATGCCTTAACTGATCTGTAGGCTTTCTTTATTTTAAATAATTGCCTTATTTTTGATGAATATCTGTGCATATATTTGTAACTCTATATCTATATATTCATGCTGTGTTAAAATTTTCATTCAAATATTATGGATAAGGGGAAAAGCAGATGGTAAAACTGTCTTTAAATGAAGCTAATGCCAAATGTAGTTCGTTTAATATATGCTAAGGTGAAAAAGGATCAAATAGAAAAACATATTTAAATCATAGTTAAATGCTTAAAATACTCCTTTTTAATTTTTTGACTACTTCTGCTGAGTAGAACTTATTCATTTTTTAATCTGAAAAAAGGAAGACCTGGGAGTTTTGAAATAGTTTTAGCTGTGATAGCTTATCAGCAAAAATAGAGGAATAAAACATATATATGGTTTTCTTTTAATCTGTACCTTTCAAGAAGGAATGGGAGAAAGAACATTTTCCAACAGACTCTAATGTTCTGCTATGGGTTGGTCTCATTTCTCCTATCTCAACTTGACCTAGTGCCTAAATGAAGATCACCACCAACCACATGTCTGACAATCTTTTAAACACAGAGGATACACAGTATGTCCAACAGAGTCATTATGTGTGGGAGGAGGTGAAGGAGGAGGAGGTAGAGGAGGAGGAGGAGGAAGCAAAGGAGGAGGATGACAAAGAGAAGTGATGAGGAAAGTAGATCAAGTATAGAATTTTGAAAAAAAAAATTATTGTCCTCAATGAGAATATTAATTTTCCGAGATACTATTATGAAGAATTGAATATAATGGAGTTTGTTTTCCAGTTACTGAAATAAAGAACATTCCAGGTACTAGTTAGATCTAGTTAAAAAGAATTTAAGGTAGGAGCCAGGTGGTGGCACACCTGGTTGAGTGCACATGTTACAGTGCTCAAGAACCTGGGTTCGAGCCCCTGGCCCCCACCTGCAGGGGGAAAGCTTCACAAGTGGTAAAGCAGGGCTGCAGCTGTCTCTCTGTCTCTCTCCCTCTCTATCACTCCCTTCCCTCTCGATTTCTGGCTGTCTCTAACCAAATAAATAAATAAATAAAGATAAGTTAAAAAAAAGAATTAAAAAAATTTAAAGTAAAATAAAATATATAAAGAATTTAATATGGTAGTGCTGGGAGTTAATGAAGAATCTCTTCTGACCCTATTTTTTCAGAAAAGTAGGTTAGAAGGTGGTTTTGTTCATTTGTTTTTTCTTTAATCTTACCTACTGGGCTTTATGCAGTTGGGGAGAAAAATTCTTTAGTGCATTAAAGAGTATGCAATGTGCAGGTATTGTGTATTAGAATTTCAATAGAAAATCTTTTGAGTTGAAAACTCAATATAAAGAAGAGCTTTCTGCATGCTCTAAATATGTAAAGAGTTATGAAAGAATTATTTTTAGACCCTCAGAGGACATGGTAGTAATTTTATACTTAGTTATACTCAGAACTTAGTTTCTAGTGAAGTTTACTGTCTGTTTCAAATTTCATAAATGATACTCTGAGATGGGCTTTAGGTTTTTTTTTATTTTTGAATCTCAGTGCTAATCATAAAAAATCCATCTCCTGATGTGTGGGAAAACAAATTCTTTTTTTTTTTTTTTGCCTCCAGGATTATTGCTAGAGCTCAGTGCCTGCACTAGGAATCTACTGCTCCTGGCGGCCATTTTTACCTGTTTTGTTGCCCTTGTTGTTGTCGTTATTGTTATTCTTGCCACTGTTGTTGTTGTTGTTGGATAGGACAGAGAGAAATCGAGAGAGGAGAGGAAGACAGAGAGAGGGAGAGACAGATAGACACCTGCAGACTTGCCTCACCACTTGTGAGGTGATATCCCTGTAGGTGGGGAGCTGGGGGCTCGAACCAGATCTTTACTCTGGTGCTTTGCGCTATGTGTGCTTAACCCGCTGTGCTACAGCCAGACACCCAGAGAAAAACAAAATCTTTAAGCAGAGTTACTCTGAGTCCACTGACCTTTGAATAGCATATTTCATTTTCCTCCAGCAAGCCGAGGCTCTAAAAAAATGCAGACAGCCTGTCTTTCTAAGTCTCAGGGTGGCTGTGTGATGCTGTAGCTCCCTGCTTCTCCACACAGTTACTGTTTTCCTCATAGATATGACTTCTGTCATCTCCATGACAAAAATGAGTATGATGAGATTTCCCCAAAAACAGCCTTGCCAGGAAATTATTGTGGTAAAAGGGTCATTTAAAGTCTACCTCACTGGAAGCCTCAGTTAAAATATAGCTTTTCTTTTTCAGTAAGGCTATAAAAATGTCCAGATAATCATTAAATATGTGCCCACCAGCAAAATCTTAACATAGTTATTAAAGTATCAACACCTTTGCTCATTTTCTTGTTAACATAGCTCAGTTCAGGGGCTCCTAATTGTCAGTCCATGAATGTTAATTGGCTCGCTGTGGTAATATTTTCACTAGTGTATGGTGAAATGAAAAGAACAGCAGCTTTGTAATTTTGCCAGTTTTCCCCTCTTGGGAAGCTCTGTGAGTCTGAGTTTTATTTTATCCTACTTTTTTAATGGTATTCGTCCACATATGATCCCACCAGAAGCAGAAACTAAGTAAACTGAAGAGAGGATCAGTTCTGTTCCCAGTGACAGAGACCCATTTATGTTCATAGCTAGAAATATTCAGCTATTTCCAAATACACAGATTGTATTATGTTTTTTTTCTTGAAATTGCACTGAAGTAAAAGTGTAACTTAACTGTGTGGTATTATAACATTTATATAAATACTATGAATGGGTGATAAAAAAAACTATTCTGCAATTATAGAAACCAGATTTTTCACCTTCTGCACCCCAGAAAGAATTTTGGTCCATACTCCGAGAAGGTTAAATGTTAGGGGGAGATGACAAGAGGGCTGTAAATTCTGATAACATCAGGACCTGGAAGGAGAGGAAAAAAGAAAACAAAAGAGAAGGACACTCAGAAGTAGTAAATGTAATTTAGAAAGGAAGAGAAGGCAGAATCATAGCAAAATAATAATAGGCAAATATATATAAATATAGTCATAGAACTAATAGTCAACCCGTATGTGTGATCTTAAGAGAATTAATACAGTTTCCAGTGGAGGGGATGGGGACAAAGAACTCTAGTGTTGGGAAAGCTGTGGAATTATACCCGTGTTATCTTATGATTTTATCAGTCAATATTAAACCACTAATAAAAAAATGAAAAGGACTTACTCTTCTGGGTTCAAGCCTCTGGTCCTCACCTGCATGGAAAAAGCTTCACAAGTGGTGAAGCAGTGCTGCAGATGTCTTTCTCCCTCTCTACCTCCACTTCTCTCAGTTCCTCTGTCTCTAGCCAATGAATAAAACAGGTTTTAAAAGGTTATTAACCTTTAAAAATAATCTTTGTTTTCTTTGCATGAAAACCAGATGTCTACTTTGTGACAGCATGTTTACTCTCATATTGCAGACTGATCTAATCACAGAAGGAAAAAATATCATAGGCAGATTCTATGCAAGAAACAATCAATCCCATATGGTACTTCAAAAGGTTCTTTTGTGTAAGTTTTTCTTTCTTTGTGTGTTTAGGGAATTATTAAACTGTTGGGAAACGATGATTTTTTTCTATGCTTTCTTATGCAAAAATGCATCATGAAGTTCCCAACAAACCAAAATTTAAACTTATAAAAGATTATTCACAAAGCATTAAGTATTTTTAATCAAATAATTAGTTGAGATTAGGATGTAAGTTACATAGAAGTAAATAAATAGATTTTATTTCAAGTAGGATAAGAATTTAAAATAAACCTGAAAGAAACCTTATCTCTCGGATGACTATACTTTTATAATGTGATTTTGATAAGGCATGACACACATAAAATATTATAAGCATGGTGAAGATGTTGCTATTAAAATTTTAATATGTCCTAGAGATCTCAGATTAGTAAAAATAAATGACTTTAAGATGATTAATAGAAAATGATCTTTCTAATATTCAAATAAACTTTCAAATCGTATTACATACACACATTTAAATAGTTTATGGTGAGAGAATTTCTGAAAAGTCATGAATGCCTTTAACATAGCTAGCAAGCATGAATATAGCTATTTTGAACCTAACTGTCTAATTACAGAGTACTAAATAGAATACTTCCCCAGTTAACATATTCTAAGGCATCCTATGGACAAACAAGCCCAGGAGTAAAAGGTCAGAACCACGCTGCTTGGATTTATATGCCTGACATGCCCCTTACTTTCTGTGTAAATAAGGACAAGCCACATCCTGTGTGTGTGTGTGTGTGTGTGTGTGTGTGTGTGTGTGTGTGTGTGATTGTTTCTTTAATCTGAAAATCTGAGATGATAATAATAGTATATATTTCGTAGCCATAGGACTGTGGTGAACATCAACTATGTTTATTTAAAATGCTTAGGAAGACAACTAGCATGAGACTGTTATTATTTTAAAATGGAAATCTTAGCATTTATTCAAATTACAAAAACAATACAAAACCTACCAGTCAGTATTAAGTAGTGAAAGCAGGCTACATAATTATATACGTTAAATGATGAACTGTTCAGACATGATTAAAGTCACCCACAGTAAAAAGTACATGAAAGACAAAGCTTAAAAAGAGTTTGTACTGCAACTTAAATTCAGGTCTATTTTGCAATAAGTGATATATCCAGTCCTCTCTATTTTAACTTTCAGTGTGTGCGAAGCTAAACAGATACATCTCTTTAGAAAATGAAACCTTATGCAAATGTGTTGAAATAAGTAATCTGCACACTTCTTCCATGGATGTTCAGTCTATCTGCAACCAATCTAGCCATCTCGCAGCAGATTCTGTCTGTAAACAATCGGCATACTTCGGTAAGTTCTGTCCACACCCTGGTGGACTCTGATTGTAAACAATCAACTCGGCCCTTTGATTCAGTTTGTTTTGTAACCAGTCAGACCGCACCCTTTTCAGTCCAGCTCCGAATCTAATCAGTTTGCCCAGTTTGAAAAGGATAAAAGCTGCTTGCCAAAGCAGAGGACCTATCAGGTGTGGTACAAGTCCACCTGATCTCATTGGTGTAAAATAAAGGAATCTCCCTGCCCTCCATGCGGCCTTGGTCTCCTTCTTGGCTAAGCCAGAGTTACAACACTCCAGTTATAATATTCTCCTAGCTTAAACACATTTTTTTCCCCATACACTGTGAGAATGTAAGAAATGAGAACAATTTCTTAAAGAATGGAACTACTGAGTACTGAGTGCGGGAGATAGCATAATGCTTATGCAAAGAGATTCGAATGCCTGAGGCTCCAAGGTAACAGGTTCAATTCCCCACACCACAATGAGGCAGAGTTGAGCAGTAGTACTCAGGGGAAAAAAAAAAGAACTTTCATATTCCCACAACTCATCTCCTGGTTATTTAAAAGAACTGAAATCAGTATCATGAGAGGGTCTCTGCATAATCATGTTTATTGCAGCATTATTCACAATAACCAAGGTACTGAAAAAACTGAGAACTTGGTCTGCTAATGGACGGTTAACAAGACGCAGCATGTAGAGGCTAGGTGGCGGAGCACAAATACAAACATTCCTAAGAGCAAGAAGGACGAAGGTTCAAGGTCCTGGTTCAACACCTGCAAGGGGGAAGCTATACAAGTGGTGGAACAGTGATGCTGATGTCTCTCCCCCTTTATCTCCCCCTTCCTTTCTCAACTGTGGTCTGCTCCATCAAGTAAAATGGAAGAATGGCTGCAAGGAGCAGTGGATTTGCAGTGCGGGCACTGAGTGCCAGAGATAACCCTGGTAACTACAACAACAACAAAAAGACACGCCATCCATACACAATGGAATATTATGCAATGATATGAAAAAGGAGGATCCTTCTGTTTGCAGCAAGTTGGATGGCACATGAAGAGTAAATGAGCTAAACCAGACAGAACAAAAAAGGGGAGTGTGGGGGGAAATTCTCTAAGTATCATATTACTTATAGACAGAATAAAAAAGTAATAGAGGAGAAGGTAAAATAGTAGCAGTAGTTACTAGAACCCAGGGATTGTAGAAAGTGTTTGTATTTTGTTGGGGGTGGGTGGGTGGTGGTGAATGTTGTTTAAAGATCAAACTTTAACCAGTAGATGAATAAGCGCTAGAGAACTAGCTCAGAAATAGTGATCACAGAATTAACAAGTTTCAGGAACTTTCTCATACCCACATTTGATGCATACAAGCCACCATATTTCCCCACCAATTTCTGTGCCTGCCCCACCTAACCTTCCCCCATAGCAGTCCAGCTATCTTTTTTTCTTCCCTCCCCTCCCTTTCCCTCCTCTCTTCCCTACCCTCTCTTGCCCCTCTCTTCCCCTCTTTCTTCCTTTCTCCTTCCCTCCTCTCCCCTCTACTGCCCTCTCTTCTCCCCTCCCCTCCCCTCTCCACTCCTTTCCTCCCTCTCTTCTCCTCTTCTCCCCTCTCCTTTCCTCCCCTCTCTTCCCCTCTCCACTCCTTTCCTCCCTCTCTTCTCCTCTTTTCCCCTCTCCTTTCCTCCCCTCTCTTCCCCTCTCCACTCCTTTCCTCCCTCTCTTCTCCTCTTTTCCCCTCTCCTTTCCTCCCCTCTCCCCTCTCCTCGCCTTTCCTCCCCTCTCTCTTTATCTCCTCCCCTCCACTCCCATCTCCTCTCCTCCTTTCTCCGCCCCTCCCCTCCACTCTCCTACCCTCTCTTCTCCCCTCCCCTTCCCTCTCTCCTTCTCTTTTGTCCTCCCCGTTCCTCCCCTCTCTTCCTCTCCTCTACCCCTCTCCTCACCTTTCTTTCCCTCTCTTCCTCTCCTCCCCTTCACTCCCCTCTCTCTCCTCTCTCCTCCCCTCTCTCTCTCCTCTCTTGTCTCTCCTCTCCTTTCCTCTTTTCTGTTTTTCCTTTTCTTTCCTTTCATTTTATTTTCTGCCTGTTTCCCTTCTTTGCTTTCCTTTTCTGTTCTTTTTTAATTTCTGCAAGTTCCTGTCCCTTAGTCATGTTAAATCACTAATATTTTTATTTATTTATTTAAAGATTTTATTTATTTATTAATGAGAAACATAGGGGGAGAGAGAAAGAGCCAGACATGACTCTCAAGCACTCTCATGCTTGAGAGTCAGATGTTTTATCCACTGTGCCACCTCCCGGACCACAAATCACTAATATTTATAAATAATAGAAAATAAAATTTCGTTTATGTAAAAAAATAGTCATCACACTCAATGATACTGTATTATAAATATCAGAGTTACTAAGAGATCTTACCATATCTCAACATGATCTTTATAAATATAAGGAATGATAACAATATTAGCTAGTGCTTCTAAAATCATCACAATGAAATATATCACTGTATATGTTCAACATTATATTGTGTTATACACTTTAAACTCATGTAATGTTACATGCCAATTGATATTAAAAAAAAAAAAAAGCAAGAAAGACCTTGACAAGACCAGCAGAAATGCCAAGGAATGTTTATGACTTCGGATTTTTTTCAAACAAAATATTTTCAGTTATGATTATTCTTCTTTACACATGAAACTCAAACCTGCTTTAAAATGACCACACAGTGTGTCTATGAAGAATCTTATCCCAACTTAGCCACTCATCTGTTGTTGGACACCTGGGTTGCTTCCAGGTTTTGGCTATTACAAATTGTGCTGCTTTGAGTATAAGTATAAGCAAATCTTTTTTGGATGGGTGTGTTGGATTCCTTAGGATATATCCCCAGGAGAGGAATTTCAGGATCATAGAGTAGGTTCATTTCTAGCCTTCTGAGAGTTCTCCAGACTGCTCTCCACAGGGGTTGGACCAATTGACATTCCCACCATCAGTGCAGAAGGGTTCCTTTGACCCCACAACCTCTCCAGCATTTGTTGCTGCTACCTTTCCTGATGTATGACATTCTCACAGGAGTGAACTGGTAGCTCATTGTTGCTTTTATTTGCATTTCCCTGACAGTCAATGAGTTGGAGAAAAGTCTCTCTTTTTTTTCTCCCGTTGATAAATACATAAAGGCAGGTAGCAAAAATGGTTATGCAAAAAAAAAAAAAAATCATGTTTGAGGCACCAAAGTTCTAAGGTTCAGTCCCTAGTATCGTCGTAAGCCAGCACTGAACAGTGCTCTGGTCTCTCTGTATCTGTCTCTCCTTCTCTCTCCCCTCATTAAAACTAAAATTAAAACAAAACAAACAAACAAACAAACAAAAGGACTAGGTGGTGGAGCACCTGGGTGAACCCACACATTATAGTGCACAGGGACCTAGGTTCAAGTCCTTGGTCCCCAACTTCAGGGGAAAAGCTTCAGGAGAGGTTAAACTACTTTCCTCCCCCTCAAATTGTTTCAGTTGTCTATCTTAAATAAATAAATGAATAAATAACAATATTAGAACAGGAATAAATAAAAGTATTTCTTTATGAAACAAAGGGTATTACGTGCTCATGTGTATCACAGCCATGTCTCCTGTGTGCTATAACTGTTACCCTTATATTCAGAGAATGAGGATGGTTCAATTATCCAAAAGCAAGTCATGTTTTCCATTTTTCCCTTTGCTTGTCACAATATGGATGAAGCTAGAATTGTCTATTTTTTTTTCTCTCTGTAAATTTGCAACAAAATGGCACAAGACATTTGTCCCAGTAAGAATACTTACTAAAAAAATTATTGGGGTTGGGTGGTGGTGCACCTGGTTGAGAAGCTATATTACAATGGGGAAGGACTCAGGTTCAAGTCCCTGGTCTTCACCTGAAGGAAGAAAACTTCACTAGTGGTGATGCAGGGCTGCAAGTGACTCTCTGTCTCTCTCTTCTTCTTCTTTTTTTTTTTTTTTTTAAATTTTATTATATTTATTGGGTAGAGACTGTCAGAAATTGAGAGGGCAGAGGGAGATAGAAAGGGAGAGAGAAAGAGAGACACCTGCAGGCCTGCTTCATCACTTGCAAAGCTTTCCCCCTGTAGGTGGGGACCAGGGGCTCAAACCCAGGTCCTTGTACATTGTAACATGTGCGCTCAACCAGGTGCGCCACCACCCAGCCCCCCCCCCCGTCTCTATCTCTCCATTCCTCTTGACTTCTGGCTATCTCTCTCTCTCATAAATAAATAAAGATAATTAAACAAATTTTAAAAATGTTCATAGTAACAGTTTCATGACTTTTTGACCATTTAGCTACTTTTGGAATGTAAACAAAAATCAATATTATGATTATAACATGCTAGAAAGGACGGTGCTACTGCTTTCTATAATATAATATAATATAATATAATATAATATAATATAATATAATATAATATAATATAATATAATATTATATTATATTATAATCTATATTATCATTCTGCTGTTAATTCATAATTAGTACAACATATACTTCAGGAGCTACTTGTGTTGAACTTCCCCAAAACTTTAATCTACCTTAAATGATAGTAAAGTAAATACTTTAAATTTCCAGACATTTCTAATTCCCTTTGCCCAGGATAACGTAGAAAGTGCTACCATATTATTGGAGCAAAGTAAGGGCAATCAAAAGAAGATTGATGTAGTTATGAAATCAAGTGTAACTGGTGGTGGTGAGAGATAGCTTAAAAAGAAATATTGGATCAGAGTGTGACGGCTCAATGTGCTTTTTGTTAAGAAGTAACAAAATGTTTTGAAAAGCAAAATGTCAGTCAAATTTGTGTTTATAAAATATCTTTGTTTTTTTAAAGATTTTTTAATTTTATCTTATTTATTCCCTTTTGTTGCCCCTGTTTTTTTATTGTTGTAGTTATTGTTGTTATTGATGTCCTTGTTGGATAAGAAAAAGAGAAATAGAGAGAGAGAGGGGAAGACAGAGGGGGAGAGAAAGAGAGACACCTGCAGACCTGCTTCACCGCTTGTGAAGCGACTCCTCTGCAGGTGGGGAGATAGGGGCTCAAACCAGGATCCTTATGCAGATCCTTGGGCTTTGTGCCACTTGCGCTTAACCTGCCTGACTCCCATAAAATATCTTTGTAAACAAGTCTGGATGAAAATAAAAATGCTATCTCAAGTACATGAAACTTCCCCAGTAATTCAAGCAAGAGATAATAAAGGGCTTCACCCGATAAGTAAAAGTAAAGAATAAGAGGTAGCTGTGGGGGTAAATAGCATAATATTTATGCTAAAGAGACTCTCATTCCTGAGGCTCCAATGTCCCAGGTTTAAGGCCCTGCACTATTATAAGCCAGAGCTGAGCAGTGATCTGGTTATTTAGCTCAAACAATTTTATTCCATTTCTTCCAGCCACAAGAGTTTTCTTTGCTATATTTTAGAGTTTATTTATTTTATTTTAATGATAGGGTTATCACTGGGGCTCAGTGCCAGGACTATGAATCCACTGCTCCTGGAAGCCTTTTTTTTTTTTTTTTTTCATTTTATTGGATAAAACAGAAAGAAATTGAGAGTGGAGGGGGAGATAGAAAGAGAGAGAGAGAGAGAGAGAGAGAGAGAGAGAGAGAATAATAGATACCGGAAGACTGGCATTGCCACTTGTGAAGAATCCCCACTTCAAGTGGAGAGTTGGGGGCTTAAACCAGGATCCTTGTGCTGGTTCTTGCGCTTAGTATTATGTACCCTCAAATAAGTACTTATTTGAGGGTACCACCGCCTGGCCCCCTATTTTAGATTTTATTTATTTGTTGAAACATTGACAAAACAATAAGTTAAGAGGGGTACAACTCTAAACAATTCCCACCACCAGAACTCCATATCCCATCCTCTCCACTGATAGCTTTCCTATTCTTTAACCCTCTGGGAGTATGGACACAAGTCTGTCTTCTGTAATTGCTTCCCCACTGAACATGGGTTGAATGATTGATCCATACTCCAAGCCTGTCTCTCTCTTTCCCTAGTGGGATGGGGCTCTGGGGATCTGGGAGTGTGATGCCTCCATTTCTGTTTCTTTACCTCAAGATTGTTTTGGCAATTCTAGGTATTTTCTGGTTCCAGACAACTGACTATAGTTTTTGTTCTATTCTCTTAATGAAGCTTGGTGGAACTTTGATGGGTCTTGTGTTAAATTTGTATATGGCTCTGGGGAGAATATTCATTTTGATGATATTAATTCTTTCAATCCATGAGCATGGGATGTCTTTACATATCTTGGTATCATTTTCTATTTCCTTGAATAGTTAGTAATAGTTTTCAGCATACAAGTCTTTCACTTCTTTGGTCAGCTATATTCCTAGATATTTTATTGATTTTGCTGCAAGAGTGAATGGGAGTGATTTCTGGATGTCTTCTTCAGGTTTAGTGTTTGCATAAAGAAATGCCACTGATTTTTGTACATTAATTTTGTAGCTGACACCTTGCTATATTGCCTAATAACTTCCAGTCATTTTCTTCTGGGTTCTTTAGGTTTTTCTATGTGTACTATCATATCATCTGCAAATAGTGAGAACTTGATGTCTTCCCTTCCAATCTGTATTCCTTTCTCTTATTCTTACTTCTTTTTGTTGTAACTATGATGTATCTTGGTGTCTTCAGGTCTGGGTTGATTCTGTTTGGGACCCTCTGGGCCTCTTGAATCTTAATGTCCTTTCTGTTGTTTAGGTCTGGGAAGTTTTCTTCTAGTATTTCCTCTAGAATATTTACTTCCCCTTTCTCTCTTTCTTCCTCTGGTAGGCCAATTATACGAATGTTACTTCTTTTGAGATCATCCCATATGTCTCTGTTGTTGTTTTCAGTGTCTCTCAATCTCTTTTTGACTCTTTTACCCCTTTCTTAGTTTTCTCTAGTTCATCCTCTGTCTGGCTATTCTGTTTTTGCTTCTGTTAATCTGCTTTCCCTTCCCTCAGCTTTGGCTTCTTTCTTCAGTTCAGTTATAGTATTAGCTTGTTCTGCTAATTGGCCTTTTAGCTCAGCTATTTCAGCTTTAATTTCTCTAATTACCTCTAGGTAGCTTGTATTTTCTTTGAGGGTATCATCTGTTGTTTCCCTAATTCTGATAGCCCTTTCTTTCATAGTTATCTTCATTTCTATGATTATTAGGTTTATTATTTCTTGCATACTTTTCTTATCTATGGTTACTTCTGACAGATTTATGGTTACTCCTGTCCTGATTCATTGTGGTAGCAGTTTTATTTGCTATTGATTTAACCATTTCTTTTTATTGATGTGTTTTTTATTTTTCTGTTCTGTCGTTCTTCAGTTGTTGTGTTTTGAGTACAAGCCATGCTATTCTAAAGACCTTTACATCAAATGCAGCCACCAATCTCAGAAATTACAATAGTAACTGAAGCAAGGATTGATGCAGTTCAACCAATACCAGTTAGCCAAACAACACCTCTAGTCCAAGACAAAACAGCAACCAAATCTAAAAGTAAAAGAAAGAAAAAGGAAAAAAAGGGGAAGCAAGAATAGACAATTATGCAAATTTACTGTCCACTGTAAATTCTAGGGATAGCAAGAGGACAAAGGGAAGTAGAGAAGAGACACACACACAGATCAGATTTCTTCCCCAAAATAATTCACAAATTAGTATTAGTGAATTCAGAAAGCAAAAGAAGGAGGAAGGAAGAAAAGAATTAAAAAAAAAAAAGCAGTGAAAGGAAAGAGTTTTTTTTTTTTTTTTTGGTTAGCTAGGAGGAGGGAAAAAAGAGAGTGGAGGGAAGAGGTAGCATGTTGGTATGCATGAGACCCCTTCTGTTTAATTTGGTTTAAATACCCCCTGCTTAACACTATTCTATTTACATAACCACTTCATTCTATTTATATAACCACTGTTAACAAGTTCTACCCTCCCTCCAGGGCATTTGTGGTTCAGTGATAGGATTCTCGCCTAATCTGCCCCCTCTTTGTCACACTCTGATTTTCACCAGTCACTTTTCTCTCCACCCTCTCTATGTCACATCCTGTTTCCACCTTACTTGGCAAGTATATATAAAGACAGCATTGTGAGTTTTACGGTACTGTACTTGAGTTTAGCTTAGCTCGTCTTAGGTTGTGCTGCACCCTGCATGAATAAAGAGATACTGCCTACAACCCAGCCATGAGTTCCTGGTCGTCTGTTACCTGCCCGTGAAGCCAGCCCGGCGAAAACAACATACCCCATTGAAAACAAAATATGGCGCCTGAACAGGGACTGAAATAAGCCCTGAAACATGGACCAGCATCAACGTGGGACCTAACCCTCCCATCGTCCAGATAAGTAAACTTGGCTACCCATCCACCATGGGTTGCCTTTCTACTTATTAAGAGGTTTGCCAAAGCCTCTACTGTTTCATTATGAGACAGTTTCTCTGTCTCTGGAACATTTTACTCTGGGCCACACTTCAGTTCCCTGACCGGAAACTTTGGGTGCCCCCTTCTTATTAGGTTATGCCCACAGAGGCATGAAGCGCCCCAAGAGGCAAGAGATGCCCACAGAGGCAGGAAATGCCCTTTGAGGCAAGAGATGCCCCAGAGGCATGAAGTGTTCCCAGAGGCAAGAAATGCCCTTTCGCCTGCTAGGCCTTGCCCTTTGAGGCAAGAAAAGCTCCCCTTGGCATCATACTGGTTATTGCTGCTCGCATATTTTGTTTTCCATGTCTTATGCCAGTTCTTTTGAAAACGCCTGTACGATATAGGTTTCTGTTCACCCCACAATGGCCATTAGTTAAAAAGAAAGGGGGAATTGTTGGTATGCATGAGACCCCTTCTGTTTAATTTGGTTTAAATACCCCCTGCTTAACACTATTCTATTTACATAACCACTTTATTCTATTTACATAACCACTGTTAACAAGTTCCACCCTCCCTCCAGGGCATTTGTGGTTCAGTGATAGGATTCTCACCTAATCTGCCCCCTCTTTGTCACACTCTGATTTTCACCAGTCACTTTTCTCTCCACCCTCTCTATGTCACATCCTGTTTCCACCTTACTTGGCAAGTATATATAAAGACAGCATTGTGAGTTTTACGGTACTGTACTTGAGTTTAGCTTAGCTCGTCTTAGGTTGTGCTGCGCCCTGCATGAATAAAGAGATACTGCCTACAACCCAGCCATGAGTCCCTGGTCATCTGTTACCTGCCCATGAAGCCAGCCCGGCGAAAACAATATACCCCATCGAAAACAACAGTAGAGAGAAACAAGTTCCTCTCACAATGGATAGGACACTCAGTCACCTAGCAATGGAAAAAATAACAGTTAATTTTGGTCAACCTGAAGGAGGAGGGTAAAGGAACACGCACATAATAATAATAGTAATAAGAAAATAAAACAGAGTAAAAAGCCCTAACAGTCAGTCTGCAGCTTGGACCACTCTGGATTGGCTGCAGGCAGCCTGAATAAAGACAGCCAATTGTAAGAAGTATAAACACAACAACAACAACAACAACAAAAAAAAACCCACCTCCAGGTAGTCTTTCCAAGGCAGGGAAGAGGCTCTGATTGGTCAGGTATTTTATCACTCAAATAGAGTTCCAGCCACTAAAAAAAAAAAAAAAAAAAGAAGAAGTTAAACAAAAAGGAAAAAGCTTGGAATGACACACCTGATGAGCCAGGAACCTTGGTAAAGAAAATAGCTCAGCGGGAAGCCTGCTAGAAGGGGCTGTCCGGCCCCTGGGGGACAGTTATGGGGTGTGGGGCAAGGGGTGAGCTCAGAAATAATCAAAAGATTTCTGTTCTTTGTCCCCCTGGCCTCTGTTTGTCAGCCTAGGAGTGAGTTATGGGACTCTATTATGCTGTCACCCTGACCAGCCTGTATTCACTCTCCTACAGACAGCTCAGTATCCTACCCTATTCAGAGAATCGCAGGTCGCAAGCTCCTGCTTTTTGGAGCTCACGGCAGCTGTTGCTCCCAAGTTGCCATCTTGACACAACCCTCCCTATTTTAGATTTTAAAGTGATTTTATTGGGGATATCTTGATCTACAAGATTCTTGTAATTACAGGTGTGCAATTTCATATATCCCCAGAATAGGACTCAACACTTCACACCTTGCACCAAATTGTCAGCTCTTTTCACCATTGTTAACATATAATCCTTCACTCAAAATTTAACCCAGTAAATATGTGATTTTTGGAGACTACAGAGTATGAGGAAGAGAGCATATATATGTATGTCCTAACAACAAGAGTAATAGACTTTACTAAAAAATCTCCCCTATTTGTACACATAGATCCTATATAATTAATAAAAATATGAAAAATGATATGGCACTCCTGCAAAATTCAATTTGACAGATGAATGCATACATCCCATTTCCCCGGTACCCTGGCTCAGGCATTACTGAAAAGAGCCCTCTGAGTTTATCCAAGATAAGCCAGAACTTCCTTTTCTCTTACATTTTTTCCCATTTTATTGAAAGGGCAGTTAATGAATTACAATGCATATGTCTATACATGTGTATATTTTTCCATATCTGCGTAATAAATGTCTTCCAAGTATTCTTTTCTCCCAAAAAATAGCCCCAAAGAGACATTTGTCAAATGATCCAATAACAGATACTTAACAAGCATAATGCATTTTACATTTTTCTTATATTCGGTTCCTTCCTACACTTGGGGCAATTACAACTATTGATTCATCAGTTCTCACTCCCTCTTTTGTAAAGGTGAGTAAATCAAGCACATAGGTTACTTTGGACCCCCCTCCTTCACTCCTTATGATGTTTTGGGTGCTTGCAAGTTGATATCTTATGGATGCTTAGTACATGTAGTTAGGAAAGTTGTTCTCTTTTGCTTTCACATAATGTATAGCTATCCATAGAACATCTTCCTGCAATAGAGAAACAAGTTAATTTTCTCACTTCCTATCTTTGCTTTTTTCTCTTTCTCCACTCATACCACCCTAAATCAGCTGTTTTTCTCCTTGATCCTTGTGTGACAGTTCTTCCAGAAATACTCAGGAGACTCTTCTGAGCATGTTTCAGTCAAGAATACAGAACCGCTGCTAGTTTCAGTCGATAGCCCTGTCTTCTCCCTTTGGGGGCCTCTGAAGCAAGGTGGTATCAGCTGGCTGACAGAATACAAAGCAGAGCCCCCTGATGCTTTCCTCTGATGATCTGAGTGAGCACCTGCCTGCAAAAGTGATAATTAGCGACACACCTCTCCTTTCCTAAGGCTACTTCTCTACTTTCAAGCCTCCAGTGAATCTATTCCCATGATATAAGGAATTCCAATTTGCAGACACTTCTAATTTGTAATGAGTTGACCATGTAAAGTATTTATTCTCTTTTGGAGTTCAGAATCCAACATTAAGATTCATCAGAGACTGCTAAAAACAGACATTCATAGGTTACAACTTTATATATGTTGTAAGGGATATAAAACAGCATAGTTGATCAAAACAAATATAAGAAATCACTGGATTTTAAACCAGGTTCACACTTATTTAAAAATGATATATTCTTTGCCTTTTTGTTCTCATAAAGGTAAGGCATGCTTATGTGCAATTTGACCATAATATATCAGAAACAGAACTTTATGAAAAAATTTTTTTAAAAAAATGAGAAAGAATGTCTACAAAGTGGATAAAGTTAACAGTGACATTCAAACAAATACCTTAATTTATGGCCACAGGTACCTGTTCAATACTTGTCAGAACTACCATAGACCTGGGCAAATAGTCTTCTCTCTGGTCTCGGCATTTTAGAGTGTAGTTCATGTAACAAACACAGAAATTCATTAAATATAAAACACATAGATTATCTGACACCTGTGGTCTGTACCCTTAAATGCCTGCTCCTGAGTAATATATAAAGCCTGAATAAATGGATCTGTCTCCTCCTTAGTTTTCTCTACAAATTTGAAATGAAAGGCGGCTACCTGCCAACGCCATGGATACTTGTGATAGGAACAGTGCTGACATCAGACACACAAAATGCTGTGGAATGTGGGTAGCATTGGAGTGGAAAAATCTCAGCTGTAAGGTCCAATGAGTTTTCACAAACTCAGACTATTTGTGTGATGAACTCCTTCAGTCACAAGCACTGCCGAGTGAAATTGCTACTGTAAGTTCTAACAGCACAGACCGTAGTGGCCTCTTAGTTATTTGCGAGACTTATTCACATTTTTACTTTTTTAATTATCTTTATTGATTGAATAGAGATAGCCTGAAACTGAGAGGGAAAGTAGAGATAGAGAGGGAGAAAAATAGAGAGACACCTGCAGCCCTGCTTCACCACTCATGAAGCTTTCCCCCTGCAGGTGGGGACCAGGGGCTCGAACTAGGATCCTTGCACTTATGCACCGACCTCAACTCATTCATATCAATCAACACAGCTGTAATTCGATCTTTATAGTATTTTTATGTGAAAATATTAAAAAAAATTCTTATCCTCTATATTATAGAAGGACATTTGAATTGTTTTTCCTGGGGATTATTTCTGAGTACAATTGCTATGCACACACACATTCACATCTCCCGGTAAATAGTGAGCTTAATTTTGTTTGAATACGTATGAAGGAGTGTGATTTCTGGGTAAGTAAGATATTCTTGCTTTTAGTTTTAATTTTTCCATAATAAATCATTCATCCTTCTCAGAGCATTGCATAAAGGTCACTACCATTTTTTTTACCTTGCCTAACTCCTGCTATTATATGTTATTTCCATTTCATCTATCCTTATAGGTGTGTGATAATATCACAGGGTGGCTTTAATTTAAGTTAATGTGCTTACATTTTTTTTTTAAATCCACACACACACACACACACACATACACACACCCTACTAGATCTAGTAAACAAGTTCAGCAAGTCTTCAAGATGCAAAATTAACACATGAAAATCAATTTGCTTTTATACAAGGTTACATTCCTACACCCTTATAGTCCTACATCCCTAATAGTGCAGCTCACTGTGACTGTGCCCAGATGACTCTGTCTAGTGATCAGTCAGTGTGGCACAGGTGGGGGCATTTTCCAGGTCGTCCTGGCTGCCGCTATACGTCAGTCAGCGTCTCCTGTATAGTCCACCTTCAGGGCACTTGTTTAACTTCCTCAATCGTCTCTCTGACACTCACTCTCTCTACAGATTTCGTGGTCCCCAGTAAATCTATAGGAACTTATTTATTTCTAATTATTTTTAATTATTTGTTTTGTGTTCTACCACTGAGCCATGACTGCTGCTTATGTTATTTTAAATGACTTTTAAATCATTTTCTCTTGTGGTCCCTGAGGTAGCACAGTGGATGAAGCATCGGACTCTCAAGCATAAAATCCTGGGTTCAGTCCCCAGCAACACATGTACCAGAATGGTGTCTGTTTCTCTCTTGCCTCCTATCTTTCTCATTAATAATAATAATAATAATAATTCTCTTATGGTTGTTTCATTGCTAGCATGTGGAAATACAAATGATTTTTGTAAACCAATCTCTTGTATTTTATTTATTTTTATGATTAATAATATGTGACAAGATTGTAGGGTACAGGGCACAGTTCCATACCATTCCCATCACCAAATTCTGTGCTCCCACATTCTCAGTAGTTCTCACAAAGTCTTAGAGAAAGTTTGTTTCTGTTTTTTTTTTTTGTTTGTTTGTTTTATTGTTTTTCTATTTGGATAATGTACTCCAGTTCTCTAGGTTCCACATATGAGTAAAATCATCTGGTAGTTTTGTCTTTCATCTCTTATTATTATTTTTAAACTGTACTTATTTATTGGATAGAGACAGCCAGAAATCAAGATGGAAGGGATAAATAGAGATAGAGAGAAAGAGAGACGGAGAGACACCTACGGTCTTGCTTTACCACTCGAAAAAGTTTCCCCCTCCAGGTGGGGAGTGGGGGCTTGAACGGGGGTCCTTGCACATTGTAACATGTGCACTCAACCCGGTGCGCCACCACCCAGCCCCCATCTCCTTACTTATTTCACTAGGCATAATCAACTCCAACTACTAAGTGTTACTATGTTAGGACATATGAGGGTTCTTGTCTCTTCTGGATCAGGTAAGTAGAGACTTTTTGTAATCATGATAGGCAGGAAAACAGCAGCATCCTTAGGTCAACTTTTAAGCAGCTCCAGAAAAGTGCCAACTTCTTCATTGCTTCCTGCCATCTCCACCCCCCCCCCCACCTCCACACACACATACTTTTCAAATGACTGGACTTGGTGCAGATCCACTGAAGAAAAAAAAAAAATATATGGGTTGTTTACTTCTGGTGTAGCTGCAGTGACATAATATAAAGCCGTACTATCTTCTATGATCTTAGGTATGATCTCAACCATTGAAGGTAGACTAAAGAGATGACAAAATAGTATTGTAATTTTCCTAAAAACACCATGTAAAAGGGCAATTCCCCCTCAAGACTTTTGCCTTTTTGACTCTTAAATCACGGTGCTTAGCACCTACTCTACTGATGCACTGACCTCTTACTACATTCTACTTTTCCTCTGTAATTAGCACCACCTTAAATATAGAAGGATGCCTGTTCAACAGAAACACCTGATTTTATAAAAAAAAATTTAAAAAATTACACAGGGGGCTGGGCAGTGGCGCAGCGGGTTAAGCGCACATGGCCTGAAGCTCAAGGACAGGAGTATGCATCCTGGTTCGAGCCCCCAGCTACCTGCAGGGAGGTCGCTTCATAATTGGTGAAGCAGGTCTACAGGTGTCTATCTTTCTCTCCCCCTCTTTGTCTTCCCCTCCTCTCTCCATTTCTCTCTGTCCTATCCAACAGCAATAACAACAATAATAATAATAAGGGCAACAAAAATGGCCTCCAGGAGCAGTGGATTTGCAGTGTTGGCACCAAGCCCCAGCAATAACCCTGGAGGCAAAAATAAATAAGTAAATAAAATAAATAAATATTAAAAAAAATATATTACACAGCAAGGGGTGCTGAAGAATTGGAGTCACCAACTTAAACAGAGGACAACCATTCCCAGAACAAGTGGGTGGCGGCCTCCACGATCATCATTAATCACATCAAGCACTTCCTAAGCTTTCAAAGAAAAAATACAGGACAGAAATGTCTTCTCTGTAAGCCTTGCTGTTAAATTTATAACTTAATGTTGCTCATCAAGCGTCTCCATATTTGCTGAGAGTGCCGGGAAGATGCCACATAGGACTTAATATTTTATGTAGTAGAACTGTTAGATTTTTATTTCTGGGATTCTGTATTGCCTAGCAACTTCCTGCTGCTCTGCTTACACAGCTCCTGACATCTGCCAGAGTATAGATGGGATATTGTCTCTTATGTTCTCTGACAAGGTAATCTTAAGTAAGAATCTGTTTCTACAAACATTCCTTTGTTCAGTTATCTTCCTGCACAAGCCCAAGAACTCCTTTATCAGAACTCAAGGGATTTCTAGACCAGCACAACTGTAATTGGCCTGGGAATCATAAAGATGGGAGGATGCAAATGATGGCATTTGCATGGAGAGGCACACTTTGGAGTCTCAGACCTAACAAGGAATGACAGTGATGGTGGGGAATGGGGGCAAGAAATTCAAGCAGGATGCTTGAAAACAGTTCAGCACCAAGTAGTGTAAGAAAATATGAATATTGTGCTAGGTATGTATGCAAAATTTAGACTTTTCTAAGATTCGAATGGAAGTAGAGTTTCTGATACTTATAACATTACATTTTATTGTGTCCTTTGAAGTTTCAAGTAACATTTAGGGGGACAGGGTGATGGTTAACCTGGTTGAGCACACATGTTACAAGGCACAAGGACCCGGGTTCAAATTCCTGGCCCACAGCTGCAGGGGGAAAGCTTTGCAAGTGGTGAAACAGGGCTGAGGGTCTCTCTCTCTCTCTCTCTCTCTTCCTCTCTACTGTCCCCTTTCCTCTCAGTTTATGACTGTCTCTATCCAATAAATAAATAAAGGTAATAAATTTTTTTAAAAAAGCAAATAACATTTAGGATTTCTTGTAAAGGTGAAATAGAATAGACAAATTAGTTATCCAAATGTTTGTACTATGTTATTCTAAGTACCAGAAAGGGAACATACTGACTCTGGCGGAAAGTTGCAATGAATTTATAGAATTATGAAGGATATACAATGATTTTTAGAGACAAATATTCAGTCAACACTCAAGACATATTATCATGAGAGTAAAACTCAATGACCCCATGAATCTAAGCCACATCTACCATATAAAGTTAGAATCTGATACGGACATCTGGAAAATCCTCTGGAGCCTAACAAAATATTTATAAATTAGCTGCTAAATTAATAAATAAAGTTGTGCCCAGCAAGGACAAGACTATTTTGTGGTGGCATGTTTTAAATTACTGTGACTTTAAGGGAGTCAAAGAAAGAAAAAGAGAGAAAGATGCATGTACATACATACACCACGCTTTTCTGGGATAAGGCTTCCATCTTATTAGCTTCTTTAATAAAGGTTTCCTTCTCCCTTCCTTTAGCCACTCCTAGTTTATAACCTGTTGCATTAAGACATCTTGTTTCATTTATGCAATTACAATGCTTCCCAGATACTTAATTTCTGGTTCAGTGCCAGCTTATTTTGTCACACTGCTGCAAATTCCTTGCTTAAAGGAAGAAATTCTAGAACAGTAACCCTTCTTCATGAACAGACTAGTCTTTACCTATAGGGCAGAATTTGAGAAGCACTGCAGAGTCTTATCATTTAGGGAATAGTTCCCTGTTTCATTTCTAGAAAGACATATTCCTTTGTCATGTTTTTTTTTTTTTTCTTCTTCTTTTTCTTTAGGAGGATCAGGGCTCCTGTGTGCCATTACACATATTAACACATCAGCTCCTTAAAATAATTCTGAGAGCTTGATTCTTTTATTGCTTACATTTTGTAAGGAAAAAAAAGATAGAGGCAATAACACTTGGCTAAAACCACAGTTTCTCACTGACAGACAAGATTTTGAAATCAGGACATCCGATGCTACATATTGATTTTATTTTATTTTACATATTTTATTTTATTTTATTTTTTCCCTGCAAGGGTTGTTGCTGAGGCTTGATGTCTATACAGCATGACAGTAGAATCTGCAACTCCTGGTGTTCATTTTCCCCCCTTTATTTGACAAGACAGAGAATTTGACAGGGAAGAGGAAACAAAGAGAGAGAAAAACAAGCACCTACACACCTGTTTACCACCTGTGAAGCTCCCCTGTGTAGGTAGGGACCATGGGCTTGAACCTGGGTCATTGGAGATTGTATCATGTGTACTTTTCCAGATGTTACTACCTAGCCCCAAGTTTTTACATTTTAAAAGGTTCTTTGTAACTTTAATCTAAGCTTTGTAGATTTTAAATGCAAAACTTATGAATGCTTACATTTATATATACTTTGTCATAGTTTTTATGCAATCTATAGCCTATACTTCTAAAAATAGTGAAAAATTTCTCCATTTAATCATACACATATACTCTGAATTCTTTGCTGATTATTTCCCTGTAATAATACAAAACAATAAGCATAACTTTATGCGAGCTTCAAGATATTGCAGTATACTAATTTTAAGTCTCTTAAAAAGTAAAACTGAATACATAGAGTAGAAAGCTTTTCTTCCACAATCTATTTTGAAGTAAATCTGTAAAAAGGTTTAAAGAGCTGTTCTTAAGTGATATGCTGCAGCTAAATATTCCAGAAGGTAACAAATGCATTTCCGCTAATGAAGAGGTATCATTTATCAGCCTTCCCTTAAGTTTTATAATATCTACTGGATTCACTAGGCAGAAGTTATCCATTCACTATGTATTCCCTATGCATTATTCATCATGAGTTTGTGACAATATTTTGGCCTTGATTGATAATTTCATGCTGTAATTAATTAGTCTCCTATGAGGGTATTTGTTCTTTATTTGTGTCATGAATCATTATTGATTTCCAATATTTAAAAGAATTTTATCAAATAAATCATGGGAATATGGATAGTCAGGAAAAATGCCCTACTTCTCAGCATAATATGTAGACATTTATGATTCCGTATCTACCTCACAGCTCTAACATCTTTCTGAGACTATTTTCTGCAATATGCTGTTTGTATCTCTTTAGTTATCTGTGCAGTTGCTAATATTTTTTTTCTCATTCTAATATACCCTTTCTCCTATGGTTAATGAAATCTTTAGCAACTCAACTCAGTTATTAATTGGTCCTGGTAGCCTTTTCTTCCTGCTTAGGAGTTATTATTCTCTTTTTACACTCATTATATTTTGTATGCCTATTATAGGCCTATCACATAGTCAGTGCATTATTTATTAAAGTATCTGTCTCTTTTATTACACTTGCTAGTCCTAAATTCTGGTTATCTCTATATTCTGTTTAGCAGAGTCTGGAAACTACAGAGATTCTTTAAATAAGAAATGACTAACTGCAGATATTGGGTGGTTTATGTTTTTTTTTTTTTTTCCTCCTTTTCTTTCTATAAACCACTATGAGATTAATCTGTGTGTTTTATATATTTTATATTCACTCACTTCCTAATCTAAACATAAACTATATAAATTCTTAGAAGCAAAGCCCAAAATAAAATCATAGGTTCTTTAACCAAATATTAAATATTACTGCTCACTGTAATGTAAAACCTTATAGGAATATGTATTATATAATACATAATATTATACAAACATACATACGTACACAAACACACACACATATATATTCTCTCTCACAATCAGTCTATCAAAATATTTAGTTATTTTATCTATCTATGGTCTAATTGTCCTGATTTAGAAGAGACTGTACTCACATAATAACTTAAAGTTCTTGCCATTCTTAATCTGATAGTAACTAGATATGATACTTTTATAAATATTTATTTTACCTAGGGCAAAAATACATGGTTTGCTTATTCTGAAGAACTTTCAGGGGCTGGGTGGTACCACATATGGTAAAATGTACACACTACAATGTGCAAGTACCCAGGTTCAAATTCCAGGCTCCCACTTGTACAAAGAAGCTCCAAAAAGTGGCAACACAGTGTTGCAGGTACAGAAACAACTGGTTGCATCACTACATAAGATACAGCTGTATGTAAATAGTATTAAATGGCATAAATCATGGTGAGTTCTTGTTAAAAATTTGGTGGCTCCAGCCGGCCGGGCTAGCTTCACGGGCGGGTAACAGAGACTCAGAGACAACGGCTGGGCAGGGAAGCTGTATTTCTTTATTCAGGAACAACGATTCATAAACTAAGACAAACTAATCACCAAACAGAACTCTGCTGTCTCTTTGCGGGCGGCGCAAGCACTCTCTCTTCCTCTGTAACTCAGGAACCCTCTCCAACTCTGGCACTCTGAAACTCTCCAACTCAGGAACCCTCCCCAACTCTGGAACTCTGAAACTCTTCAACTGTGGAACTCTCTCTTACTCTGTAACTCTCAAAATCTGGAACTCAGGAACCCTGGAACTCTGGCGGGATTCCTAGGGGTGGGGCCAAGCGGGCACGCGAAAACTAACTGGACTGACCTAATTCTCTTGGTGGGGGAGGGCTAGAACAAACCAATGTAAAGCATACGACAAGTTCTTGTATGATACAGAAAATACCTAACAATGGAATTTTCAAAGTCAAACAAATTTCCAAATAACCTGATTATAATAATAACTATCTATTGCCTTCTTAATCCCTAAGACAACAGGAACCCTCCCTGTTCTCTAGAAAAACCCATATTTCTCCCAGTTCTGGAACCTCTACTGCATGGATACTTTTCCAGCAGGCTTCTTTCAACCTATACCAACTGTTACAGCATCTGCAGATCTCAACCTAATCAATGCAACCAGTACCACTTCGACTTGTTTTACTTTGGACTATATGTCCACAGAAGCCAGACCTACCCTTTCAACCCTTCAGCTCCAGTACTCTGCCATCAAGCTGCAGACACTACTATGATGTCAACCTGAGTTCACTGGACAGATGACCTCACCAGTGTATCCTGGAACCCCACCTCCTCAGAGCCCTGCCCCACGAGGGAAAGGCAGGGACAGGGTGGGGGTATGGATTCACCTGCCAATGCTCATGTTCAGCAGAGAAGCAACTACAGAAGCCAAACCTTTCATCTTCTGCACCCCATAATGATCCTGGCCAGGTCCATGCTCCCAGAGGGATAAAGAATAGGAAAACTTTCAAGAGAGGGGATGGAATACAGAACTCTGATAGTGAGAATTGTGTGGGATTGTACCTCTTTTATCTTATGTCTTGTTGATATTTTTATTTTATGAATGAACAGTAAAAAATAATAAAAATAAATTAATTAATTAATATGCAAAAGATACCTTCCAATGGAGGGGATGGGACACAGAACTCTGGTGATGGGAACTGTGTAGAATTGTACTCCTGTACTGTTGGCATTCTTCGTGTTGGTTTGCTCCCCTTCCCCCTACCTCTGAGAGAAATGGTTTGGCCCTTGCTAGTTTTGCACCCCTCTTCCTCCCCGCCCCATATGCTAAGGACGTCCAGAGTCCCAGGAACAGCCGCGGAGGAAGAATGATGGAGAAGCACATGGTGTGGTGATTTGCCCGTTCATGAATAAAGGTTAAACTGCAGCTTCTCAGCCCAGCATGTGTCCCCAGTCTCTGTCTCTGTCTACCACCGCTACACTAGCCTGGCCTGCTGGCGCCCCCAAATTTTAACAACACTGTACTCCTGTTATCTTACAGTCTGTTAACCATTACTATTAAAAAGAAATAGTTATAAATTTTGCCTTTTTTTATTCAATGGTCAAATTGTTCTTGTATCTCTGTAATTTCACATATGAAACACCACTAAATAGTTCTCGATTTGAAGTAAATAACTTAAAGAATGTAAAATAACTTTAGTCATACACTGTGTTAATGAAGAATATTAGACTATTTAGAGAGTTTTTATAAAGTTAAGTTTTCTTTGCTTCAATTCTATCTCACTTTTAAAAGGATTTATTTTGTATTGGTTTATGCTTGGGTATATGTATATGATTACAGACAGAGATAAAGTAAAGACAGAGATAAAGTAACCACCTACCTTGTAGATGATGTAAAGATTTATTAAATAACAGCTACTTTTCTGTGGTCCTTTCCTGCACTCAAGGCAATCCGTATTGCTTCCTGTGGAGAAACCACTGTGTGAATGGCAAAAATGTTTTCTGATGGTGGTAATGAAGCCAGAGGATATACTGCTTCTTTAGAGGATGGATCCTCTAATGTTATTTTATTGACAGAGTTGGAAGAATAGGGAATCATGATGTTCTGTCATAGTTAGCCCGGAGTTCTTCCTGAAATCAATTCCTTATACAAACCCAAAATGTACTTCATATAACCCCACTCTTTTTTCTTCCACTTCTTGCTCAGGGCAAGGCCAATTAAACTTTTGAAGTGTTCTGGTTTAGTTGATATTGAATCTTTCTTTTAAAAGCCTCATTTATATCTAGACGTCTGATTCCATTTACATTTTTGAGGTATAGTATGCTGAAACTTAAGATCTATAAATGTTTAGTGAAGATGCAATGCAGTAAGTAATAGAAGTAATGAGATGACATTATAAAGTATGGCTGACTTGCAAGCTTGGAACACATTTTTCAGGTGTGGCTTAGTTAGTTCAAAATAAAACACACTGAAGCATTGAAAAGAATTAAAGGTCATGTTATAAAATATCTGTGGATTAGTCTTACAGATAATATACATTATATTATATTATAACGCATGGCTGACTTGCAAGCTTGGAACACATTTTTCAGGTGTGGCTAAGTTAGTTCAAAATAAAACACACTGAAACATTGAAAAGAATTAAAGGTCATGTTATGAAATATCTGTGGATTAGTCTTACAGATAATATTTGTATATTGTAAAACTATCTTCACATTATGTAGCACTTACGCTGAAATGTATTTTACTTTGATTGTTACATATTTTTTCATGATTTTCCTAAATCATATTTGAAATCAATATTTCCCTGAGGATCCAGTTCCATAAGGCGTAGAAGACTGAAGTCAGAAAGATATTAACTTAATGCAACTTCAGAAGGGCATTGCCTTTGATAGTGAACTTGTTAATATCTAAAAAAATTCCACCTCTTGGTGATACATACTTTATTTGGAACTGTCATAACAACAGACAAAGGTCTGAAATAATAGCTATTGGGAGTCGGGCTGTAGCACAGTGGGTTAAGTGCACGTGGCGCAAAGCGCCAAGCACCAGCAGTAAGGATCCTGGTTGGAGGCCCCAGCTCCCCACCTGCAGGGGAGTCGCTTCACAGGTGGTGAAGCAGGTCTGCAGGTGTCTGTCTTTAGCTCCCCCTCTCTGTCTTCCCCTCCTCCCTCCATTTCTCTCTATCCTATCCAACAACAATGACAACAACTATAAAACAAGGGCAACAAAAGGAAATAAATAAATCATAAAACATTTTTTTAAAAAAAGAAATAATAACCATTGAAGCTCTGTTCAAAAATGATACCTTGGACTTATGCTACACTGCCGTAATAGAAAGATTTTAAACTTCAGAAAGATTTTTACTGAGAACCACTCTTATTGTTTACAGTGAGCATTGGGTCTACCCTTTGGGCTTGTCACTAGACTGATACTCAAGTAGAATGATGCTCCAGGACCATTTGTTCTTAATGAAAACAATTTGTTATGAGTTGAAGGGAAAGTGTCCTTTGTCCTTCTGCCAAAACAACCCTGTTCTGTGTTGGTTGAGTTTATTCAGATTAATGAGGATACTACAAGATGCTGAAAGACAAGAAACATTAGTGGAGAGATGCAAAGCATTTTTTCTTAAACAATGCCAAGTACCAGTGAAATTGTGTATCATGTTTTTAGACATCTATTATGAAAACTGCTTAAAATTCATTACTCTTGATAGTATTTTCCTATATGGAGGCCATCTGGCTCTATTTCTCAATTTATAGGTTTATTATTTTTTTATATTGTTTTTGAACATGGTGGTAAGAACTGTTTTGATGAAAATAGTGTTCATAAAATCACACAATTGTAATAATGTAACAATAATGGAATGCACTTTAATAAGATTATGACTAGAACTTACAGTTCTACCTTATATTCAATATGTCTTTCAAGATAATTTGCACTAGAGGGAGGGAATTATAAATCTTCTTGTAAATAGCAAGTCAAAAATGAAGAGTTAAATACAAAGACAGGTAATGAACAAGCTTGGAGAGAAAAACCATGATTGAATCATATGAGCTATTGTTATTGAAACTTGCTGAAGTGTACTAATTACTACAGAAGCTGAGAGAGACATGCATTTGAAAAGAGCTTTCATCTGGATGTCTTTATTTGTTTTCAAAGAATTTTTGTCTGACAATTCAATCTAGAAAGATTGAGTTTGTTTTTAATTTTTTATCTTTTTTCACTTTCACTGCATAGGTTTGCATCTGGTAGATGTTTATTTTAAACACTCTGTCTTCATTTTCTATAAATTCTGTAACTTTGAATATATATTCCTAGGGATTTTATGAGACGGAAGGAGCAAAAACACATTTATCTAATTTGGAATTTGAAGAAAACAATCTGACTACACCTCTATGTTAATTTTTTTAAATCCAGTTTAGTTCTGGATGATAGTGACTCTTTAAGTAATATTAATTATTACTCCATTGAGGAAATTTGCTGAAACTCATATGTACTCTGGAATAAACTCGGTTATCATTCTAGTCAGGAAACTTTAATTTCCCTGTTTGAGAGTTATTAAGACCTCAATGAACCTCAGTGGTTCAGTTATTTGTGGAATATTCTGGCTAGTTCTCAGCTTATGAGATATCGAGAGTGCTATTAACCAAAATTTATATGTGAAGATTTAATTTTTACACTTCTTGTTATATCAGAATATAACCTATTCTAACAGGCTTAAAGCTGGGGATTGCGATCTGAGAAAAATCAACATGTACAATTTAAGCAAGACATCTAGTTCTTACAATAAGTACCTACGGTGTTCTTAGTGCTTTAAAACATTTCTAGTACTTGTTAGCTTGTCTCTGTAAGTTGATGTAATGTTGGTTAAAAAAATCTTGCCTGATTGGAATAGAGATAGGTAGTTTCAGTGCTGATATCAGAGATTTCAGACTTACTGCCACAGTATGTGTTTCTCTTGTAGAAGCAATGCAGACGATAAGGAGGGAGTTATTCATTTTCAATCAGATGCCTCTTTAATTATAGGCCTCTTTGTTGAGGCTATTCACTTGGGTATCAATTAGAATCAACTGTGCTGTTACAATGTCTTCTAAATTTATAACTACAAAGAAGAACACAGACATGATCATCTCAAAATTTCCTTAGACAGAAATGACACTAGATAACATCAGGCTCAACCTGACGCTGTTGACTGGCTACGGAAGAAGGGCAAAAGCTAGAAGAAGAAGAAGAAGAATGACTACCAATAATAAATGGACTAGAACTATAGTAAATGAGGTTTAATGTGAGAAACAGTGACTTTAAATGATAGGTAACCAATTTCATTATCATTTTCTTCACATACAATAGTGACAAAGATGTTTTTCACAGTGTTTTGTTAAGAATAACTGAAAACTAGTATGTAATCTTATAAGGCTTAGTAAAATCTTCATAGTAACAATAGCAGTAACGACAACACATGCCAGCTAACAAGATAATTATACAGAAAACTGGAAGATAAGCTTCCTTGGTTGCAGTGTTTATACTAAGAAGTGCTTTCAAGTTGCTAAGACTCCATCAACAGTCATACAGTACAAATTAATTAATGAATTCACACTGCATGTAAGCATTAGCACATGTTTGTATAAAATGTGTGATCTAAAAATAAATGTCTTTGTTTTACAATGGAGATTATATACTGTTGGTGACTTTGTTCCATTAAAATCATACAATTCTAAACCTTAAGTAATAGACGTAAACAACTACAAATGTCTAAATAGAGATACAGCAACTGACAGGACTTTAGAGACATTTTGGTCTTATGTACCTCATACTGATAGATGCTAAATTTAAAAGTTTCACTGAAATTTTTATACATGACTGTTATTAAAAAAAAAAAACATAGAGTCATTGGGTTTTGAGTTAGAGAAAATTTCATAACAGCATACTAAGAGATTAAACAGATCACTTAACGTTTAGGACCTTCTCAGAAGAAAGGTTAAATTCAAATTGTATCATTAACTATAAAATGGTCTTCATACTCTATGCAATTGTGAAATTATATAAATAGTATGAAAGTTTGATTTAATGAAGAATATTACAAATAGATTGTTTATTTTAGCATAAACTTTTGTTGGAAAATGATAAACTGATCATTTGAAAAAAAAACTCTCTTGTACCCCTCTTATGTTCTTGCCAATATTTCCATCTTATAAAAATTATAAAAAATTCTCATAAACAAAAGTTTAAAATGAATAGAACATTTTCTCTAATTTCATACTCAATATTGTCCTTCCATATTCAGTGTGATACATATATTATGCCAATAATACTTTTTATAAGATAGGTGCTTAAATACTATGTGATTTTATTAAAAGTTGGCCTTTTTTCAGCTTTATTGAAATAAAAATTAACCAAAAAAATTAACACATGAATGTGTACAATTGTCACAATTTGATATACACATTCACTGTGATAGCAGTCTCACTATTATGTATTAATTAACATGTGGACATACTGTTAATTAACAAGGAAGAAATGAAATGACACTACGACTTTGGTGATGGGTGTGGTGAGATTTATACACATATAGAGGCGCACTGTTTTACTCCTGAAATTTATATAGTATTAAAAACCAATAATCAATAAAATTATAATTAAAAACTGAAGAATCATAAGAGATTTGGGTTCAAAATTTTTGTCTCTGCAAGTGCAATGTTACTGATAGAAATTAACAAATTGTTCAGTTTTACTAACTATTTAGCAATACACTTACCCATAAATTGAAATCAGGATAACCAGAAAACATGAAAATTAAATTTTTTTAAACTTGAAACTTTAAAAAAGACAGTCAAGTCAGTAATCCTAAAATATGTCACTTATGGACAACGCTGAATTTAATTTCCAGATTTTATGACTTTAACTTTTGTAATACATCAATCTAAAAATTAATCATTTGCTCCCAATTTCTTAAATTGCACCTATTTCTGGCAATTTACTATTTTTTTGTTTGTTTTTATCAAAAGTAAGTTATGTGAGTAGGAGAAGATAATAGTTAACACTGTAATGAGTCTGGCATGATGCTGAACTCAGAATATATCCCATTTTTCTCATGTGCAAAAAAAGTAAACCATTAATATTATGTCAAAGACTTCCTATTAGAATTAAATGGATACAAAAAATCCTAGGTAGCACCAGTCTTTTGATAAGCACTCTATAAACACCAACCCCAATACTATAAGAAGTAAAACAATGCATTTGAGTCATTCGAATCTCAACTTGTCCATCTGTGACAGGATGTCAAAACAACATTTGCCACATTGAATTGTGAGTCATTAAGAGAGAACAAGTGGAAGGGCTTTTTATAGCATCTTCCACAACTAGCGCCTTGTGACTGCATTATCATTATCAGTTGTTAAACTCTATATTTCTTCTTTGCTCTCCTGGGCAAGATTGCTCCTGTGTCTGAGAACGTGGAAGGATGATTGTTACTATGAGGTTGTGTAATTTGGAACTAGGTGACTATGGTGTCAGTAAAAGACTAAGTTAGAAGGAATGATTTGAATCAAGTATTTGGATCAAGTCTGTAATGGGGTTAGCTCTGATGTCACAGGAACATACACATGGAAAAGAATAAACAGTTATACTCAAGAGTCTGGTTTGTAAAGATTACTAGTGTGAGGCTGATGGTCTCCAGGGACTAAGCCTTTTGTTTCTCTAAGGACTTTTGGAAAGTAATTTCAAGACAGCCATAATTGCTGGTTCGTTTTACATAAATCTTAAAAATTAGACATAGGTGTCAGAGTAAGAAGGGTTATGTAAGTATGACAAGTGCAAGGGACATCATCACAAAAGTCAATACACTCATTATTTTTTGATCGTTTTATTTTATTTACAAAATTATGAGATAACAGGGGTAGAATTCTACATCATTCCCACCACCAGAGCTCTGTGTCACCAGTCCCTCCATTGAAAACTACAGTAGTATTCCCAAGGTCACAGATATGGGCTGTCTACTACTTATGTAACTAAATGTGTATATTTGTCACCCCCTTTTTTCTCTATGGTCCTGCCTTCTCTTACTTTCTAAGTCCTATTACTACTTCCAGATGTCCTTGCTCTCCCCCCTTTTTCTTCTGGGTCTTGATGGAATTGGAGTTCAGAGATTATCTGGTCATTTTCCCCTAACATTTCTTACCCTCTGGGGTATGGAACAAAAAACTCAACACAATCATTATTATTAATACAGTCAATGGAAATTTTAATATATAAACAATATAATTATTATAATATAAGAATAATAATAATGTAATATAAACACATGTAGATAAGTATAAATTTCAGTATACACTCTTATTTTCCAATAAGGACATTAAGTATGTTCATTTATTCTATAATATAACTGGGAAAGTCAAGAAGTAAGGTCCTCCTTTTTTAATTTATTTATGAAATAAAAAACAGACAATATCAATAAAACCATAGGATAAGAGGGGTAAAAATCCACACATTTCCCACCACCAGGGTTCCATATCCCATCTCCTCCACTAGAAGCCTTTCTATTTCTTATCCCTCTGGGAGCATGGACCCAGGATCATTATGAGGTGCAGAAGACGGAATGTCTTTCTTCTGTAATCACTTCTCTGCTGGACATGGACATTGCAGGTTGATTCATATTCCCAGCCTGTTTCTATCTTTCCTTAGCGGGGCAAGGCTCTGGAGAAATGGGGTTTCAGGATACATTGGTGAGGCCCACTGCCCGAGGAATTCAGATTGGTGTCATGGTAGCATCTGTAACCTAGTGTCTGAAAAAACATTAAGATATAAAGAAGAACGAATTGTTTAATAATCTGGAACCTAAAGTCACGAATACAGCAGGTGAGATTTAGGGTCTCCGTTTTGGAGAAAACTAATAGGCCTATTTTAGGTATATTCCAAGGGGCCCATGACTCTTAATTTTTGCCTGAGCCCAGTAGCTAACATGCAGGTGGGCCAAAGGTATTATCTGAAGAGATGTTGTCAGGGTTAGAAATAGGACTAGAAAGCTGTATCAGGGAAGAGAGTAGCTTCCAAATCTGGGAAAACCATATAAATACCTTTAACTGTAAATCCCATCAATTTGATCTGAGGCCTATATTCAGTGCAGGAGCCTCTGTATATGTATCCCTATAAGTCTGAGCTTGAATTCTATGGTCATAGCTAGGAATGTTCTAGGCTGCATCCATTGTTAGATTCATCTTCCTTGAGTGGTAGAGTATTTTGGTTCAAACTTCCTTCCGAGAATGGGCCAGTCCCTACCATTGTTGCAAGATCCTCTTTTTACAGATGAGAACACAGAAATTCAGACACAGGAAGATTGAGATACAAATTCAAATTCAATAACAATTTAGAAAACTTGAATTTGAAAACTTAACAGCAAGAGTTTCTGTATGTGTGATATCTAAGGGCAGAGTTGAGTCTATAACTAGAGAATGTCAGAAAAATATAATATTGTACACATGACTGCAGTCAATTAATATAGCTCTTTTCTTCTGACATATTTTGCTTTGAATTCTTTTTTTAAAAAAATTTAATTATATCTATTTATTTATTGGATAGAGACAGCCAGAAATTAAGAGGGTGGGGAGAGATAGAGATAGATAGAGAGAGAGACACACACCTGCAGCCCTGCTTTACCACCAGCTGTCCCCCTGCGGGTGGGAACCAGAAGCTCAAACCTGGGTCCTTGCATATTGTAACGTCACCCAACAAAGTGTGCTACCACCCAGCCCCTTTGCTTTGAATTCTTATGAGTTTTGTCTTGTTTTGCTGAAAATGCTACACTTTCATCTCTTTTATTGCTGAACTTATAGTCCAAGGTCTAAGTATAGCACATTTTCATTATTCAACTACCTATCCATAGGCATTCTGATTGCTTCCATATTTTAGCTTTTGTAAATTGTGTTGTGTACTTAACCCTGGGTAAATACAGTTGTGTTAACATTTCCATGTTCTGTGATAGGTATCCAGAAGTGGCATTGCTATATCCTATGGTCTTTTTCATCTTCTTGAAGCAGATACATACTGTTTTCAAGTATTATTTTAACAGCTAATGAGGCTGACATTTTCAAACCCAGCATCCAGGTAGGTTTCAGTTGCTTTTTTATAAAGGACAGGTAGGACATTTTGAAATCTGTTCTGAAGTTTTGAACAATTTCTGACACTTCATACTATTGTAGTTTTAACACAGTCCACTGCAAAAGAAACATATGTATTAGAAGTTCAGAGGCTTAATAGGAATATCTGACTTAATTGTCTTAGTAGTTAAAATCTTTTTGCTTTCCTAGAAAAGAACATACTTCTAAGAGAAGTTTCTATATCAACAGTGACCAGGCATCTATCCTTCAAGGAACAGTCATGGTGTAAAAGATTCGGAGTACTCCACTTATCATTTTGCCTACACACACTCTTAACCCCAAATGTTTCTCATTCTACTTCACTCTCTGCCCTCCACTCTCAATTTCTCTCTGTTCTAACAAAAAGAAAAAAGAAAAATAAATAAAGAAAGAAAGAAAGAAAGAAAAAGAAAGAAAAAAAATCACTGGGAGTGGTTGGTTTGTTATGATCTACTGGGATCATCCCAGCAATGATCCTAGAGTCAATAAATAAACTAGAAGGAATGAAAATCAGACGCTGATACCGTAAGATCATTTCAAATTTAGTAGACACATCCTGTTATAGTGTGTACGCTATATTATAATTAGTCATCTATGTAGCTCTATTCAGATGAAATGTTTGAATTTTTTTTTTGATAGGACAGAGAGAAATTGAGAGAGGAGGGGAAGACAGAGGGGAGAGAAAGATAGACATCTGCATATATGCTTCACTGCTTGTAAAGTGACCCCCTGCAGTTGGGGTGAATGTTTTAAAAATACCCCAGTTCTTACATTATGCATGCATTATAACATAATTGCTGCATATAATGTGCCATTCTCAAGAACCATCAATGTTAATCCATATAGTCAGGCATTTTTGTTAAGAAATAGATTCATAGGCACTTACGTCTTATTTCTCGGTTTCATTTTGATAAGCTATGCTTACAACACTGGTTCCATTTATTTAGAATGGTGGAAAACTTCTTAGGACACACACACAAAAGAGTGTATTCTATGCTGGGAAAGCAAGTGCTGAGGCAAGTTCAAGGTAGAAATGTCAGATATGACTGGGTCATTTGGAAGGGAGTAAGAGAGGCAGTAACTGATGGACATTTACTTGAGGATTTCCCTATCTGTTGACTACCCTTTGTACTATGAAGGAGTTCCTTTTCATGCTTAATGATGGTCACCATTACCAGAAGTAACTGAGCCTAGAAGGGCCACAATTTTGTAATACAGATAAAAGCATATGGCAAGCAGCAGTGGTTGGCATTGCATATACTTTCCCATAGCAATGTCTTGCATATTAGCATTCAACTTTCTCTTTAGCCAGGAACCTGACTTTTTGCTACAGACAGAAGTTTCACCACTTGGAATTGAGTCAGTGAGTATGTTCTGATATTTTGCTGGTGAATGTGCCTGAGTCTAATGCATTCAACTGACCAGTCAATGACCTTTTGGAACACAACCAATTTCTAGATGAGGGACTGCTTGTCTCAAGATAATTGCCTCTTTCGTGTAGGAAAGGGATCAGTAAGAGGTAGGATTGCATTGTGCAATTTCTATTCGTGCCTTCTCATAAAATAAATTAATTTTAAAAGATTGAACAGTTGAATCACATTTTTTGAGATGGAAAGTTTCTTAAAGACTTTCTAGTCCATGTTTTAGAATTAAACTAATAACAGTAATGCTCTCAGATTAAAAAATAATCAAACTAAAAGGATACAGTCATTTTGTTTGTCATGTGTCCTCTTAGACCCACCCAAACTTTGTCATTACCTGACCAGAAAATCTATTAATATATAGTCAGGGTTTTAAAGATCATAAGAACATACTAAGAAAATTCAGTAAATTCTAAGTTAAAAGTTTATAGTTGACAGTGGTAGAGATTGTGAATTTAGGCTTTTACTACTACTACTTTATAGATCATGAATACAGGAAAAGATAGGATCATACAGCTTCAACTTTAGTGCATGTTACCTAATGACGGCAGCCCACACATTTTTTTTCTTCAAATTATTTCACTGGTTTGACAATAGTTTACATTACCATTGCTTACACATGGGTACAGTTTATTTTTTTAATCTCTCTGTGATAGTATTCTGAAAAACATTTTTATCTCCAGCTAGGTCCTTTTCCAGTATCATGCACTGGGACCATTACCCTATACACATCTGCTGTCTTCTCCTCCCCTATTTGTGCAACCTACAAGATTGTATATATTTTCATAAAATTTCCAAGTATTAACATTTGAGAACTTTATTGTTGGATAATAGTACATATCAAATATTTAAATTAAATTGGAATATAAAAATTTCCATAAATTTTCCATGTATATGTTGTCATGATAATAGAGCCAATTAAAATTTTTAGTTTTCACTAGGACTCCACAGCTGCCCCCAGCCCCCCCACCCCATTCTATCCCTCCTTCTCCAGACTGGATTGCTTTGGTGCAGTGTACCAAACACAGAGAAACTGGACTCATGTGTCAACAGCTGTACTGTAAACCATTACCCTACCCAGTAAAATGACAAAAGGAGAAAAGAAAAAAAAAAGGAAATTAATGGAAGAAAAAGGTATCTTTCCAAGAATTTTCACATAAATATGATTTCTTCTAAAATATAGATAATGTCATTTTTTAAAATTAATTTTTCCTAATGGGAAAAGGTTTAGCATGGTCTATTAAAATGAATAAAACTTTTGTACAACCAAGTCATTTCTTGATACAACACATATAATCACATCTAAAATTCAAGGGAATTGAAGTGTTCTCTTACTTTGACCTACATCATATAATATCCAGCCTCATAGACACTAATAACAAGTTAGTAGAATTTCTGTTAAAATCATTTCTTCTTCTTTTAGGCTCTTAACAATCACTGGCTGTAGGAAAATCAAATGAACAGCCAAAAATAAGTAACTCATTCTGACACTTATTTTTCAAATTTTTTTCCTATACAAAGTACTTAATTCAGCTCAAAATGGAAAGGATTTGTTGTTCTTCTGGAAAAACACTGTATTTATGGCTAGTAAATGTACTTACTGAAGGGTACCAAAGCTTTATGGGGGTTTACAAGCACTACTAGGGAACTCAGTAAGAGCAAGATATTTTTTCTTTATAGTTACATGAAAATAATTTCATTGCTACGAGACAAGATCAATTATTTAAAAAAAGCAAGAGAAATCAGGACTATAATTATTTTTTGCTAAGCAGTAATGAAATTCTTGAAAATGTATTCATATTTGAAAAAAATTTTGAGATAGGAAGGCAAATTTGTCTTCTGGCTTCTAGGGACAGTCCTTATTTAGTGCTTTGTGTTGCTTCTACCATCTTAAAAGTCTACTGTCAAATCTTGAGCATGATTAACCAAGCACAAAAAAATGATCAAAGTCTCAAATAAATAAAAATTTAAAAGATGCAAGAGGCATCACAACTGATACCACAGCAATACAAAAGATCATAAGAGACTGTCATAAAAATACATCAACAAATCGGACAACATAAAAGAGATGGATCCATTTCTAGACATTAAAAAATCCTACAAAGATTTAGTCTGAAGAGCTGGAAAAGTGGGACCTTGTTGAGAGCACATGTTACAATGCACAAGGACCTGAGTTCAAGACCCTGGTGGTCTATGCAAGGGGAAGGATTTGAGACTGATGAAGCAGTGTTGCAGATGTCTCTCTCTCTCCCTCTCTACCTCCCACTCCCTTCTCAATTTCTGGCTGTCTTTATCCAATAATATATAAGATATATGTGTATATATATATATATATATATGTATATGTATATATATACATATATATATATATATGTAGAGAGAGAGAGAGAAAGAAAGAAAGGGAGGAAGGAAGAGAGAGAAAAAGAAGTGGCAAGAGAAAGAGAGACTATATGGTTAAAAAAAGAGTTGGAGGTGTATTGCAAAGTAAAAGACTCAGGGTGGGTTGGGGGGAGGGTACAGGTTCAAAAGGATGACAGAGGACCTAGTGGGGATTGTATTGTTATGTGGAAAACTGAGAAATGTTATGCATGTATAAACTATTGTATTTACTGTTGAATGTAAAACATTAATTCCCAGGGAGTAGGGCAATAGTGCAGCTCATTAAGCGCACCTGGCACAAAGCACAAGGACCAGAGTAAAGGATCCCAGTTCAAGCCCCCCGACTCCCCATCTGTAGGGGAGTCGATTCACAGGTGGTGAAGCAGGTCTGCAGGTGTCTGTCTTTGGATCCTCCTGTCTTCCCCTCCCCACTCCATTTCTCTCTGTCCCATCCAATAGCAATGACATCAATAACAAGGACAATAATAACTACAACAATAAAAAAAAACAAGGGCAACAAAAGGAAATAAATAAATATTTAAAAAGTTTTAAAAAGCAACATTAATTCCCCAATGAAGAAATTTAAAAAAAATTTAAAAAGAGTTGGAGGGGCTGGGTGATGGTGCACCTGGTTAAGCGCATGTGTTATAATGAGAAAAGACACAAGTTCGAGACCCTGGTCCCCACCTGCAGGTGTTAAGCTTTGTGAGTGGTGAAGCAGGGCTGCAGGTGTCTCTCTGTCTCTCTCTCTCTACCTCCCCTTACCTCTCAATTTTTGTCTGTCTCTATTCAATAAAGGTAATTTAAAAAAGAGTTGGAAAAGCTGAACAGAAAAATTAGAAGTAGATTATTGAACAAGCTCTCAAAACCCTTCTCATAAACACAAATTTAAAATTAAGATGTTTCAATGTTGGATTTCCCCAAGTATTTAACAAACTAGTAGTAAACCTTTCCAAAGTCTTTGAAAAATATTGTTTTGTAGGGAAAGTCATGCCATTTTTTCCTCTGTCATTCAAAGCCCATTTATTATTATAAAGAACAAAGATCAGTCAATGACAGAGTACCTATTTTGTTTGATAACCTTTGGCCATCTTTCAGTGAGCTTTATAATTCCTCACTCATAGAAAGACCTGCTTTTATCAGTTTCCAGTATTTTCTGACAGGAGATAAAACACGTGCGGCCACGCGTTATTGTGATGCAGCAAAACTCCTTTATGATTGACGCGTTCTGGACATTTCTGGATGATGGATACATTCAAGCTGTCTGCCAACAGTATATATTTGAATTGCTTTCTTCCTTACTTTTTGTTGATATAGACATATATATATATATATTGAGAGACTATGGGAAAGACAGAGTAGAAAAAAGAAAGAGATGCCTGCAGCACTGCTTCACTACATGTTAAGCTTATACCTTGAAGGTGAGGACTGGGGGCTTGAACCTGGGTCCTACCTACTGGATAAATGCCCTAGAGTGGTATTGCTGGATCATAAGGTACTTCCATTTTTATTTATGTAAGGACTCTTCCAAAGAGGAAATTTCTATTTTTTAAAATATTTATTTAATTATTTATTCTCTTTTGTTGCCCTTTTTGTTTTATTGTTATAGTTATTGACATTGATGTTGTTGAATAGGACAGAGAGAAATGGAGAGAGGAGGGGAAGACAGAGAGGGAGAGAGAAAGACAGACATCTGCAGAACTGCTTCACTGCTTGTGAAGCGACTCCTCTACAGGTGGGGAGCCGGGGGTTTGAACCAGGATCCTTAACAACGGTCCTTGTGCTTTGCACCACCTGTGCTTAGCCCAATTGCGCTACTGCTCAATTCCCATGCATTTTGCATTCTTTATTTTTTATTTAAGAGAGGATTAATTAACAAAACCATAGGGTAAGAGGGGTACAATTTCACGCAATTCCCACCACCCAATCTCCATATCCCACCCCCTCCCCTGATAGCTTTCCCATTCTCTATCCCTCTGGGAGCATGGACCCAGGGTCATTGTGGTTTGCAGAAGGTAGAAGGTCTGGCTTCTGTAATTGCTTCCCCGCTGAACATGGGTGTTGACTGGTCGGTCCATACTCCCAGTCTGCCTCTCTCTTTCCCTAGTAGGGTGGGTCTTTGGGGAAGCTGAGCTCCAGGACACATTGGTGGGGTCTTCAGTCCAGGGAAGCCTGGCCAGCATCCTGATGGCATCTGGAACCTGGTCACTGAACGAGAGTTAACATACGAAGCCAAACAAATTGTTGAGCATTCATGGACCCAAAGCTTGGAATAGTGGAGAGGAAGTGTTAGGGGGGTACTCACTGCAAACTCTAGTGTACTTCTGCTTTCAGGTATGTATTTTGCAGTAGCTTACGGATACGTGTGAACATATGCTCTCTCTCACAGAAACTGGTGTATATCTAGGTTTTGGGACTTTGTTAGAAAGTGAACCACCTGAGATGGAATTAGAGTATACTAAGAAAGGAAAGGTCTCACCCGAGTAAGGAAGGTGAAGGGTTGTCATTCCACACGTGAAGTCTCTGGACACAGCCTGAAGTGAAGCATGTTGAGGTGGCAATCGTTGTGTTGGTTAGATTGTGATCGGCAGATGCAATACTATTTGATATGGATTGTCAGACCAGAAACAATCAAATACTTAGAGGAAAACATTGGTAAAACAGTTTCTCACCTACACCTCAAGGACATCTTTGATGAATCAGACCCAATTGCAAGGAAGACTAAAGCAGAAACAAACCAATGGGACTACATCAAATTGAAAAGCTTCTGCACATCCAAAGAAACAAACAAACAAAGAGGCCCCTCACAGAATGGGAGAAGATCTTCAAATGCCATACATCAGACAAGAAACTAATCACCAAAATCTATAAAGAGCTCAGCAAACTTAGCACCAAAAAAACAAATGACCCCATCCAAAAATGGGCAGAGGATATGAACAAAACATTCACCTCAGAGGAGATCCAAAAGGCTAACAAACATGAAAAACTGGTCTAGGTCACTGATTGTCAGAGAAATGCAAATTAAGACAACACTAAGATACCATCTCACTCCTGTAAGAATGGCATACATCAAAAAGGACAGCAGCAACAAATGCTGGTGAGGTTGTGGGGACAGAGGAACCCTTTTACATTGCTGGTGGGAATGTAAATTGATACAGCCTCTGTGGAGAGCAGTCTGGAGAACTTTCACAAGGCTAGAAATGGACCTACCATATGACCCAGTAATTCCTCTCCTGGGGTTATACCCCAAGGACTCCATAACACCCAACCAAAAAGAGGTGTGTACTCCTATGTTCATAGCAGCACAATTCATAATAGCTAAAACCTGGAAGCAACCCAGGTGCCCAACACCAGATGAGTGGCTGAGAAAGCTGTGGTATATATACACAATGCAATACTATGCAGCTATCAAGAACAATGAACCCACCTTCTCTGACCCATCTTGGACAGAGCTAGAAGGAATTATGTTAAGTGAGCTAAGTCAGAAAGATAAAGATGAGTATGGGGTGATCCCACTCATCAACAGAAGTTGAGTAAGGAGATCTGAAAGGGAAACTAAAAGCAGGACCTGACCAAATTGTAAGTAGGGCACCAAAGTAAAAACTCTGTGGTGAGGGGTAGACATGCAGCTTCCTGGGACAGTGGGGGGTGGGTGGGAGGGATGGGTCACAGTCTTTTGGTGGTGGGAATGGTGTTTATGTACACTCCTAGTAAAATATAGTCATATAAATCACTAGTTAATTAATACGAGAGGGGGAAAATTAATTGTATGTCTTGAAGTTTTTCAAAACACAAACTGAATCTTTTTAATATATAGGCTGTGTAATTGATATGCAGACTCTCAAAAGCCTAGACCAAGTAGATCAGAAGCAACCAATAGCACAGCTATATACAAGATACTGGGTACTGTACAGCAATCCCTAACAGAAGGATTTTTCAAAGTTAACCCAATTACCAAATAATGTGATGATAACATTAACTATCGATTGTCTTTTTGAACCCTAAGACAGCAGGAACCTCACATCTCCACTATAGAGCCCCTACTTCCCCCAGTCCTGGAACCCTTGGATAGGGCCCACTTTCCCGTATGCCTCTCCCAATCCATATCAAATAATATTGCAGTTTGCATTCTTACCAGCAGTGAAACAGAGTTCCCTTTTTTCTGTGACCTCTCCAACTCCTTTCATAAATAAAAGGAAATGGAAGCCAGGCAGTAGTGCACAGGGTTAAGCACACATGGTGTGAAGCACAAGGGCCAGCATAAAGATCCCGGTTCAAGTTCCCAGGTCCACACCTACAGGGGGGTCACTTCTCTATCTCCCCCTCCTCTCTGAATTTTTCTCTGTCCTATCCAACAACAGCAATGGCAACAATAACAATAATAACAACAATAACAAGGGCTACTAATGGAGAAAAAGGCCTCCAGGAGTAGTGGATTCTTAGTGCAGGCACTGAGCCCCAGCAATAACCTTGGAGGCAGGAAAAAAAAATCACATCTCTCTTTAAAGGTGATTAAGCCATCTACATAAAGTTATTCTTTGAACAAGTGTAGTGAGTTAGATGAATTAAATATCTTAGCGTACTAGGATAAAACAAACTGACAAGAGGTCATTTCTAATGAAGTGGGAAAAAAAGAAACATCAGTCAAGAAAAAAATCAGAGTTGAAAACCTGGCAGAACATGCATCTATGAAATGAAATTAAAAAAAAAAAGTGACTTTACATGCCATACATCAGACAAGAGGCTAATAACCAGAATATATAAAGAACTTTCAAATCTCAACATCAAGAAAACAAATAATCTCATCCAAAAATAGGGGGAGGACATGGACAGAATATTCACCACAGAAGAGATCCAAAAGACAGAGAAACACATGAAAAAATGCTCCAAGTCTCTGATTGTCAGATAAATGCAAATAAAGACAACAATGAAATACCACTTCACTCCTGTGAGAATGTCATACATCAGAAAAAGGTAACAGCAGCAAATGCTGGAGAGGGTGTGGGGTCAAAGGAACCCTCCTGCACTGCTGGTGGGAATGTCAATTGGTCCAACCTCTGTGGAGAACAGTCTGGAGAACTCTCAGAAGGCTAGAAATGGACCTACCCAATGATCCTGCAATTCCTCTCCTGGGGGTATATCCTAAGGAACCCAACACACCCACCCAAAAAGAACATATGTACACATATGTTCTTGGCAGCACAATTTGTAATAGCCAAAACCTGGAGGCAGCCCAGGTATCCAACAACAGGTGAGAGAGGCTGAGTAAGTTTTGGTATATATATACACAATGGAATACTACTCAGCTATTAAAAACAGTGACTTCACTGCATTTTCAGCCCATCTTGGATGGAGCTTGAAGAAATCATGTTTTGTGAAATAAGTCAGAAACAAAAGGATGAATATGGGATGATCTCACTGTCAGGCAGAAATTGAAAAACAAGATCAGAAGAGAAAACACAAGTAGAACCTGAACTGGAATTGGCACCAAAGTAAAAGACTCTGGAGTGGGTGGGTGGGGAGAATACAGATCCAAGAAGGATGACAGAGGACCTAGTGGGGGTTGTAAAACTGGGAAATGTTATTCATGTGCAAACTATTGTATTTACTGTCGAATGTAAAACATTACTTCCCCAATAAAGAAATTTACAAAAAGAGGTGAAAAACAACTATTGACAATTTTAAATGACTTAAAGAAAACAAACAAAAAAATAGTAAGCAAACTATCCTTTAGACTTTGTGAGAATTACCATGGTCATCAGAAGATTTAAAGAAGGAAAAGCAGGTAACATTGGTGAATTCTATAAACATATTCATGTGAAACTATACCCCTGGAATCTTATAATTTGATAAAGCTCTAGTAATAAAATACTTAATAAAATAGCCTAAGGCAGTAATAAAAATCCAGTCTATGCTAAAGATGATTGCCAATAGATCATAAGAAATATTTGCCTGGGTCACATTAAACAGGGTCAGTATACAACTGCCACCTACTTTAAGTCACTCACTTTTTTTTTTCATTTTAACTTGTGAAATAAAAACCAGAATGCATTTTAAAGCATAATTTTAATTATTAATTCTTTGATTTAATTAAACTTTAAATAATTTAATTTAACTTTTAAATTATAAGAGAAGACAATACATGGTTCCAAAAATTCATAAATAAACACTTAATTTATTATTGTGGTAAGTTATATAAAGTAGAAATATGAGACCATCTTGCTAATTCATAAGGCATACTCATTTTATTTTATTTTACTTTTATTTTCTCCAAGCTTATTGCTGGAGCTTGGTGCTGACACTGTGAATTCACTGCTCCTGGTGACCTCCCCCTCCTCTATTTTATTGGATAGAACAGAAAGAAATTAAGAAAGGAGGGGAAGATAAGGAAAGAGAGAGAGTCACCTGCAGATATACTGTCCTGCTGGTGAAGTTTCCCCCTGCAGGTGGGAAGCTGGACTCCAATATGATCATTGCACAGGTCCTTAATATGTATGTTTAACTGCTCCACTGCCTGGCCCTAAGTCTTACTTTTGTTCTGTCCACAAGCCACATTTGTTTGCACTCACCAGTGATATGGTGGGTCCCCAGGTAAACTCCTTTGATATTCCTAGTTGACCAAGGAGAGGACTGAAGTTAACTGTTTTATATAAATTGCATCAGACTCTTTCCTGTTTTCAAGAGAAATGACCTGTAAGGCTTATTTTCAAGATAATTTCAAGTGATTAGACGATATGAAATATAAAGTTGATCTTTAAGAATGAAAATAAATTTGCTAATAGATATGTTGAGCATTCCAGATAAGAGGTATTAGGATGAACACTTTAATTATGAACCTCTAAACTAGAGCATGGAGAAAACATAAACAATAACAATAAAACAGAATGATTGTTAAGTAGAAAGTAAGGTAACCTGAAAGCAAAAGTACACAATAGCCTGCAGTGAGTTAGTATGAAGTTCCTAGTGAAATAGTATCTAATTAAACTTAAATACTCTCCTCACCTACTTCTATTACAGTTCTATCACTCACTCCAAAGCTAACCTTAGCAAAGCAAGGATGCAAAGCTGAATAAGGGCAAGTGACTGGCATACCTAAATGATGACTCTAGTCACTATCAGGCCACCCTATCAGCTGGAGCCCTATTTGGGTAGTCCTGAGATTCCCAAACAGATATGATGGGCCTAGACCTCAAATAAATCCCTCTCTCCATTGTTACTTGTAATCTCTATCAGGAACAACACAATAGACCCCTTTGTGGGCCCTCTATAGGAACTTGCCCTCAATGTGGAACAACAACATTAGAGAATTTTTGTCCATCCTCCCTTCGGAGAACGGACAACATACTCTATACTACACCTGTGGAAGATAGGTCAATATTAGGGCAGCTTGGAATGTTCCTACTCATGACCACAGAATGTGAGCTCAGATCTAGAGTGATGCAGAGGTTACATGGGCTCCTAAGCTGAACATGGGCCCCAGACCAAATCAAATCCATGAGGTTTACAGTCAACAAAATTTATACCCCTTTCCTATATTAGGGAGCTACTCTTTTCCCTGATCCAGCTTTCTGGTCCTTTTCCAACATGACATCATCTCCCCAGACAATAACTTGGATCCACCTGCATATCAGATTTCAGGCTCAGGGGAAAAACAAAGAAAGAAAGAAAGAAAGAAAGAAAGAAAGAAAGAAAGAAAGAAAGAAAGAAAGAAAGAAAGAAAAAACTAGTATAGCCACAGGCCCTGTGGAATATAACTAAAATATGCCTACTAGCTATCTACAAAATGGAGGACCCCCTAACACTTCATTTGCACTATTCCAACCTTTAGGTCCATGATTATTCAACAATTTGTTTGGCTTTGTATGCTAACTCTCTTTTCAGCCACCAGGTTCCAGATGCCAGCATGATGCCGACCAGACTTCCCTGGACAGAGGACTCCACCAATGTGTCCTGGAGCTCTGCTTCCCCAGAGCCCCTCCCCAATAGGGAAAGAGAGAGGCAGGCTGCGAGTATGGATTGACCAGTCAATGTCCATGTTCAGTGGGGAAGCAATTACAGAAGCCAGACCTTCCACCTTCTGTACCCCATAATGACCCTGGGTCCATACTCCCAGAGGGATAAAGAATAGGAAAGCTATCAGGGAAGGGGATGGGATATGGAAATCTGGTGGTGGGAACTGTGTGGAGTTGTACCCCTCTTATCCTATGGCTTTTTTTAATGTCTCCTTTTTTAAATAAATAAAAAAAATTAAAAGAAAGTAAGGTAACAAGTTGTAGAAAAGGAGCCTGACATTTTGCAGTGTCCTGCAGCTCATATTAAGGCTTCTTCCTTTTTTCCTTCTTTCCTTCCTTCTTTCTCTCCTTCCTTCCTACCTTCTTTCCTTCCTTCCTTCTTTCATTCTCTCCTTCCTTCCTTTCTCCCTTCCTTCCTTCTCCCTCTTTCCCTTCCTCCCTTTCCTTCCTTATTTTCTTTTATTACATAGAACAGAGGGAAATTGAAGGGGCGGAGACAGTGAGAAAGAAGGGAGAGAGATAAACACCTATAGTACCTCTTCACTGCTCATGAAGACTCTCCCCAGCAGGTAGGGATTAGGGGCTCAGACCCTGGCCCTTGTGCATGGTAATGTGTTTTCAAAACTGAGTACACTATCACTAGATTCCTTATTCTTAAGCCTAGGTAATCATTGTAGCATATAAGTGGCAAATTTTAAGATCAATTCGGCTGCCATAAAGTAATAAGACAGAAAAGGCTAATAGAAAATGTAGAAAGGTCTTACAGCAAAAGTATCAACAAATGTTTGAGGCTTGACTAGAATAGTGGCAATGACAACATTGAGAAGTAATTGGCCTGGAGTAATATTTAAAGTTAGAAGTCTTAGGACCTGGTACTTGATTAGATAATTGGTGTAAGAGGGAAACTATCCTTATAAATGTTTGGTTTGCTATTTCCTGTCAGTGAAATCACAGTCAACCTTAGTGATATTTAGTTGCTTGTGTAGTAGTTACAAGAAAAATGTAGATATATATGGTGATCCTTCTCCACTTTTCCCAGTGAATCACAATAACGTTTATACACAGAGTTTAAAAATATTTGGGAAGGATAAAACTATGATAGGGAGCTGGGTGTTGGTTCACCTGATAGAAGCACAGGTGTTAGGGTGTGAGAACCCAGGTTTAAGACCTGCCTGCCACATGGTTGTTCCTGCCAAGGGAAGCTTCAGAGTTATTAAATAGTGTTGCAGTGTGTTCTCTCTCTCTCTTTCTCTCTCTCTCTCTCTCTTTCTTTTTTTCTCTCTCTCTCTCCTCTTTCCCTTCCTAGATTCTCACCCTTCATCTAAAATATTAAATAAATGCTGCAGCTAGTAGTTTAATTGCACAGTCCATGAGACCGAGTAATAACCCTGGTGATGCAAAAAGTTAATAACAAATACACTCTTGTAAGTCAACCTTTAATCAACAAAAACATAGTAAAATAATCAAGTAATTTTATTCAATTTTGAATAAAATTCCAACTAGTTGCCTTGATTTACCTAGAAATATCTACAAACTGACCTTTCATTGAGCTGGGGAGGTAACATAATAATTATGTAAAAAGACCTTTATGCTTGTGGTACCAAAATTTATAAGTTCAGTCACCAGCACCACCGTAGCCAAAGCTGAGTGGTACTCTGGAAGTAAAAACAAAACAAAACAACAACATACCAACCAAACAAGAAAACCAGGAAACAAACAACAAAACCCCACCAAAACGATAACACAAATCAAACAACAAACAAACAAATAAAACAAAAACCTGACCAGCACTTATACCTCCCAAATCACCTCTTATCCCCTGTCTTTTATTTACTGTTAGTGGAAGCTCAACTTGGCTTCTGTCTCCTGGGCCTTTTTTCCCAAGTTCTTAAAACAGCAAATTCTTTCCTCATTGAGAGAGCTCCTAATAAAGTATTTTTTTCTACTTTGAGAAAGCTGAGCTTCCAGTCTTTCTTAGGCTGCTTCATCTTTGCTCTCTCGTCTTCAGTATGACCTCCTTTGAGATCTTTCACTTTACCATCGAAACATTTTTAGTGATTTGATAATGGCTTATAGGAATGTAAGATCACAGGGGTAAAGTTCTACACTACACACAGTACCATAGCTCTGTGTCCCTGCCCTGCCCTTTCTAGTTACTGACATAGTCATCACAAAATCTAAGAGATTGAGCCAGGAAGTCTCAAACTCAGTTGAGAGCACATGTTTGCCAAGCTCAAGGATACAGGTCCCAGCACTGCAAGGGAGAAACCTCCTAAGAGGTGAAACAAGGCTACAAACTCCACACTTTCTCCCTCACTACCTCCCTATCTTCTCTCAAATTCTTTCTGTCCTATCAAATAATAAAAAATAATAATGAAATAAAAAAATGATATCGGATTAACTGTTCAACTGCTTACTTTAAAACAAAAGTTTGAGACAATTCAACTGTTTTGTTTCAAGTTCATTTCTTTCAGTTATCTCTATTTCACTTACAGAAAACTATCTTGTACCCTTTCAGTTTCTTACCTATTTCACCAATCAGAATAACCTACAGATGCTGGTAACATCTATAAAATCCTATTTGCTTCCTTAATTGAGCTGTTTGTGATCTAATTATTTATATACATTCACATGTATTTTCCCCAGATGTCATGCATTTCATATTTATGGTTCTGCTTCTAATGCCTGTCATAGCACCTAGAACAATATCTGCTGTGACTCAGACATGCAGAGAGTGATTTGAATGAATTAGTAAAAAAACAAAACAAACAAATGAACAAAAAAAGTTACAGTACCTGGTACATGTGATACAAACACCGTAAAATCCAAGCTGTGAATTCTATAACTGTCTACACAAAGTACAGTATTTGAATTCAATCAGCTTACTATAAACTGATCTTGGATCTTGTAATAATTCAAAAACTTGTTAAAACTGATAATACAGAGGAAATGGTGTCCCTGAGGCAAAGTTAAGGAGAAACATGAGTCTCTTCTGCACAGGTAACTCATTATTTTATAAATCTGTTTCTATTTCCTTAATGCAAATAAAACGCCAACATCTTATTTACACACATCACTGAAATATTGTTAGGTTACACTTTGTTAAGGCACAGGTTTAATTAAAATCAGAAAGACCCAACAGTCATTTTGCTGTTTATATTGATACAATCTAAAATAAAACAAAACAATTCTGAAAGTCTGAATTTCTCTTAGACTAATTCAAGTTCAAATTATAGATCTTTTTATTCCAGAGTCTGTCATATCTTACAAAACAATGTACAACTGACCTTATTTCATTGCTTGTAATCTACTCAGATTTTCGAAGGAGATGGAATGAACTAGATACTAATATTAAGAATCTGAAGAGGTGAGGGTGGATAGCACAATGGTTATGCAAAGAAACTCTCATGCCTGAGGCTCCAAAGTCCCAGGTTCAATCTCCCACACCACCATAAGCCAGAGCTTTGCAGTGCTCTGGTATTTCTCTCTGTGTCTTTCTCTTTCTTTATCTCTCTCAAAAATAAAATAAATAAAATATTTTTTAAAAAATCTGAGAAACAGGGAAGAGAGCACAGCACTTCAAACAACAAACAACCCTTCAAAGGGGAAGTTTTAGGAGCAGTGGAGCAGTGCTGTGGTATCTATCCTTCTCTCTCTGTCTCTCATCTTCTCTCTCAGAAAACAAAAAATAGTCAAATTGTGCTGAATGCAGTGAACTCATGCAGATGTGAAGTCTCAGTGAAACCTCAGAATTACAAGTCATTTTAAGTAATGCTGAAAGTGAAGGTTTAAAGGTGCAGTTTTCTTATATGCAATAATACATTGCAGACAGGGGAGTTTTTCTGAGGCTCTGTTTCTCAGCTGGATAAATTTAGAATGGTCTGTAAAATAAATCACTTGGTGGACTTTGATTAAGAAGATAAAAACTAAAGGAAAGTTCACCACTTTCTGTATAAGTGCTTTCATGATTATTATCCTTTAAACAATTGTGCATTTTGTAGTCATATTCAAATAGCTGCCAGGGAATGTGTTTTCTTGCCATGCTCTCCATTCTACATTAATTTAATTCAACTGTTTCCTAAATACAACTGACTATAGCTAATCAATCTCATTTCTCCTTCCTTCACTTTTTTCCCCCTTCATCTTCTTTTTTTTTTTTTAAATTTATTTATTTACTTATTTATTCCTTTTGTTGCCCTTGTTTTTTTTTGTTGTTGTTGTTGTAGTTATTATTGATGTCATCATTGTTGGATAGGACAGAGAGACATGGAGAGAGGAGGGGAAGACAGAGAGGGGGAGAGAAAGACAGACACCTGCAGACCTGCTTCACCGCCTGTGAAGCGCCGGGGGCTCGAACCGGGATCCTTATGCTGGTCCTTGTGCTTTGCGCCACCTGCGCTTAACCCGCTACGCTACCGCCCAACTCCCCCCCCTTCATCTTCTTCTTCTAGCGTTTGCCCTTCTTCTGTAGCCAGTCAACAGCGTCAGGTTGAAAGCTGTCAGGAGCTGCTTGTTGCTGGCTTTGAAAGTGACTGGGATCCATGTGGATTCAGTCGGCTAGGAAGGATCATTGTCAGTTTCCCCAATGAATGGGTACTCATGGGATGCACCACGAGAAGGTCGATCCAATGCATCCCTTCCCCCTTAATAATGACTACAGTTTGGGGCCAGGTGGTAGCTCACCTATTAAAGCGCTCATATTACAGTGCTCAAGGACCAGGGTTCAAGCCCCTGGTCCCAACCTGCAGGGGGAAAGTTTCAGGAGTGGTGAAGCAGGGCTGTCTCTTCCCTGCTCTACCTCCTCCTCCTCTCTCAATTTCTCTGTCTCTAATAATAAAATTTAAAAGATTTTAAAAATTACTCTGGGTTGAGGCAATTTTGTATATCCCACTAGTGTTAACCATTGTGGCAACAACTAAGAAGTCATGTATGATGTCATATCCCAACTGTTTTCTCAATCCAATCTCTACTTCTTCTTAGAAGGAAGAAGGATGCCAAGCTTTATACTGGCAGGCAATGTCAAGCACTCTCATTTACGGTCTGCTAGTTATTCTCCAGTTTTACATAATGTCTTCCATATTTTCACCTTTTTGTAATTTATTCTAAAGTATATATGCAAACAGTACCATAACCTTTGAAGTAGGAAATCTGTCTCTAGGTAATATTCCTATCCTGTCAGACTCACCAGCTAAGTGATATTGATGAGCCTTTAATGATAGAAATTAATTACAGGGTTGAGTTGTTTCTTGCCATTGTACACTGTAGTGTTGTCACATTGCTTTCAGCGTCAGTGTTTCCTGCCACTTGTCTCTCAAGAAAGTTCGGCTTATAAATGAAGTATCTGCATGTTTATCTCACTTTGAACATATGTGTATGTGGGGGGAGAGATGACTTCATTTGGCTGGTCACACCTTGTGATTATGACTTAGCTCTTTCGATCATATTTATTTCCCAGAGTCTATTTCTGCCTTCTAGGAAGCATTGCATTGAAAGGGACATTTTCAAACATCAAAAGAAAGTTCTAGAGAGCTGCTGTTGGCCATTATTTTTATACACAGTAAGGGTGATATGGATTTTGTTACAGTTTTTTTTTATATATAAAGTTGTAATGTAAGACAATGTATTCAGACAAATCAATATAACAGTCCAAAAAAATTTACTGCAATTCATTCATGGTTATATTTGCCATGATGATATTTATTTATTTATTTCAGGACTCTGTTCAGTTCTGACTTATGGTTGTGTTGGAGTTTGAATCTAGGACTTCCACTGCCTTAGGCATAAAAGCCTTTTATTTATTTATTTTTGCATAAACATCATGTTATCTCTCCAGTCCAACATGACAATTTTTAAAAAACAAAAGGAATTTTAAAGTATTCACAAGCAAGTTTAGTGTCTCAAGTAGAGACAAAGGAAGAAGACATGAAAGGGTATCTGAGAAGAAAAATGAAAAATAATAATAAATGAGTTTGCTGATAAACCAAAATATGTTTCAATTAACTGCACACAATTTTGTCTTAGGAAAATATTTTGAACAAATAAAATATGCATATACAACACTTGATATCTTTTTACTTCAAAATCAGGATAAGAATAATAGCAAATAGTAAAGAGCAAATATTAGGAGGGCCTGGTGGTGGCATACTTGGTAGATTGTACATGTTACAATGTGCAAGGACCCAGGTTCAAGCCCCTAGTCCCCATCTGCAGGGGGAAAAGCTTTGTGAATAGTGAAGTAGTGCTGCAAGTGTCTCTTTCTTTCTCTTCTCTAACCTCCCTACCCTCTCTATTTCTGTCTATGTCTAATACATAAAGATTTTTTTAAAAAAGGATATCTGAGAAGAAATATGAAAACTAATAAAAGATGAGTTTGCTATGAACCAAAACATGTTCCAGGAAGCAAAGATTAGCCTTATTGCATACTTTGTGATTTGAACTATGCTGTGCAGATGTCTCCCCAAGGCTCTGCCACTTTACACAGAGAAATACGGTACTTTCAGGGCTTTTCCCCAACCAATCCTGTCCTGACAAGTCACTCCCAGATGTTGACCTAAAAAGCCCACCTACTCTCCCTCTCCTCTCTTGTTGTCTTGCTCAGTGGTGCGGTAGGAGGGGGACGGCCATTCTTGGCTGGCTCCACTTGGCCCATACTGCCGTGTTCCCAACCCAACCCTGAGGTCCCTGGGAATAAAAATTGTGTTCCTTTTCTACTCCAAACCTCCTTTTTCTGTGTCCCGCTGCTGCCGCATCAAGCGACAGAACTACGTTTTCTAATTTAATCTATTTATACTCAATAGCTTGGAATGCACAAACCTACACTCATCTCATTTAACAGATGATGAAATTGTTGTCTGATCTTCCCAGAGAGCAGGCTGCTGATAATACTCTGACCTCTTAACTGCCATGACAGAATATTCTGTATGATAGTTTCAGGAAAAGAACTCAAGGTCCAAAAATCCTGGTTTGGTGCTGATTCATCTACTTCCAATCTAGTGAAGTAGCTTTAATTTTACTAGAAGCAAGAAATAACAAAACTAAGCAAAAATAAACTTCTGTTTCTTTTTTCTCTATATTTATTTATTTATTTATTTATTTTTCCTTTTGTTGCCCTTGTTGTTTAACATCGTTGTGGTTATTGATGTCATTGGTGTTGGATAGGACAGAGAGAAATGGAGAGAGGAGGGAAAGGCAGACAGGGGGAGAAAAAGACACCCGCAGACCTGCTTCACCACTTGTGAAGCGACTCCCCTGCAGGTGAGGAGCTGGGGGCTCTAACCGGGATCCTTACTCTGGTCCTTGCTCTTTGCGCCACCTGTGCTTAACCCGCTATGCCACTGCCCAACTCCCAAACCTCTGTTTCTTAACCAGTTACTGCTTCACAGGTTTTCACTTGCCCATTTTTCAGTTCCTCACCCACCTGTGATTATCTGGTTCTTCTATGTTTTAAATAATATAGCTTATTTTGTTGACAACATACTCTGTTGTTAATAAAAAGTCTCTCCCTAACACACTTATTGTTATTCTTTAATCTTTCTTTCAGTGAATTAATGTTCCAAGATTTAATTGACATGAAGAGCTGATGTTACCAAATAGTGATATACTAAATACTTGAGAAAAACCTCCAAAGGTCATTATCCTATTTATTCAATAACAGCCAATAACTATGTGAAACATTCAGATGAGTTCTTCCTGTTCTCTGCTGACTGGTCAACTTAGAAATCTGTCGTGCTTCAGCCTCTAATATCTCATACACAGGGAAGCTAGTACTGAACCAAGTCATCTAAATCCTAAACTAGTGCTATTTTTCTTTTTACACACACACACACACACACACGCACACACACACATACACGGACACACTTGTGGTTAAATTCTATGTAGGAATGAATATCTCCTGACCACAGTTGTATGCTACAGATGTATTTTCCTTAAAAGTTTATGGCAGAAGCCAGGAGGTGGTGCACCTGCTTGAGCACATATGTTATCATGCACAAGTCCTTGGTCCCTACCTGTGGGGGAAAGCTTCATGAGTGTGAAGCATTATTACAGGTGCTTCTCTCTCTCCCTCTCTACCTCCCCTTTCCTCTTGATTTCTGGCTGTCTCTATCCAATAAATTAAATAAAGATTAAAAAATTTAAAAGTTTATGGCACATTCTCAGTAAATAAGTAAATAACCTTCATCTGGCTTACAACTGAAAAACAAGCAACAACTTTACTGTGGCTTTCAAACATGACTCATCAAATTCTTTTCATGAAAGTCTTGCTACTTATAGATAATGTATTTTCAGTAAAATGTGTGGATCAATTACAAGACAAGATTTATTTCTTCCTTGATTTTAAGAGGCATGTATTCCTGGTTTGTGTTACATTGACAAGTTGAATGAATTATATTGAGTGAGTGCTCAAGATGGTCAGTGCAAATAGAAGTTTACGTACTGACATGTGGTTATCTTTTAGTTCTACATTTTCAGCATAGGAATTGCCTTCCTTAAATTTATTTATAAAAAAGAAACACTCCTAAAGCAACCAGAAGGACAGAAATCACTAAAGTTAGAGCAGAAATAGACAAAATCGAAAATAAAAGAACCATACAAAAGATCAATGAAGCCAAATGTTGGTTCTTTGAAAGATTAAACAAAATTGACAAACCCCTAGCCAGACTCACCAAACAAAAAAGAGAGAAGACTCAAATTAATAAGATTGTAAACGATGCAGGAGATATCACAACTGACACCACAGAAATCCAGAGAATCCTGAGAAACTTCTATAAAGAACTATATGCCACCAAGCTAGAGAATATGGAAGAAATGGAACAATTCCTAGAAACATATGCCCTTCCAAAACTGAACCAAGAAGAACTACAAAATCTAAATGCACCAATCACAGACAAAGAAATTGAAACAGTTATTAAGAATCTTCCCAACAACAAAAGTCCTGGACCAGATGGCTTCACAAACGAATTCTACAAAACTTTCAGGAAACAGTTAGTACCCATAATTCTTAAGCTTTTCCATAAGATTGAAGAAACAGGAATACTCCCTTCCACCTTCTATGAAGCCAACATCACCCTGATACCAAAAGCTGATAGGGACAGAACAAAAAAGGAAAACTACAGACCAATATCTCTGATAAACATATATGCCAAAATATTAAACAAGATCTTGGCCAACCGGATACAGCAATATATCAAAAAGATTGTTCATCATGACCAACTGGGATTCATCTCAGGAATGCAAGGTTGGTTTAACATCCGTAAGTCAATCAATGTCATTCACCACATGAATAAAAGCGAAGCCAAAAACCACATGATTATCTCAATAGATGCAGAGAAAGCCTTGGACAAAATCCAAAACCCATTCATGCTCAAAACTCTACAAAAAATGGGAATAGATGGGAAATTCCTCAAGATAGTGGAGTCTATATATAGCAGACCTACAGCCAACATTATACTCAATGGACAGAAGTTGAAAGCATTCCCCCTCAGATCGGGGACTAGACAGGGCTGTCCAGTGTCACCATTACTCTTCAACATAGTATTGGAAATTCTTGCCATAGCAATCAGGCTGAAGTAGTGCAGATGAAGAATTGGGGGACCCTCCATTTTGTAGATAGCTAGTAGGCATGGTTGGAAGAATTTTCATTTTTTTTATGAGAATTATACTGAATCGTTTTGTAGTTTTACTAGAATATAAGTAGGAGACGGCAATATAGGAAGACTTAAGGAAACAAATTTGTTGTCAGGAACGTGTTGTCAGGCATCAAATCCTTGCTCATGTGTTGACTGAAGTGTCTAATGTTCTTTATGCCTGAAACTGAGAGACTTCTCTTGCTGTGAGCATCCCAATGTTAAAGTTGCAAAGTTCAAGGTAAATTGGGAATGCTGGCTTAACAAAGTCCTGCTTCCAGAGATGGATTTCTAAAACGGCCTCCCATACCTCATTTGGCTTTGCTATACTCCTGTTACTGTAAAGAAAAACAAACAAGTAAAATAGTAGTTTGATTTAACAAGAGAACAAATCTAGAGAGAGTATAGCATTAAAAAGGAATTTATTTAAATCTGGGGCACTGTCTCTTGAAATTATTCAATCTTAAATTCAAAGAGAAAGGGAGTTTTGGGTAAAGACGAGAAGATGTAAAATTTGAAGTAATTGGAGTCAGGGGTATAATATTATGATTTAAAGTCTGGTCCATTTACTCATCTTTCAAAAGTAACAGCGTGGAGGGTGGGAGGGATGAGGGATGAGGTAGGAAAGAGGTGCCTAGTGAAAGAAAAAAAGAAAGGGTTTATGAAACAGGCATGAGTAGATTGAACAAAAAACAATAACCTAAACTAGAAAATTCTAAATAGGACAATAAGCCACTAAGAAGCAGTAAGGAAATGATCTGCAGAGACTGCATGTTTCCTCTTTGCTATATTCTGACTTAAAAAATATATTTATTTATTTATTTACTTATTTATTTTACCAAAATTCTGGTCAGCTCTGGCTTATGGTGGTGTTGGGGGTTGAAGCCGGGACCTCTGGTACCTCAGGCATGAAATTAATTTTGCATAACCATTATATTATCTTCCTAGCCCTATTTCTAAGATTTTTACCTTCTTATTTTTCACAGGTATCCCATATCATAAAACCTTGGACAAAAGGGCTGGGTGGTGGTGCACCTGGTTGAGCGCACATGAGACACTGTGCGAGGACCTCGGTCTAACCCCCCTGGCTCCCCCACCTGCAGGAGGGTCACTTCACAAGTGGTGAAGCAAGTCTGCAGGTAGCTTTCTGTCTCTTTTCCTCTCTATCTCCCCCTTGCCTCTTGATTTCTGGCTGTCTCTATCCAATAAATAAGTACAAATAATAAAAAGAAAACATTTTAAACCCTGAACAAAAGCCTACAAGCACAGTTAATTATCACTTTTTTAAATATCTATTTTCCCTTTTGTAGCCCTTGTTTTTCATTGTTGTTGTGGTTATTATTGTTATTGATGATGTCTTCATTGTTAGGGCAGAGAGAAATGGAGAGAGGAGGGGAAGACAGAGAGGGGGAAAGAAAGACACTTGCAGACCTTGCTTCACCGCCTATGAAGCGACTCCCCTGCAGGTGGGGAACTGGGGGCTCGAACCGGGATCCTTAGGCCAGTCCTTGCACTTTGTGCCACGTGCGCTTAACCCTCTGCACTACCGCCCGACTCCCAATTATCACCTTTAAAGCCTCTGGGTATTTGACAATGAGCAACACAAATACAAAAGCATTCCTTCATGAAATTTCTAATCAAAGGTGAGGCAAAGACAAATAATGCATAAAATAAATTGACAACTTTTATATTATATTGGAACTTCATATATTTTTTTTAAAAGATCAACAAAGCAGGGAAAGGGGATAGGAAATAGTGTGGCATGGGTTTTATGGTCTCACTGAGCAGGTTCAATTTAGAGACAAAATAAAGCCAGCTATAAAAATTGGGGTATACCAGCTGAATATTATTTTGGAAATTGAGTCTTTGTAAAGCCAGTAAACAAGTGAAAAGAAAGCTTTGTTTCTAAATCAATAAATAATAGAGAAAGAACACCAGACACAGTTGGGAAAAAGTTAAAGAAGCTGACAGAAGAATCAAACTCCTCTATACTCGAAAGACTATATTACTGCCATTTTATTTCATTTTCATTTTGTTTGGTTGGAATTGACCAGGGAAATAACTAGACTCTGCTCCTTGCCTGCACCCTCCGGCACTGTATTTTACAAAGAAACCTTTGTGAGTAAGCTAGAGCATGGCCCATAAACTAAAGTTTCTCTTGACACAATTCATCTCATACTTTTTGTTTCAGCAGGACCCAGACATCATTCAACCCAAGTTATAGGAGCATGCTGCCTAAGGCACAGAATTGCACTGTGCATAAAAGTACTCATTCAAAAATAACTTACTTAAACATTCTCTTACAGCTGCATGAAATTTATCTATCAAAGAGGTGAGTAGGTCCTACATCAGGAACTCTTGGTTTTCCTGCACAACCCACTATTATAGCATATTGTGTTTTTTTTTTTTTTTCAGAAATGTGATCCATAGTGATATCCTCCTTTGAAATTATGAAAATGTTATTTTTGAGTAGGAGAGGCATACCTAATACAGCCTGCCACTTAAGGTAGCTTTCTATTTTACTAGATGTAATAGATATTGATATTTACCATAGAAACAGCATAAGAGCTTCTGCCATCCGAAGCCAAAACTCCATTTGAAGAAAACTTAAAACTATTGCTTTTACTCAAATCTCTTTTTTCAGTTTTTGGCTATTGAATCTCCTGGGTGTATAACCAAGTGAGGGAAGTTGATATGGAATTGTATCACGCTTTTTGGTGTGATATGAATTACAATAAGTGTGAAATTAGTTTGCTAAATTTGATAATGTCAGTGGTAATTTCACAATTTTCACTAAATAAAGCACCCTGAATTGAAACACAAAACTCTGCTTTTTTTCTTCAGCAGTTTCAATAAAGAGTATGCTATCGGGAGTCCGTTATTCAAGATCTGGTATAAAGTGAAAGATCCAGAAACACTGGAACCAAAATATTGTCACTTGGTAATAATGACTGAGTTGTGACATCTGAAGAACTGGCCTGGACTTGTCTAAGCTGAGGTTCTCACTGCTGAACTTAATAAAAGTACTATATCACCATTGTCATTAACTCTTAGAAAATCTTAACATGGTAGGCTACCTTGTGCATCAATTGATCTCAACTCTTAGTTTAAGCAATAAGAAGAAAAAGTTTAAGCTTCAGGAAGTCAAACTGCAGAACCAATTTATGATGATCTCCTCAAACCGTGGATTCTGAAGCCTTAGATATGGAAATTCCATGCTCTGACAGGTTGAGCTATCTCTCCAGCTCACGAATTTCATTTCTATTCTTCTAAGATATTTTACTTTTGCTTTAAAATTTTTAAAATTAAAAATAACAATTTTCTTAAAAATTAAAATAGTTTTAGAACTTCACTACTGTTAAAAATATGAATACATTTTGTTTTTATTTACTGAATGACCTTTATTGTAATTACCGAGGGTGAGAAATACTAACGTATTTTGGGGAGGCATGAGATTGTGTCTGTGAAACGAAGCTGCCTTGTAACGAAGCTTTCCTCAGTAAGATCAAATAAGAAAAATGGAAATTCAACATGGAAAATAAAATTGTCTCACTGAAAATATAATTGCATGCCCTTGAAGATTATTGTTTATTCACATGCTAAAATATTAGTATGTGTTCATTTATGTGTGTTTAGGTGTATATTTTCAAATATCTGTATAATGTATTTGTATATGTATGCTTTTCTGTGTTACTTATGATGCCCTGATATACTTTCTTTTGCTTAATTATTGATCCTATTTTGATTTACTTAATATTAAATGTATTTTACTTGATATAAATCTTTAAATTGAAGAAACACATGCAAAAACACCAGATGCAGAATGATTTACAGTATAGTCTTTAGTACATTGGCACAACCTCTCATTTCTCCTTGATTGGTTTCTCGGGAGGCTCAATGACTAAAAATTAAGGAGAAGGAGGAGGAGAAGGAGAAGATGTGTAAGAAGAAGGGAACATATTCATAGCTTCATAGGGAAAATAAATAGTAGACATACATCTTACATATTCAGAGTATCATATTTGACTGTCCTACACTTTTACTTAAAGATTTGTCATATTAAAAAATGGGTAGCCAAGTCAAAGACTTTCTCTAAGGGGAAACAGTATATATATAGTACAGTTGAATTATTTTAACTATAAGGGCATGACAAATGTTAAGATAGGATACCTAACATTCAATGATCAGGTAGCTTATACTATCTCTCCCAAACAGTATTTATCTTCAAAAATCTCTTTGTTTTCATTGCATTCTTATTTTTTAGGAACTGGGGAGAATTTTTTGGTTTGAAAAAAGATTTATTTACTTCAAATTAAAAGAATTCTAATTTCCATAGTTCTTACAATTTATGTTTCTGTAAGATAGAGCTCATTATATCTATTCTACAAGGAAGAAATACATATGCAAATTGGTTCTAGAATTTGAGAGAAGTCAAAGTAGAACTGAATTATAATTAAATATCCCTCTATGCTAATGTCTTTTCCCCTTTCTCTGCCTCTATATATCTATGTTTCTACATATTTCTCTATGGATTTTTCTCTTCTTTTTACTTATCATAAGTTTTTGATATTGTATGTAAACACTTTTCATGATTTTAATTGTAAATGACAGTTTTCCACTTATTCTAGTCTTCAGTACTGTTATTAACTGGGTGTGCAGGACATGTTCTTAAAATAGTTAAGGAGATAGTAAATAGGGTTTAGAAAATACCCATGGAATAGATTTTGGTTATAGCCTACCCACAGAAATTTTTACAATTCCTTGGTAGAAACTGCATAGTTCTCACTACACTGGAGAAAGTAAGTGTTCTTTCATGTATTCTTACAGTTTAACATTTTTAGGTAGCTTGTTAAAGAGATCACTTTTAACAGTTTATTTTATTTCCTTTTTTATCTTTTATTTTATTTATAAAAAGGAAACACTGACAAAACCATAGGATAAGTAGGGTACAATTCCACACAGTTCCAACCACCAGAACTTCGTATCCCATCCCCTCCCTTCATAGTTTTCCTATTCTTTACCCCTCTGGGAGTATGGACCCAGGGTCATTATAGGTGCAGAAGGTGGAAGGTCTGGCTTCTGTAATTGCTTCCCTGCTGAACATGGGCGTTGACAGGTGTATCCATACTCCCAGCCTGCCTCTCTCTTTCCCTAGTTGGACAGTGCCGGGATAGCCTGAGGGTACTTCTTCCCGAGCTAGTGCTCTCTGGGTTGGAGAGAACTCAACTGGAGCTGATCTAGGCTGCTGTGTGGGAGAGGGATCAGGAACTCATGCTGCACCAACTTCCGCAGGAGATACACTCTGGAACTCTCGGAGCCGGAAAGCAATTTCCAAGTGTCTTTAATCAGAAGAGCAGCTGTTTTTATACTCTCCAAGTAGGGTGGAAACAGGATGTGATATAGAGAGGGTGGAGAGAAAAGTGACTGGTGAAAATCAGAGTGTGACAAAGAAGGGATCAGTGTGTGACAAGGAGGGGGTGGAGCAGGAGAGAATCCTATCATAGAACCACCAATGCCCTGGAGTGCTTTATGTAAAAGTGATTTATGTAAATAGACCAAAGCTTTGGATCAGTAAAATCCCTATATAGGCATATGGTTAAGCAGAAGCCAGGGGGAGATGGCAACTACCCAACAGGACAGGGTTCTAGGAAATCAGAGCTCTAGGACACATTGGTCCATCCATACTGCCAATCTGTCTTTCTCTTTCCCTAGTGGGGAAGGGCTCTGGGGAAGTGGAGCTCCAGGACACATTGGTGGGGTTGTTTGTCCAGGAAAGTCTGGTCGGCATCATGCTAGCATCTGGAACCTGGTGGCTAAAAAGAGAGTTAACATATAAAGCCAAACAAACTGTTGACTAATCATGAACCTAAAGGCTGGAATAGTGCAGATGAAGAGTTGGGGGTGTCTCCATTTTGTAGATAGCTAGTAGGCACATTTTAATTATATTTTAATTATAATTTCATTATTGAGGGTATTAATGATTTACAGTCAATAGTAAAATACAATAGTTTGTACATGTGTAACATTTCTCAGTTTTCCAAGTAACACTTCATCCCCCCACTAGGTCCTCTGCCATTATGTTCCAAGATCTGAACCCTGCCCCTTCCCCACCCCAGAGTCTTTTACTTTGCTACAATATACTAACTCCAGTCCACGTTCTGCTTAGTGTTTTCCCTTCTGTTCTTGTTTTTCAACTTCTTTAAGTTAGTGAAAGCATTCCAAATCCATCATTGTCTTTCTGGCTAATCTCACTTAATATAATTCCTTCAAGGTCCATCCAGATGAAGTGAAGAAAATGAAATCAGCCTTTTTAATAGCTGAGTAGTATTCCATTGTGTATAATATACCAAGAGTTTCTCAGCCATTCATCTGTTGTTGGACACCTGGGTTGCTTCCAAGTTTTGGCTATTACAAATTGTTCTGCTATGAGTATAGGTATAAGCAAATCTTTTCGGATGGGTGTGTTTGGTTCCTTAGGAAATATCCCCAGGAGAGGAAGTCCAGGGTCATAGGTAGGTCAACTTCTAGCCTTCTAAGAGTTCTCCAGGCTGCTCTCCACGGGGGTTGGACCAATTTACGTTCCCATCAGCAGAGCAGGAGGGTTCCTTTCCCCCCACAACCTCTTTAGCATTTGTTGTTACAGTCCTTTCTGATGTATGTCATTCTCCCAGGGGTGAAGTAGTTGCTGTTGTCTTTATTTGCATTTCTCTGGAAATCAGTGGCTTGTTGACACTTTAGATCTCTTCTGTTGTGAATATTCTGTTCAAATCCTCTCTTAACTTTTATATTTTATTTGAAATTTTATACTTTTTTTCAGAGTATATTCACCCCATTTAAAAACCCTTTTGTAATATTACTCTAATCTTGTTCTGACTTTAGAATTGTTTCATAAAAATATTAACTGTAGGTAAGTGATATTGCTGGACCATAATGTATTTTCACTTGTTTATAGGGAACAAATTGCATCACTATGAATACTCACCAACAATATACCAGACTTCCTTTTTCTTCATATCCTCGCCAATGTTTGTCATTTCTTAATTTGTTAATGCAGGCCATTCTCAAAGATGTGATGTGGTATCTCATTATGGTTTTAATTTGCATTTCTCTAATTATAAGTGGAGTAATTCTTCATATGTTTGCCAGTCATATGTATCTTTTCTTTAGAGAATAGTTAGTTTGTTCAGATCTTTTCACATATTTATGTATATCTATTGAATTATATGATTTCTTTATAGACTATTGATATCAGTACCTTGTGAGATGTGTTATATATAAATATCTCCTTCCACTTGCTGGCCTGCCTATTTATGTTTACAGATTTTTCTTTTGATGTATAGAATTTTTTATTTTATTTTGATGTAGTCGTTTTTATTTAATCTGATTTTAGTTTCACTTGCCCATAGATAAGAGTTTCTAAATACATGTTTGATCTTCAGATCCCAAAGTGTTTCTTTGATTTATACAGTTGAAAAACGGTGGCTTAGAGATCAAATCACATCACTGCTGCTGTAGTGTGTAATTTTGTTTAGGATCTCTTCCATGCCAATGATTTTGATTTTACAAAGTTTTAAAGTATATTCTGCAAAATGTAACTGACACATAATGGGGCACAAACAGATAAAAACAGAATCTGAGGAAATACTAAACTTTTTTTTTTTTCATGTGTTACATCATGATGCTATCCAAATGGAGACCAGTTGCAAATCTCACCTAACAAGAAGTCCTACCAACAGACACTTATCCCATGATTTCCTTTGTTCCCCTTTCATTATCACCCTAATGCCAACTCAGTACAAATAAATAATAAAGTCAGAATTATTAGGTATAAAGCTGTGTCAGTCTTTCTAGAGAACACAAGAAAGACTAACCACTGTGTTATGAGTTATAAAACCTTTCTAAAAAGGATCATAAACTGGATACACAAAGAAAGCATTAGGATTAAATAAAGATAGTTTCTGACACTCTGGTTAATAATAATCCATTATCACTAAAGAAAAATTTGAGATTTATATCTTTTATTATACCACATACTTAAAAAAATATAGTATATATATATATAGTAACTTGTATATGTTTTTTCTTTTATACAGTATGTGACTTTAGTTATTAGGATTATACATTATACTTTCTGTTTTTTTATTATTTCTTTTCCCTTTTGTTGCTCTTGTTGTTTTGTAGTTGTAGTTATTGCTGTTGTTGATGTCGTCATTTTTGGATAGGACAGAGAGAAATTGAGAGAGGAGGGGAAGACAGTGAGGGGGAGAGAAAGACAGACACCTGAAGACCTGCTTTACTGCCTGTGAAGCGACTTCCCCTACAGGTGGGGAGCCGGGGCTCTAACTGGGATCCTTACACTGGTCTTAGCGCTTTGTGCCACTTGTGCTTAACCTGCTTCACTACCGTCGGACTCCCTGGATTATACTTTCTTGATCACCTTTAAACTTATTTATTTTATTTAATTAGTATTTCATATTCCTCACTGAAGAAAATTTCCATCTAATACCCCATATTTGTGAGAGTATATAACTTCATTACAAAGCTAATGTACACAGGAATTTATTTCACATCATGTTTTTGCTTTTCATATAGTTATAGATTGCAAATAATCTATTTAATTTAGATTTTGGAAGAGCTCATTGTTATTTGTTTGTAGCTAATGCTTTTCGAACTGTTCAATTCTGCTATTATCAGATGAGTTTGTTTGTTTGTTTTAATTTTTGTACATACACACCACTCCCACCACCAGAAAACTGTGTCCCATCCCCACCCCAATCCTCCGCCCTCAGATGAGTTTTTAATGCACGGACAGTGATAGATTATTTTTTAATTGTCACAAAGAATCATTTCAAAACTATAAACAGCTATCAATTTGCCTATCCTGTAAAGGGTGAAACTAATCTGAATTTAGAGAAAGAATAATGCTTGGTTTATCTTGTAGAATAATCAAGAGCAAACATCATTAGGAAAGTGGTGAAAATTGAAATATAGTAAGTAAAGTAATCCCAGCTGCAGCATTAGAAAGACTATCATTTTATATGGTATTCATCAGTAGATTATTGAAAGGATCATAAGAAGTACTTAATGAATGCACTGCCTCATAACACTCCACAGGGTATATTTTGCACTCTCTCTGGTATTGCTTCCCTCTACAGATATTTCAAAATGCTGAGGATTAAGAAAGCAGAACTGCTTCTGATCATGTATGTTTATTGAAAACAGTTGGTTATGGAAAACACCACTGACTTGGGTAATTCAAACTTGCCTCGATTTTTCAGACAATTAAACACAGATGAGAACTGACGACTGCTGGGCTTTCCTGAACTTTTTCCAGTACTCTTGATACACACACACACACGGGAACATACTACTTACTATCTGTAAGTAGTATGTTAAACTACTTACAGTAGTATGGTAAACAAAGATCTTTGTTGTTTCCAAACATTTGTGCAACTAAATGATCATATGGAAAATTTATGTTGATGTGTCTTCTTCCACTCTGAAGATTCATCAACCACTAAATGGCTCCGTTTCTGCTCAGACTATTACTGTGATATGGTTGCAGAGTTTTACTTCAAGATTGTCTTGATTTATTGTTCATTGGATAAACATTATCAACTTGGCATTGTTTTCTTAAGCCATCATTATAATGAGGATTCAATTTTTCTTGAAGTAATTTTGAAATTTTAAAGTTAGAGGATATTATATTTCATGGTATCTATTGAATCATGATCCATGGTAGGAGACATGAGTTATCAAATATGAGCCTGATTTCCAAAGAAATAGGATATTGTTTTTAGGTGTTTTTTTTTTCTTTTTTTTTTTTTTGTCTTCATGTGTGGCTTACTTGAAGTATAGGTGGTGGACTTAAGGAAGTGGCAAGTATTTAATCAAAGTACACACACACACACACACACACACACACACAATTTAGCCACCAGAGATATCACTGGGCTCTGTGCCTCCATTTTTATAATTTTTTTTCTTTTTTTTAAATTAAATTAAATTAAATTTATAAAAAGGAAACACTGACAAAACCATAGGTTAAGAGGGGTACACCTGTCACAATTCCCATCACTAGAACTCCATATCCCATCCCCTCCCCTGATTGCTTTCCTGTTCTTTAACACTGTGGAAGTATGGACCCAAGGTCATTGTGAGATGCAGAATGTAGAAGGTCTGGCCTCTGTAACCGCTCAGCCCTGGCTTCTGGTGGTGGTGCAGGGAATTTAACCTGAGACACTGAAGCTCAGGAATGAAGGTCATTTGTATAACCATTACACTATCTCCCAAGCCCTGGATGATTCTACACATACATTAATAAAAGTGGAAATTATTTGCAAAATGATTGTTTCATAACATACATTTACACACTATCTAGTTTTCTTTTTTATTCCAATCAAAAACTTGATTATCTCTTAATCCCTGTGGCTGTATTTTTCTATAATTTTAGGGGAGTGAAATCTTGATATTGGCTAGTTGCCTTTTCACTTTGCCAGTCTCACCAGAGGCTGGCAGAGGGTTCTAATTTTCACATTATGTGCAAACTATTAGAAGAATCTCAAAAAGAAACAAAAAATACACAGCTAAATTACCAAGAAGATAACAAAGGATAGAATTTCTATTTAAGCTGACACGTAATTGTATTTTTAATTGTGTAGTCCATAAGTAAAATATTGGAGTGGCTTTGATATAAAGAATATGAGTTATAGGAGATAAAACCACATCATCTTGCAGCAGTCTTTTCAAAATACTCTTGAGTCTATCTTAATCAATTTTATTCTTTTACTATTATTTTTTTGCAGAAACTCTAACACTTTAATCATGTTGTAATCTGGTGAACCACTACTTCCTCAAAGGAATAAATTTTGGCCTTAGAGACCTATGACTTTTCAGAAATAATGGTTCAGTTTTTATTGTATACACCTTTGTGTTATTAATTTTTGATACAATCTGTTGTTTTCTACTTATCCCACTTCATTTATGCTGCCTTTGGTTACACAGTCTCTTTTCATTACAAATTTTGTTTATTTATAGTCTTCTTTGCAGTCAAAATTATCTTGGTGGTTTAAATTTACCTATCAATGCAAAAAAAAAAAAAAAAGCCGGGGGATGGGGGTGGTTGAGAAAACAAACAAGAAAAGAAGTGAAGATAAATTTATTACAGATGGCAGCAGCATCTGTGTTTCTCTCCTCTCCTCTCCCAGGCCAACTAGGAATACTAAAGGAGATCATCTGCGAACTCAACAAGGCAGGACTAGAATGATTTCAGGAACATACCAAGTCACAGGTGAGTGCAAATATGTGTGGCTTGTGGACAGAGAGAAGCCTAGGGAGAGATTAAGTGGCTGGTAACAGTCCAGCAGTTTAACAGTTGAGGCACCACCTCCAGTCTGTTTTACCAACAAAAAGACTGCTGAAGGGAGGAGAGGACTTCCCTTAGACTCAGCAAATGCAACTGTAAGTCTCCATTGCTGGAGCTGGAGCATCAGGGGGAGGCCCTGTACTGACATCAGGGGACACAGAACTAACCAGGAATCGCAGGAGAAGATCTACACCTTGGTGGCCTAGCAGTGGGGCTGTGTGGTGGGAGCCTTTCCATATTGTTCTTCTGATGAGAACATAGTGAATAGTTGCCTCAGAACCTACACACTATAAACAAGATTGTTTAGAAACTCACAGTGCTTCCCAGCTTGGTAGAGAAGCTGAATTGAGCCTGGAGCTTTGGATCCTTGGAGTGTGAGTCTCTTTGAATAACCACTGTATTATCTCTCACCCACCTTTTTTTATCTTTTGACCAGGAGTGAGTGATTAAGCTAAGAAGCCTACTTATAGTTTAAAAGCCTCAGGCTCCCATAGCCTACAGGGAAGAACAAGAACAAAAGAGGCTTTAAAAGGCACTGTGCTCCAACTTGGGGATTAAAATAATATTGAAACAACTGTCATTTCCACAACTGTGAGCCCTTTAAGTACCTTACTTAGACACAAGTCATTCCAGGCAAGAGTGATCAGTAATTTGAAAAGTACTGAGAGAGGGACCACATAACATACTATTTAGAATGGATAAGCCAACAAGAAGAAATACTGGATAAATGGACCAGGATAAAAGTCCAGATTAAACCCCCCAAAGGTTGAAGCACAGAATAATGAGTTCAACATCCAAACACTAGTTAAGGAAATAATCAAAGGAGTGAGTAAAGAGTTTAAAAGAATTGTCATCAGAAATTCAAACAACAAATGAGACTCTGGAAGAAAATACTAATTATCTCAAGGTTATTAGAGAGCTGAAAGCTGAAGTAGCTGATCTAAGAACACAACTAGTTGAACAAGCAAAAACAGTATCAGAACAGGGTAACAAAACAGATGAATTCCAGAAAACAGTAGAGGGGAGAGAGAATAGAATAAATGAGGCTGAAGACAGAATTAGCAAGATCGAGGAGGAATTAGAGACAACTAAAAAAGAATTAAGAGATCTCAAAAAGATATCAAAAGATATTGAAAACAACAACAGAATCTTATGGGATGACTTCAAAAATATGCATTATTGGTTTAGCATTGGAAGAAGAGAGGGAGGGGAAGAAAGCATTCTTCAGGACATAGTAGCTGAGAACATCTCTAGTATAGACAACTTAAAAGAAATAAAGGTTCAAGAATCCCAGAGAGTCCCAAACAGAATTAACCCAGACTTACAGACACCAAGACACATCATATTTAGAATGGAAAGGAATAAGAATAAAGAAAGGATCCTGAAGTCTGCAAGAATAAAACAAAGAGTCACCTATGGAGGAAAACCAATAAGATTAGCAGAAGACTTCTCCACACAAACACGACAGGCCAGAAGAGAATGGCAACATATCCATAGAGTGCTCAATGAGAAAGGCTTTCAACCAAGACTACTGTATCCTGCTAGACTGTCATTCAGACTAGATGGAGGCATCAAAACCTTCTCAGACAAGCAACAGTTGAGTGAATCAACTATCATCAATCCTGCCCTGAAAGAAGTTCTGAAAGGTCTCCTATAAACAGTCAGGCCACCATAAATAGGACATATAATAGAAAACTCTAAAAATCTCCAAGAATGGCATTAAAATATCTTCAATCTTTGACATCAATAAATGTCAATGGCCTGAATTCACCTATGAAAAGGCACAGAGTAGGAAGATGGATCAGAAAATACAATCCAACAATATGCTGTGTAAAGGAAACCCACCTAACTCAACAAGACAAACACAGACTCAAAGTGAAAGGATAGAACAAAAATTCTAGCCAACCAGATATAATATATTCAAAAGATTGTTCATCATGAGCAAGTGGAGTTTATCCTAGGGATGCAAGGTTGGTTTAATATACATAAATCAATCAATGTGATCCACCACATCAATAAAAGCAAGACCAAAAACCACATGGTCATATCAATAGATGCAGAGAAAGAATCTGACAAAAACCAACATCCCTTCATGATCAAAATGCTACAAAAAATGGGAATAGATGGAACATTTTTGAAGACAGTGAAGTCTATATATAGCAAACCCATAGCCAACATCATACTCAGTGGTGAAAACTGGAAGCATTTCCCCTCAGATCAGGTACTAGACAGGGCTGCCTACTATCATTATTACTATTCAACATAGTGTTGGAAGTTCTTGCCATAACAATCAGGCAGGAACAAGGAATTAAAGGGATACATATTGGAGGAGAAGTCAAACTCTCCCTATTTGCAGATGACATGATAGTATACATGGAAAAACCTAAGGAATCCAGCAACAAGTTTTGGAAATCATCAGGCAATACAGTAAGGTGTCAGGCTACAAAATTAACATTCAAACGTCAGTGGCATTCCTCTATGCAAACACTAAGTTAGAAGAAGATGAAATCCAGAATTCAATTCCTTTTACTATAGCAACAAAATAATAAAATATATAGGAATAAATCTAACCAAAGAAGTGAAAGACTTGTATATTGAAAATTATGAGTCACTACTCAGAGAAATTGAAAAAGACACAAAGAAGTGGAAAGATATTTCATGTTCATGGGTTAGCAGAATTAACATCATCAAAAAGAATATACTACCCAGAGCCATCTACAAATTTAATGCTATCCCATGAAGATCCCAAACACATTTTTTAGGAGAATAGAACAAAGGTTACATTTATCTGGAACCAGAAAAGACCTAGAATTGTCAAAAAAATCTTGAGAAGAAAGACAGAACTAGAGGCATCACACCCCCAGTTATAAAATTGAATTATAGGGCCATTGTAATCAAAACTCCTTGGTACTGGAACATAAATAGACACACTGACCAATGGGATTGAACTAAGAGCTCAGATGTAAGCTCCCACACCTATGGTCATCTAATCTTTGACAAAGGTGCCCAGACTATTAAGTGTTGAAAACAGAGTCTCTTCAACAAACGATGTTGGAAAAAATGGGTTGAAAAATACAGAATGAAACTGAACCACTATATTTTACCAAATACAAAAGTAAATTCCAAATGGATAAAGGACTTGGATATTAGACCAGAAACTATCAGATACTTAGAGGAAAATATTAGCAGAACTATTTTCTGCATAAATTTTAAAGACATCTTCAAGGAAATAAATCCAATTACAAAGAAGACTAAGGCAAGCATATACCTGTGGGACTACGTCAAATTAAAAAGCTTCTGCAAAGCAAAAGAAAACACTATTGAAACAAAGAGACCCCTCACAGAATGTAAGAAGATCTTTACATGCCATACATCAGAGGCTAATAACCAAAATATATTAAGGGCTTGACAATCTCAACAACAAGAAAACCAATTACTCCATCCAAAAAAGGGGAGAGGACATGGATAGAATATTCACCGTAAAAAAAAAAAAATCCAAAAGGCTGAACACATGAAAAAATGCTCTAAAACTTTGATTGCCAGAGAAATGCAAATTAAGGGGGGATTCCGGAAGATGGCGGAATGAGAAGCTGCTAGTGGCTTGAGCTCCGACCACATCTACTGGAAATGGTAGGATTTTTTGCCTTTAGTAAGCCAGTCAATAAGGGGTCCTAGTGGTGACACCAAGGAGATGACTATAACTCAATTTGGGTTAGAAAGTAGAATTAAAAGAAAGGGAAAATAAATATTTCTTTTAATTTATTATTCCTGAAGTACACCCCCTCCACCTCCCCCCCATAACTAGTCCCTGGGGACCAGAGATCTCCTAGCAGGCTCCCCTGCTGAACTTCTTTCTTTACCAATATTCCTGTCCCACCAGTGGGTGTCATTCATTCTAATTCTATTCCCTTCTGAAAGCTTTAGCCTTTTTTCTTTCTAAGTAGTCAATCAGCTGCCTCTGCTCAGGTGGCCTGAGGCAATCTAGAGCCATCCAAGCTGAAGACAGGACAGGTTTTTTACTCTGTTTTATTTTATTATCAATAAAAGGTAAACACATACCCCTTTCTCCTTCTCCTTCAGGTTGACCAGAATTAACTCTTAGTGTATTTTGTATTGCTAGGGAACTGGGTGTCTTATTCACTGCTAAAATAACTTGTTTCACTTTTCCTACCACCCCTACCCATTCTCTCCCTCCCCCCAGCATAGCTAATTAAATAATAAAAAATAAATAAATAAAAACTCTTTCCTTTCACTGCTCTTTTATTGCTGTTCTTTTTCTTATCCTTTTCTTTTTTTCTCTCTCTTTTTTTTTCTTTTTCTCATTCTTGTCATCCTTTCTTCCTTCCTCCTTCAGCTTTCTGTATTCACTGATACGCATTTGGGAATTATTTTGGGGAAGAAATCTGACTCAGAGTGGACTCTCTCTGCATGTATCTCTGCTCTACTTCCCTTTCTCCTCTAGCTACTCCTAGAATATACAGTGGATAGTAGATTTGCATAACTGTCTTTTCCTGCTATTCTTGTCTAGTCCTGAGGTTTGTTTTTTTTATTTCTTAAAAATCAGCTGCCTTTGCTCAGGAGGCTTGAGGCAATCTGGAAGAGGTTTTTTACCCTGCTCTATTTTATTATTAATATTATATAAAGGTGTATCTCTTTACCCACCTCCTTTAGGTTGACCAGAATTAATTCTTAGGTATCTTTCATTGAGAGGAACTTGTCTCATTAATCCTATCTCCTCTACAGACTCTCCCATTCTCCCTCCTAATTAAAAGCTAATTAAAAAATAAAATAAAATAAAAAATAATTAATCAGTTAAAAATTTCCTTTCACTGCACTTTTATTACAGCTCAATTTCTTATTTTTTTTCTTTTCTCTCTCTTGTTTCTATTTTTTTATCTTCCATTTCTTCCTTCCTTCTCCTTTGTCTTTCTGAATTCACTGATATTCACTTGTGAATTATTATGGGGAAGAAATCTGACTCAGAGTGGACTCTCTATGTGTTTATCTCTGCTCTACTTCCCTTTCTCCTCTTGCTACCCCTAGAATATACAGAGGATAGTAGATTTGCATAATTTTCTATTCTTGCTATCCCTTCTTTCCTTTCTCTTTCTTCTTCACTTGGACTTAGTTGCTATTTTTTCACAGACTGGAGACATTGTTTGGCTAACTGGTAGTGATTAAACTGCTTCAATCCTTGCTTCAATTGCTATTGTAATTCCTGAGGTTGGTGATTGTATCTGTCATAAAGGTATTTAGTACAGTGTTGCTTGTACTCAAAACACAACAACTGAGGAACAACAGAAAATAAAAATAAGAAACACATAAATAAAAAAAATGGGTAGGTCAAAAACAAATAAAACTGCTACTCCAATGAATGAAGACAAGAGCCCAGAAGAAACTACAAATCAGCCAGAAGTAACCATAGATAAGAAAAGTATGCAAGCAATGATAAACTTATTAATCACAGAAATGAAAACAACTTTGGAGGAAAGGAATGGCACTGTTAGGGAAACAACAGTTGAGACCCCAAGGAAAATACTGATTATCTTGAGGCAAAGAACTGAAAGCTGGAATAACTGAACTGAGGAAAGAAGCTGAGGTAAGGGAAAGCAGACTAACAGAAGCAGAAAACAGAATTAGTCAGACAGAGGATGAGTTAGAGAAAACAAAGAAAGAGGTGAAAGAGCTCAAAAAGAGATTGAGAGACACTGAAAACAACAACAGAGACATATGGGATGATCCCAAAAGAAGTAATATTCATATAATTGGCCTGCCAGAGGAAGAAAGAGAGGAAGGAGGAGGAAACATTCTAGAGGAAATAATAGAAGCAAACTTCCCAAACCTGAATAACAGAAAGGACATCAAGATTCAAGAGGCCCAGAGAGTTCCAAACAGAATCAACCGAGAACTGAAGACATCCAGACACATCCTAGTCACAATGAGAAGGAGTAAGGATAAAGAAAGTATCCTAAAGGCTACAAGAGAGAAACAAAAAGTCACATACAAGAGAAAACCCATAAGACTATCAGCAGACTTCTCCACTCAAACTCTAAAAGCCAGAAGAGAATGGAAAGATATCTATCAAGCCCTGAATGAAAAAGGGTTTTAACCAAGGATTATATATCCTACTAGACTTTCATTCAAACTAGATGAAGGGATCAAAACCTTCTTAGACAAACAAAAGTTAAAGGAGGCAACCATTACCAAACTGGCCATGAAAGAGGTTCTAAAAGATCTCTTATGAACAAGAACATCACTATAATACTTGCAATATATCAGAGCAAACAAAAATTTGTTGAACAATGGCACTACAATACATTAAATCCATAATATCAATAAAGGTCAATGGCTTAAACTCACCCATCAAAAGGAACATAGTAGGGGGATGGATCAGAAAACATAACCCAATCATATGCTGCTTGCAAGAATCCCATCTGTCACAACAAGATAAACACAGACTTAAAATGCAAGGATGGAAAACTATCATACAGGCTAATAGACCACAAAAAAGGGAGGAACAGTCATTCTCATCTCAGACACAATAGATTTTAAATTAAATAAAGTAATAAAAGATAGGCAAGGACATTACATAATGATTAGAGGATCAATCAACCAAGAAGACTTAACAATTATTAACATCTATGCACCCAGTGAGGGACCATCTAAATACATCAAGCACCTACCGAAAGAATTCCAAAAATACATCAATAGTAATACAGTAATAGTGGGAGACTTTAATATCCCACTTTCACAGTTAGACAGATCAACAAAGCAGAGAATCAACAAAGATATAAGAAAAATTGAATGAAGAGATTGACAGACTAGACCTCTTGGACATTTTCAGAGTCCTTCACCCCAAAAACCTGGAATACACCTTCTTTTCAAATCCACATAACACATACTCAAGGATAGACCACATGTTAGGCCACAAAGACAGCATCAATAAATTGAAGAACATTGAAACCATCCCAAGTATCTTCTTAGACCACAGCGGAGTAAAACTAACATTTAACAACAAACAAAAAATTATTAAAAGTCACAGAATTTGGAAACTAAACAACGTACTCCTTAAGAACCACCGGGTCGGAGAGTCACTAAAGCAGGAAATTCAAATGTTTCTGGAAACAAATGAAAATGAAGACACAAACTATTAAAATATTTGGGACACAGCTAAAGCAGTACTGAGAGAGAAACTTATAGCCATACAATCACATATTAAACAAAAAGAAAAAGCTCAAATGAAGGACCTTACTGCACACCTCAACGATTTAGAGGAAGAGGAACAAAGGACCCCTACCTAAAGCAATCAGAAGGACAGAAAACACTAAAATTAGAGCAGAAATAAACAACATCAAAAATAAGAGAACCATACAGAAGATCAGTGAAGCCTATGTAGTTTCTTTGAAAGATTAAACAAAATTGACAAACCCCTAGCCAGATTCACTAAACAAAAAAGGGAGAAGACTATAATTCATATAATTATAAACGATAGAGGAGATATCACAACTGACACAACAGAAATCCAGAAAATCATGTGAAACTTCTATGAAGAACTATACGCCACCAAGCTAGAAAATCTGGAAGAAATGGAAGAATTCCTAGAAACATATGCCCTTCCAAAACTGAACCAAGAAAAACTACAAAACCTAAATGCACCAATCACAGACAAAGAAATCAAAACCCTTATTAAGAATCTCCCTAACAACAAAAGTTCTGGACCAGATGGCTTCACAAACGAATTCTACAAAACCTTCAGGAAACAGTTAATACCCATACTCCTAAAGCTTTTCCATAAGATCGAAGAAACAGGGACACTCCCTTCCACCTTCTGTGAAGCCAACATCACCCTGATACCAAAAGCAGATAGGGACAGAACAAAAAAGGAAAACTACAGACCAATATCTCTGATGAACATAGATGCCAAAATATTAAACAAAATCTTGGCCAACCGGATACAGCAGCACATCAAAAAGATTGCTCATCACCACCAAGTGGGATTTATCCCGGGAATGCAAGGCTGGTTCAACATAGGCAAGTCAATCAATGCCATTCACATCAATAAACGCAAAGCCAAAAACCACATGATTATCTCAATAGATGCAGAGAAAGCCTTTGACAAAATCCAACACCCATTCATGCTCAATACTCTACAAAAAATGGGATTAGATGGGAAATTCCTCAAGATAGTGGAATCTATATATAGCAAACCTACAGCCAACATCATACTCAATGGACAGAAGCTGAAAGCATTCCCCCTCAGATTGGGGACTAGACAGGGCCGTCCACTGTCACCGTTACTCTTCAACATAGTATTGGAAGTTCTTGACAAAGCAATCAATCAAGAGAAAGGAATAAAAGGAATACAAATTGGGAGGGAAGAAGTTAACCTCTCACTATTTGCAGATGATATGATAGTATACATAGAAAAACCTAAAGAATCCAGCAGAAAAGTATTGGAAGTTATTAGGCAATATAGCAAGGTGTCAGGCTAAAAAAAATCAATGTAAAAAATCAGTGGCATTTCTTTATGCAAACACTAAATCTAAAGAAGAAGACATCCAGAAATCACTCCCATTTACTGTATCAGCAAAATCAATCAAATACCTAGGAATAAAGTTGACCAAAGAAGTGAAAGACTTGTATACTGAAAACTATGAGTCGCTACTCAAGGAGATAGAAACTGATACCAAGAAATGGAAAGATATCCCATGCTCATGGATTGGAAGAATAAATATCAAAATGAATATTCTCCCCAGAGCAATATATAAATTTAATGTGATACCCATCAAACTTCCACCAAACTTCTTTAAGAGAAAAGAACAAAAATTATAATCATTTATCTGGAACCAGAAAACACCTAGAATTGCCAAAACAATCTTGAGGAAAAGAAACAGAAATGGAGGCATCACACTTCCCAGATCTCAAACTATATTATAAAGCCATCATCATCAAAACAGCCTGGTACTGGAACAAAAATAGGCACACAGACCAGTGGAACAGAATTGAAAGCCCAGAAATAAATCCCAATACCTATGGGCATCTAATCTTTGATAAGGGGGCCCAAAGTATTAAATGGAAAAAGGAGGCTCTCTTCAATAAATGGTGCTGGGAAAACTGGGTTGTAACATGCAGAAGAATGAAATTGAACCACTTTATCTCACCAGAAGCAAAAATCTACTCCAAATGGATCAAAGACCTGGATGTTAGACCAGAAACAATCAAATACTTAGGGAAAACATTGGTAAAACACTTTCCCACCTAAACCTCAAGGACATCGTTGATGAAATAAACCCAATTGCAAGAAAGACTAAAGCAGAAACAAACCAATGGGACTACATCAAATTGAAAAGCTTCTGCACAGTCAAATAAACTATTAAACAAACAAAGAGAATCCCTCACAGAATGGGAGAAGTTCTTTACATGCCATACATCAGACAAGAAACTAATCACCAAAATATATAAAGAGCTCAGCAGACTTAGCAACAAAAAAGCAAATGACCCCATCCAAAAATGGGCAGAGGAGAGCAGTCTGGAGAACTCTCACAAGGCTAGACATGGACCTTCCATATGATCCAGTAATTCCTTTCCTGGGGTTATACCCCAAGGACTCCATTAACACCCAACCAAAAAGATATGTGTACTCCTATGTTCATAGCAGCACAATTCATAATAGCTAAAATCTGGAAGCAACCCAGGTGCCCAACAACAGATAAGTGGCTGAGAAAGCTGTGGTATACATATACAATGAAATACTATACAGCTATCAAGAACAATGAACCCACTTTCTCTGACCCATCTTGGACAGATCTAGAAGGAATTATGTTAAGTGAGCTAAGTCAGAAAGATAAATATGAATATGGGATGATCCCACTCATCAACAGAAGTTGAGGAAGAATATCTGAAAGGGAAACTAAAAGCAGGACCTGACCAAATTGTAAGTAGGGCACCAAAGTAAAAACCCTGTTTTGAGGGGGAGGGTGTACATGCAGCTTCCTGGACTGGTGGGGGGGTGGGGGTTTTAGGGGGGTAGGTGGGATGGGACACAGACTTTTGGTGGTGGGAGTGGTGTTTATGTACACTCCTAGTAAAGTGTAGTCATATAAATCACTAGTTAATTAATATGAGAGGGGGAAAATTAATTGTATGTCTCGAAGTTTTTAAACCACAGACTGAGTCTTTTTAATATATAGGCTGTGTATTTGATATGCGGACTCTCTCAAAAGCCTAGACCAAGTAGATCAGAAGCAACCAATGCACAGCTACATACAAGATACTGGGTACTATACAGCAAACCCTAACAAAAGGACTTTTCAAAGTTAACCCAATTAACAAATAATGTGATGATAACATTAACTATCTATTGTCTTTTTGAACCCTAAGACAGCAGGAACCTCACATCTCCACTAGAGAGCCTATATTTCCCCCAGTCCTGGAACCTTAGGATAGGGCCCACTTTTCTGCATGCCTCTCCTAATCCATATCAAATAATATTGCATCTGCCGATCGCAACCTAATCAATGCAATAACTGCCACCTCAACATGCTTCAGCTCAGACTGTGTCCAGAGACTCCAGCTGTGGAATGACAACCCTTCAGCTTCATAACTCCGGTGAGACTTTTCCTTCATAGTATTCTCTAATTCCATTCCAGGTGTTCCACTACCCAATAAAGTCCCCAAACCTAGATATAGTCCAGGTCCCCTGAGATAGAGCATAGGTTCACCCGTGCCCATAAACTAGGGAAAAATATATACCTGAAAGCAGAAGTACACAAGAGCATGCAGGGAATACTCTAAACACTTCATCTGCACTATTACAGTTTTAAGGTCCATGATTGTTCAACAATTTGTTTGGCTTTGTAAGTTAACTCTCTTTTCAGCCACCAGGTTCCAGATGCCATCAGGATGCTGGCCAGGCTTCCCTGGACTGAAGACCCCACCAATGTGTCCTGGAGCTCTGCTTCCTCAAAGACCCACCCTACCAGGGAAAGAGAGAGACAGACTGGGAGTATGGACTGACCAATTAATGTCCATGTTCAGCGGGGAAGCAATTACAGAAGCCAGACCTTCCACCTTCTGCAACCCACAACGACCCTGGGTCCATGCTCCCAGAGGGATAGAAAGTGGGAAAGCTATCAGGGGAGGGGATGGGTTATGGAGATTGGGTGGTGGAAATTGTGTGGAGTCGTACCCCTCCTACTCTATGGTTTTGTTAATTTATCCTTTCTTAAATAAAAAATAAATTAAAAAAAAAGAAACGCAAATCAAGACAACAATGAGATACCATTTCCCCTTGTGAGAATGGCATACATCAGAAAAGGTAGGAGCAGCAAATGCTGGAGAGCTTTGGGGTCAAAGGAACCCTCCTGCACTGCTGATGGGAATTTAAATTGCTCCAACTTCTGTCTAGTCTCAGAAGACTAGAAATGGACCTACCCAGTGATCCTGCAATTCTTCTCCTGGGGGTAAATGCTAAGGAACCTAACACACCCATCCAAAAAGGTCTATGTACACAAACGTTCTTAGCAGCACAATTTGTAATAGGCAAAACTTTGAAACAACCCAGGTGTCCAGCCAGAGATGAATGGCTGAGCAAGTTGTGGTATATATACAAAATGGAATACTACTCAGCTATTAAAAATAGTGACTTTGCTATTTTCAGCCTATTTTGGATGGTCCTGGAAAAATTCATATTTAGCGAAATAAGTCAAAAACAGAAAGATGAATATGGGATGATCTCATTCTCAGGCAGAAGTTGAAAAACAAGACCAGAAGAGATAAGACAAGTAGAACTTGAACTGGAGTTTGTGTATTGCACCAAAGCAAAAGACTGTGGGGTGGGGGTGTGGGGGGAGAATACAGGTCCAAAAAGAATGGCAGAGGACCTAATGGGGGCTGTATTATTATATGGAATACTGGGAAATGTCATGCATGTACAAACTATTTTATTTACTGTGGGATATAAAGCATTAATTCACCAATAAAGAAATTAAAAAAAATTCATTACAGACTACAATCAATAGTTGTTACTGTAATAAACAACTATATAAGTAACAGTGAAAAAAAAAGAAAAGAAGCTCTGGAGCATCATATCAAGTTTAAGTAAACTAGTTAACTGGGTTTTATAAAATAAAATGTTTCAGCCTATGAATGGGAACTTATTGCTTATCTTTATTTCTTTGTAAAAACAGAAGCAGGTTAAGCACAACAGTCTCTCATGTTACCAATTCAACTTAAGTAACAGGTCAAAACATAAGTACAATGACCAATACGTCCCAGTTAAAAAATTTTTGAGAATTTTTACTAATTTTCCAGATAAGACAAAGCATTATCTGCTTCTCATGCCTAAGCAAGAAGAAATCAGTGAGAGATGACTACAATTTCTGTTTTCAACTACTCACCTCTAAATAATTCTAGAGATGTGATGAATGAGAGAGAGAGAGAGAGAATTAGTTTCTCCTCTGATACTATGGTTTGTGAAAAAAACAAACAAACAGATAATAGGTCAGAGAAATGGAAACTGCAAACCATAAGGGACTTTTAGCTGGGGCTGATAGAATCAATATCATATCCAGTCTATCACTGTAGCTCTCTGAAACCCACAGCATTCACTTTTTCCAGGCCTAGCTACTACAGGGGAAGTTTTTCAGTTCAGTCATGACTCAGCAGGAGCCATTGATCTAGAATTTATTATAAACTGTTTTCAGACCATGGGGGAAATGTGTTCAGACTTTAGAGAAACTTATAAACTGATGTCAGGCTTGGAGCATGGGATAGATGATAACATGATTTCTCTTATTATCTGAGAAGTTACTATAGCACAAAGAATGCCACTTCACATAAAACCTGGAACAAAGCCAGGGATAGTTTAAGTGAACTATAAAAATGAAGATAGCCCATCTAGCATTTTGTATGAGACAGGTGTCACAACAAAACGAGACAAAGGCACTATTGTGACCCACAAAATGTTATCACATAGGTCAAAATTTTAAGCAGAAATTGTCTTGTCAAGAGCCATTCTACACTCATCTATTTTTAAAATTATTTTGTATTTATTTATTTTCCCTTTTTATGCTCTTGTTGTTGTATTTATTGTTGTTGTTGTTGTTATTATTGATGTGGTTGTTGTTGGATAGGACAGAGAGAAATGGAGAGAGGAGGGGAAGACAGAGAGGGGGAGAGAAAGACAGATACCTGCAGACCTGCTTCACTGCCTGTGAAGCAACTCCCCTGCAGGTGGGGAGCCCAGGGCCCAAACTGGGATCCTTATGCCAGTCCTTGCGCTTTGATTTAACTATTACTTTTTACAACTATCTGTCTATATTTGTAGGTAATTGCCCACTCTCATCCTTATTTTTTTTTAATGGTCCCATCTTCTCTTCCTTGAATTTTATTTTGATAAATGATTGATAAGTTGTTTTCTACCTCAAATTCTTACTTTCCAATGTTTAATGTATTAAACATGTTCTTTCTCTTGGAGACAGAGAGGTAGAGGAGAAAGAGAGAGAGATCACTGTACTGAAACTTCTTTTAATGAAATAGGAGTCAGGCTCCAACCTGGGTCACACACATGGTAAAGCAACATAAAATACAAGTGAATGGTTTTCCTGATCCAATAATGTGTGTATTTTCTAGCACATTTATAACAAGAGAAACTAATATTCAAGTTGTTTTTCATGTATCCTTTAAAAATCAAGGAATATCTAATATAAGGAATATTTTTTAACCTTGCTTTTATATCAGTTGGTAAATTCTAGGATTTCTCAAAATTACAGTAAGATATTCAAGGATAGTAAATTTAATTTAGTTTAAGTGAAATTAAATTTCAAATTAGAATTAGGATGGGAAATTTAGGACAATATGGTAGAAATCAGGAGGGTTGTATGGCCATTTTCTCATAGTATTTCACTTCCTAGAGTTAGTTCACTCCTCTATCATAGTAATGTTTCATAATGTTGGTTTTGTAGTAGGTCTTCAATAGCTATTTGACAAATGAATAATAATTTATGTAAAATTTTCCAACAGATGATGATAAAGAAGCCAAGCAGAAAGTCAAATTAGCTAAGAGATGTGTAACTTTGTCAGCATTTCTCTATAGTTTGATTAGTGCTGCCCTTATAACACCTCCCCTCCCTGTTCCCCTCACCAATTTCTGTTTAAATTGAAAAAAAATCTGGATTTTCAGAGCAGAAGAGGACAATATGAAAATAACCCCTTTAATGAAAATATGAGATTTGTCAATAATAATGCCCTTGTAAATGTAAATCTGAACTATAATTAATCAACTGGTATTATCAATACTTGCTGAACAGTTTGCATTTTTCCAGGCTGAGAACAGATGTTAGAGAAATTTTCTGCAATCAACGAATATGGCCCAATTCAACACTATAAAGAATAGCTGTTTTTGTCCTGGGGCAATAATTGTTCTGTGCATATAGATTAATATATTCTTTTAAATTGGTGTTTCTTTTTTTAATATTTTATTTTATTTATTTATTCCCTTTTGTTGCCCTTGTTTTTTTTTATTATTGTAGTTATTATTGTTGTTGTCGTCGTTGTTGGATAGGACAGAGAGAAACGGAGAGAGGAGGGGAAGACAGAGAGGGGGAGAGAAAGAGAGATACCTGCAGACCTGCTTCACCGCCTGTGAAGCGACTCCCCTGCAGGTGGGGAGCCGGGGTTCGGAATCCTTATGCCGGTCCTTGTGCTTTGCGCCACCTGCGCTTAACCCGCTGCGCTACAGCCCGACTCCCTAAATTGGTGTTTCTATGTCCATTGGGTATATACGTAGGAGTGGTATTTCTAGATCATAAGGTATTCTGTGTTTATTTGCTTAAAGACAACCCAAACTTTTCCTTAAAAAGCTGCATCAGTTTGAATTCCCATCAATAGAATATCAGAGTTCCTTTTTCTCCAAATCTTTAACAACTTGACTGATAACTAAAGTATGGAATCTATCTAAATGTCCATTAGTAGATGATGGAATCAAGAAGTTATAGGATATGTATTCATTGGAATATTACCCTGTAGTTAAAAAGGATAATATTGGGGTCGGGTGGTAGCGCAGTGGGTTAAGCGCATGTGGCACGAAGTGCAAGGACCTGCATAAGGATCCCAGTTTGAGCTCCTGGCTCCCCACCTGTAGGGGAGTCACTTCACAAGCGGTGAAGCAGGTCTGTAGGTGTCTTTCTCTCCCCCTCTTCTTTCCATTTCTCTCTGTCCTATCCAACAAGGACGACATCATCAACCACAATAATAACTAAAACAACAAGGGCAACAAAAGGGAAAATAAATAATAAAAATTTAAAAAGGACTGTATAATTCAGAACAAAATGGATGGAAATGGAGGATTTATAATTGGTGAAATAAGTAAAAAAATAAAATAAAAAGGAAACTACCACTACAGCGTGGTTTTGCTTATATGTGGAGTCTAGGCAACTGAAAGGAACAATAACAACAACAACAAACCTATCTATTAAACTCTGTGAGAACAATAGTGATTATCAGAGGGAAGTGAGTGCATCGGACTTTGATGGGGGATGTGGTGTATTACACACACATTTATGTGGCTGTGAAAATACATCCCTCAAATCTTAGAACTTTGAGAACAATAGTTAAATCACTCATAATAAAAGTCATCCTGACAAAGAGTTGTTTTGAAGCAGAGAACTGCTCCTAAGATGATCCATTCATTGAGAAGATATGTGCAACTCAATTTTTTTTCACTCTCGCTTTCCCTAAACTAGAAGATCTCTTCATTAAAAGACTTTGTTAAAAAAAAATTCCCTTTCTTGCCTCATTTTATTTAGGGGTTAATAGTTTATACCACAGTTGTTGATACATGGGTACAATTTCTCCTCTCTCTATGACAGATGCCTGCAAAACACTCTCTCTTCCAACTATTCTATCATTGCACATTAATTTCTACTCTTAGCTCCCTATCTGATCTCTCTTGCTTCAAAATCCATCATCCTCTCATTTGACTACCTGCATTTTTTTCAAACTTTAAAAAACTTTTTAAAAGTTTAATTTATTTGATATAGAACAGAGAGAAATTGAGAGGGTGGGGGAGATAGAAAGGGAAAGAGACCAGTAGCATTGCTTCACTGCTCATGAAACACTCCTTTTTTAAAACTTTTTTTGTTTCTTTATTGTGGGAATAATGGTTTACAGTCAACAGTAAAATGCAATACTCTGTACATGCATAACATTTCTCAGTTTTCCACATAGCAATTCAACTCCCACTAGGTCCTCCTCTGCCATCATGTTCCAGGACATGAGCCCTTGCCCCCACCCAGAATATTTTCTTTTGGTGCAATTCTTCTTCTAGCGTTTGCCCTTCTTCCGTAGCCAGTCAACAGCGTCAGGTTGAAAGCTGTCAGGAGCTGCTTGTTGCTGGCTTTGAAAGTGACTGGAATCCATTTCAGTCAGCTAGGAAGGATCGTCAGTTTCCCCAATGAATGGGTACTCACGGGATGCACCACGAGAAGGTCGATCCAATGCATCCCTTTTGGTGCAATACATCAACTTCACTCTAAGTTCTGCTTAGTGTTTCTGAAACTCTCCTTTGATAGGTGGGGGCCAGGGTCTTCAACCTGGGTCCTTGTCCATATGGGCAGTTAACCAGGTGAGCCACTGCCCAGCCCCTTTATCAAACTTTTCAAACCTCTGTCCTTAGTGCTTACTGCCTTTGTTCTTTATCAGCCTAGATAGCTGAATATTCACCCTCAGTATAGAAATTGTTTCCATTATTGGCTCACCTTTTCAGAGTTGGGCTTGGATAATTAATTAATGTATCTTTATTGCTTACATGAGTTCTGGCACTAATGAAGAAAAATCCTTCTCACAATCTTGGTTGAAAGCAACAAAACAATATTCATGTATATTGAGATTCCAGGAAAATAAACATTTCTGGGTTAGGTATTTTATTTTTTACACTAATTAGCAACAAGCTCATTTAGAAAGATAATTGTCTTTCTGTCTTGGGATTCTATTATAATGGATGATTGCCTAAGTGCTAATACTGGAGAAATAGACCCCGAGGGGTAGAGGTTGAGAGAATGAATTTCTGACTGATACTGAGTCAGCAGTAAAGCCCAGTTTTCTGGGAGGAAACAATATATTAAAATTTTTCAAAGCAATCTGACAATTTAAAATTACAAAATAATCTTTCCATTACATAGTAGGGAATTGTGTTTGTATTAGAGCACAGCACAATACATAGTTCAGTACTTCTTTATTAGAAAAGTTGAGAAAGAAATTAATAAATAAACAGCCTCCCAAAGGAAAGCGGCTAAAGTCTATAACATGACTGAGTAACTCAATAGTTTCCTCTAGAATCTTTTATTTTTATTTTTTTAGATTTATTTTATTTCCTTTTGTTGCTCTTGTTTTATTGTTGTTCTTGATGTTGTTGTTGGATAGGACAGAGAGATATGGAGAGAGGAGGGGAAGACAGAAAGGGGGAGAGAAAGACAGATACCTGCAGACCTGCTTCACTGCCTGTGAAGTGACTCCCTTGCAGGTGGGGAACTGGGGATCGAACCAGGATCCTTCTGCTGGTCCTTGTGTTTTGCACCATGTGCGCTTAACCTGCTGCGCTACCGCCTGACTCCCTACTCTAAAATGTTTGATATTTATCAGGTGCTGGACATATTGTAGCAGGAGGCATTATAGAAGCCAACCAACTCTACTCTCAAGAATATCAGAACTTAATAAACTGAATGAATTTATAAATACTAAAATTAATTGTTAATGATTTATTAGATCTCCGTCTTTTTTCCCCATTGAGTTCAAAATGATATCGAGGAGACTTTTAAATATTTAGAAGAGAAAAAAAGAGAGAGTTCCAACTGATAATGCTATCCTTCCCTCTAATATTTATAACAATAAGATAATGATAATTTAAATTTATTTTTCCCTTGTGAGGTTTTGAAATGATTGTGGGAAAGAAGGCAGTATGAGATCATGGTATATTGCTTCCATTTATTGGAAATCAAACCATGTTCGTGATCCAGGAGGTGGCATAGTGGCTAAGGCACTGGACTCTCAAGCATGAGGTCCTGAGTTTGACCCCTGGCAGCACATGTACCAGAGTGATGTCTGGTTCTTTTCTCTCTCACTCCTATCTTTCTCATTAATAAATAAATAAAATCTTTTAAAATAATAATAATAAATCAAACTATGTTCACTGTGTTCTAAATGGTTCCTTCTATGTTCCTTTTCTAGAAGGAATTATGTTAAGTGAGCTAAGTCAGAAAGATAAAGATGAGTGTGGGATGACCCCACTCATAAACAGAAGTTGACAAAGAATAAGAGAAAGGAAAATGAAAAGCAGGATTTGACTAAATTTGGAGTAGGGCACCAAAGTAAAAACCCTGGGGTGAGGGTGAGGGTGGACGTTCAACTTCATTGGGTGGGGGTGGAGGGGATAGGATGGGACAGTCTTTTGGTGGTGGGAATGGTGTTTATGTATACTCCTATTAATCTGTAGTCATATAAATTACTATATAACTAATATGAGAGGGGAAAATTGACTGAATATTTCAAACTTTTTAAAGCACAGACTGAGTCTTTTTAATACATAGGCTGAGTCTTTGATATGTTGACTCTCTTAAAAGCTTAGACCAGGGAGAACAGAAGCAACCAGTGGCACAGCTATATACAAATAATGTCAAAGGACATAAATTATGGTGATGTTATTTATGATACAGCAAATCCAAACAAAGAGATATTTCAAAGTTAACCCAATTGCCAAATAATGTGATTATAGCAATAATTATCTATTGTCTTCTTAAACCCTAAGACAGCAGGAACCTCCCACTTCCTCTATAGAGCCTATATTTTCCCCAGTCCTGGAACCTATAGGGTAGGGCTCACTTTCCTGCATGCTTCTATCAAGTCATACCAAATGATATTGTATCCTCTGATCTCAGCCTAATCAACGCAATGAGTACCACCTCAGCATGCTTCATTTCAGACTGTGTTCAGAGACATCAGGCATGGAATGTCAACCCTTCAGCTTCATTACTCAAGTGAAACCTTTCCTTTCATAGTATTCTCTAATTCCAGTCCAGGAGGTTCACTTCTTAATAAAGTCCCAAAACCTAGATATAGGACAGGTCCTGTCAGATATAGCATATGTTCATATGTATCCATAAATTAGGGCAAAATATATACCTGAAAGCAAAAATACACAAAAGTCTGTACTGAGTCAGTATCAAGTTCATAATGAAATGGTGTCTACTTATACTTAGATACCCTCCTCACCTACTTCCTGTTACAGTTCTTTCACTCACTCCAAAGTTAACCTCAGCAAAGCAAGGACTGCAAAAAGCTGAATCAAGGCAAGAGACTGGCATACCTTAACAATTACTCTTTAGTCACTATCAGGCCACCCCCTCAGCGGGGGCCCTAATCAGGAGACCTTAGATTCCCAAACAGATATGATGGGCCTAGACCTTGAATAAATCCCTCTCTCCATTATTACTGGTCATTTCTATCAGGAACAACACAATAGACCCTTTTGTGGGCCCCATGGGACCTTGCCCTCAACTTGGATCAACAATTGTAGAGAATGTTCCATCCTCTGAAGGGAGGATGGACAACATACTCTTTGCTACACCTGAGGAAGATGGGTCGATATTGGGGCAGCTTGGAATATTCCTAGTCATGACCACAGGGTGTGATCTACAGGGATGCAGAGGTCACATGGGCTCCTAAGCTGAATATGGGCCCCAGTTCACATCAAATTGATGGGGTTTACAGTCAACAATATTTATACCCCTTTCCGATATTAGGAAGCTACTCTGTTCCCTCATCCAGCTTTCTGGTCCTTTTCCAGTCATGATATCATCTCCCCAGTCAATAACTTGGATCCACCTGCATATCAGATTTCAGGCTCAGGGGAAAAAAGAAAAAGAAAAAAACAAAAACAAAAACAAAAAACAGATTGCCACAGGGCCTTTGGAATATAACTAAAATATTCCTACTAGCTATCTACAAAATGGAGTACCTCCTAACACTTCATCTGAACTATTCCAGCCTTTAGGTCCATAATTGGTCAACAGTTTTTTGGCTTTGTATGTTAACTCTCTTTTCAGTCACCAGGCTCCAGATGCAAGCATGATGCCGACTAGATTTCCCTGGACAGACAACCCCACCAATGTGTCCTGGAGCTCTGCTTCTCCAGAGCCCCACCCCACTAGGGAAAGAGAAAGGCAGGCTGGGAGTATGGATTGACTTGTCAACACCCATGTTCAGCGGGGAAGCAATTACAGAAACCAGATCTTCTACCTTCTGCATCCCACAATGACCTTGGGTCTATACTCCCAGAGGGTTAAAGAATAGGAAAGCTATCAGGGGAGGGGATGGGATAAGGAAATCTGGTGGTGGGAATTGTGTGGAGTTGTATCCCTCTTATCCTATGGTTTAGTCAATATTTCCTTTTTATAAATAAAAAATAAATAATAAATAAATAAATAAAATAGATATATCACATGGAAAAAAATTAAGACAAGAATGTGTCAAATCAAAAGTAAGTTCGTTATTGGGTCCATGTGGTGGTGCACCCAGTAGAGTGCAGGTTACAATACATAAGAACCTGGGTTCAAGCCCCTGGTTGCCATCTGTAGTGACAAGCTTTACAAGTGGTGAAGCAGTGCTGGATATGTCTCTTTCCCCCTGTGTCCCCCTTCCCTCTTGATTTATGTCTGTCTCTATCCAAAATGGGTAAATACATAAAATTAAAAAAATACAAAAAGTAAGTTATAAGGAATCAATTCTTTTTAAAAAGATTTGTTTATTTATTCTTGGGGAAGCAAAAGAAATAGAGAGAACCCGGGTAAGGCATCACTCTGGCACATGTGATACTGAGAATTAACATAGGACCTCAGACTCGAGTTCCAATGCTTGATCCACTGTATCACCTCACTAGATCCTAGGGATCAGTGCTTTGAATTAATATTAATATTAATACTAATACTATTATTATTATCATTATTATTATTATTATTTGCACTGAGATACAGAAAGCACACAGGACCTGGAATCCATAGATAGAAGCCCTTGCTCCTGGAATGACACACACCTAACTGCTGCTTTTGCCTTGAAATCTGATCTCTTTGGCCTCTATCTTCTGTAGTTTATGTAATCTGGGAACAACCAAAGAAAAAACTAGTGTAGTCATGGGCCCTTTGGAATATAACTAATATAGGCCTACTAGCTATCTACAAAATGGAGATTCCCCCCCAACTCTTCATCTGCAATATTCCAGCCTTTAGGTTCATAATTAGTCAACAGTTTGTTTGGCTTTATATGTTAACTCTTTTTTCAGCCACCAGGTTCCAGATGCTAGCATTATGCCAACTGGACTTCCTTGGGCATAGGACTCCACCAATGTGTCCTGGAGCCCTGCTTCCCCAGAGTCTGCCTCACCGGGGAAAGAGAGAGAGAGAGAGAGAGAGAGAGAGAGAGAGAGAGACAGACAGGCTGGGAGTATGGATCCACCTGCCAATGCCCATGTTCAACGGGGAAGCAATTACAGAAGCCAGATCTTCCACCTTCTGCAACCCACAATGATCCTGTGTCCATACAACCAGAGGGATTAAGAATAGGGAAGCTTTCAGGGGGAAGGGTGGGATATAGAGTTCTGGTGGTGGGAATTTTGTGGAGTTGTACCCCTCTTATCCTATGGTTTTGTCTGTGTTTCTTTTTTTAAAAAATATTTTTTATTATCTTTATTCATTTATTGGATAGAGACAGCTGGAAATTGAGAGGGAAGGGGGGGTAGAGAGGAAGAGAAACAGAGACACCTGCAACACTACTTCACTGCTCGTGAAGTTTTCCCCTGCAGGTGGGGACCAGGGACTCAAACCTGGGTCCTTGTGCATTGTAACATGTGCACTCAACCAGGTGAGCCACCACCCAGCCCCCAATGTTTCTTTTTTTATATATAAAAATAAAGAAACAACATTTCCAACCCTGTAGAGTTTTGTGATCACGTTTACATGTCAGTATAGCCATGATAAAAATAGTGTTTGCTACTGCTTGTTATGTTTTCCAAACATATTTTGTATGAAAGTTTTTATCACCAGTAAGGAATATTTTTTGTTACTTTTTCCAAAATAAAATATTGAAAACCAGGTATCATATTAGTCCCAAATAAAGCTATATATTTTTAAATTTCTCGCAAATTGATTACATGATTTTGATCACTAAAGTATGACTCACTAAAAGTGATGTAAAAGTACAGATTCCCTTCCAGTTTTTCTACATATAAGATTTATTTTTTCTAACCAATAAAACTATAGTACATGGAAGAAATTTTAGGTACAGTTAATTTTCTGCATATAAAATGTTATATTAATTTTTATTATACAGATTACTTTCTATGTTTTCATAAACCTGAGAGGCTACTGATTTGTCAGAATTATAACAATCTGTCAGCTTGTTTGCCACACACAAACTGTAGTTTGTAATGAGTCATTTTCAGTTAATTGCTAACTTACTACTAAATTATTCAGTAGTTTTGATTTTGATTCTGCAACACCTAGAGGCAATGATCTACACTAGAACCTATAAAAATCTCATTTTAATAAGAGTCATTTGCTCTTAGAATTTAAGCAATGGAAATGTTACTTTTTTATTTTACTTATAAAAAGGAAACACTGACAAAACCATAGAATAAGAGGGGTACAACTCCACACAATTCCCACCACCAGAACTTCGTAGCTCAATCCCCTCCCCTGATAGCTTTCCTATTTAACCCTCTGGGGGTATAGATCCAAGGTCATTGTGGGATGCAGAAGGTGGAATGTCTGGCTTCTGTAATTGCTTCCCCTCTGAACATGGGCATTGACAGGTTGATCCATACTCCCAGCCTGCCTCTCTCTTTCCCTAGTGGGGCGGGGTTCTGGGGAAGCAGAGCTCCAAGACACATTGGTGGGATTGTCTGTCCAGGGAAGTCTGGTTGCTAGCATCTGAAACCTGGTGGCTGAAAAAAGAGTTAACATATAAAGCCAAACAAATTGTTGACCAATCATGAATCTGAAAGCTGGAATAGTGCAGATGAAGAGTTGGGGGGGGGGTCCTCCATTTTGTAGATAGCTAGTAGGCATATTTTAGTTATATTCCAAAGGGCCTGTGGCTATACTAGTTCCCCCCCACCCCCCCCCCCCCCGAGCCTGAAATCTGATATGCAGGTGGATCCAAGTTATTGTCTGGGGAGATGATATCATGGTTGGAAAAAGGACCAGAATGCTCAATCAGGGAAGAGAACAGCTCCCAAATATGAGAAAGGTGTACGAACATTGTTGACTGTAAACCCCATTGATTTGATGTGATCTGGGGCCCATATTCAGCTTAGGAGCCCATGTGACCTCTGTATCCCTGTAGATCTGAGCTCACACCCTGTGGTCATGAGTAGGAACATTCCAAGCTGCCCCAATATCAGGACCCATCTTTCTCAGGTGTAGCATAGAGTATGTTGTCAAGCCTCTCTTTGGAGAATGGAAGATTCTCTACCATTGTTGATCCAAGTTGAGGGCAAGGTCCTATAGGGGGACGACAAAGGGGTCTATTTTATTTTTCCTTATAGAGATCTCTGTTAACAATGGAAAGAGGGATTCATTTGAGGTCTAGGCCCATGATGTCTGTTTGGGAATCCCAGGACTCCCCTAAGTAATGTAGATGTTATGTACGTGTTAGAGAGGAAGGAAATACTAGAGAATTACTTAAGACATCTGAATATAGATTTTGCTGGATGCATACTGATTTCAGAAAGAAAGATAGAGCTTTATAGTCCCAATATTTCCTACCAATCAATGAATATAATATTTGAAAAATAGAAGACAAAAAATGAGGAGTTACCCAACTAGTGAAAAAATGACATACATATAATTTATTTTAAACAAATGCTGTTAGCAATTGTTTTCACTAATTTTAGTACAGATTTGTGAGAGTAACCTCTGGATATATAGATGTTAGCTTCCACAGCAAAGGACAGCATTAAAGTAAGTAATTTGTTATTCACGAGATTAAGAATTATTTGTGGTCTGGGAGGTGGTGCAGTGATAAAGCTTTGGACTCTCAAGCATGAGGTCCTGAGTTTGATCCCCAGCAGCACATGTGCCAGAGTGATGTCTGGCTCTTTCTCTCTCCTCCTATCTTTCTCATAAATAAATAAAATCTTTAAAAAATAATAAAAGAATTATGGGAGTTTTACTGTACTGCACCAAAGTAAAAGATTCTGGGGTGGGGGTGGAGGGCTCAGGACCTGGGACATGAAGGTGGAGGAGGACCTACTGAGAGTTGAATTGCTATGTGGAAAACTGGGAAATGTTACACATGTACAAACTAGTGTATTTTACTGTCAACTGCAAACCATTAATCCCCCAGTAAAGAGATTAAAGCCGAATTATAGGGTTTAATAACTAGTAATTGTGTATTATTTGTCAGATTCTGTTTTTATTAATTTATAAGTAAAATCATGTAAGTGTAACATCTACTTATGAACCAGGCAATACTGCTGTTCCTATTTAAAGGGAGAGGCAATTAAAGCTGAGAAAAGTCACCTGATTGAGCTCATGATGCTACTCAATGACTACTTTGTCTATTCATGCAAACATGTGTATAAGTATCTGTCAGAAAATAATAATTAATATTATATTTGTATGCTATAAATCAAAGTATTTAATATAAGTTAAGCACAGTGATTAAAAGAAAAAAACATAATATTCATGATACTATGTCTGAGAATAAGTACCACAAATTTGTAGTTCTACAACCAAGTTCCTAAACTGTTTATTTTAATATTGTGTTGCTTTCTTTATTATTAATTTATTTCACCTCCAGGGTTATCACTGGGGCTTGCTGCTGGCTCCTGGTGGCCATTTTTTCCTTTAAAAAATTTATTGGCTACAAAGACTTAACATATAAAGCCAAACAAATTGTTTACTAATCATGAAACTAAGGGCTGGAATAGTGCTTTTTTTAGCCACCAGATTCCAGACGCTACCATGATGCCAACCGGACTTCCCTAGGCATATGACCCCAACCAATGTGTCTGGGAGCCCCACTTCCCCAGTGGCCTTCCCCACCAGGGAAAGAGTGAGATAGGCTGGGAGTATGGATCGACCTGTCAACGCCCATATTCAGCGGGGAAGCAATTACAGAAGCCAGACCTTCCACCTTCTGCACCCCAGAGAGACCCTGGGTCCATGCTCCCAGAGGGATAAAACATAGGAAAGCTATTAGAGGAGGGGATTGGATATGGAGTTCTGGTGGTGGGAATTCTGTGGAATAGTACCCCCTCTTATCCTATGGTTTAGTCAGTGTTTCCTTTTTATAAATACAAATTATATATAAAGAATTATTGAATAGGACATAGAGAAATTGAGAGTGGAGGGGGAGAGAGAAAGTCACTTGCAGACCTGCTTCATCACTCCTGAAGCATTGTAACTGCAGGTGGAGAGTGGGGGCTCGAACTCTGGTCCTTGCTTGGGCCTTAGTGCATAGTACTATGTGCATTCCTGTGAGCATTTTAATTTACCATTTGATTTTTAGGCTTAAAGTAACAGACATGATTATCTGCACTCTCTATCCGTGTGAATAACTGTATATGCTATGCAAAAAATGTTTTGCCTTTGCATGTCCTTTTAACTTTACACTCAGCCTCAAAACACCTGCAATTTAAACATTTTCCTAGTCCTCCTCATGACAAAGCTATTTCAAACCACACTCAAATATTATTGGAGACCCTAAATTGGCTGAGCTTACCAGGATCCCTATATCTAGTGAATGAGAACACATATGCATTATGACAGCAATCAAGCCATCTGAGGCAGCAAGAATCTGATTTTGTTTTAAAATAATTTCTGTCTTCCACAAAAGACTATTCTGCAAGCCTTTCAGAAACCTCCCCCGTATCACTTCTTGGATTTATAGTGCTCTGATGATAACCTGCTAAAAAACGTAGTCAAATATATCAGCAAAATTCCTTTCTTTACATAAAGAAATTAAAGCATGCCCTTATTCTTGTTTTCTGGTATATTAAAATCTCAGTCCAATAAAACAAAAGAATTTATGTGTGTGAGTAATTTATGTCACACAGAAAAATTTCCATTTTAACATCCAATTACATGAAATACTTGAATATTTTGTTTTTTTGTTTCTTAACAGAATGTGTTTGGAGGATGAATAGGGGAAATTATCTGAGTTGGATAAAGTAAGAGAAGGTTTAGATGAGTCTGACTTTTCTTTCTTCCTTTCTTTCTCTTTCTTTATAAAAAAGGAAACATTGACAAAAACCATAGGATAAGAGGGGTACAACTTCACACAATTCCCACCACCAGAACTCCCTATCCCATTCCATCCCCTTTCCTATTCTTTATCCCTCAGGGAGTATGGACCCAGGGTCATTGTGGGTTGCAGTAGGTGAAAGGTCTGGCTTCTGTAATTGCTTCCCCGCTGAACATGGGCGTTGACAGGTCGATCCATACTCCCTGCCTGTCCTCTTTCTTTCCCTAGTGGGGTGGGTTTCTGGGGAATCAGAGCCCCAGGACACAGTGGTAGGATCATCTGCCCAGGGAAGTCTGGTTGGCATCATGCTAGCATCTGGAACCTGGTGGCTGAAAAAAAGAGTTAACATATAAAACCAAACAAATTGTTGACTAATCATGAACCTAAAGGCTGACTTCTTAAGTTCTTTTTTAGTAAATAAACACTAGTATGACTTAAAAAAAAAAAAACCAAACAAACCTCTGAGTCAAGTAATATTAAACATGTCTATACTTAAGTATTACATGTAGCTATAGCAAATAGTACAAAATACCCAGTTAAAGAGCTAATTTGAAGGGGTTTCCTGTAATAAAGATAAAACAACCCATAAGAGCATTCTTCTCTCTTAATTTTATTATATAACCTACCACGATATTCACTAGTAATAGTAGAAATGTCTTGATTTATATTAGATAAATCTGTGCTTCCCAAAGACACTCTTAGCAAAGCACCATTATTATTTTATTAAACACGGCTTTTGTCTACTTGAGCTTAACAAACAAATCTAATGGTATGAAAGAATTTAATTTTAGAGCTGAATGATAATTTGTTAGGCACTGTTAACTCATATAATTCAAAGTTAATTGTGTTTGCAATATTAGGAGTGTGGTAATTTTCTTCTGTTGAGCTATAGTTTTATGAAATTTTATATTCTGATTAAGCAAATCTGATTGTCAAGAATATATCACAAATTGTAATATTTACAGGAAATATTTTGTGTGTACATATGTATGTCTAATCAGATCATATATTAGTCTAATTCAGTCACACTTGATGGAATGTATCTACTTCATGAAATATCTCTCAAATTTTGTTTACCAAGACACATTCATTTTTCTTTAGCTAATAATTTTGCACTTTTGTTGCTACTTTTTCTTAGAATCAAAAGTATGGTAATTTATGTTTTTGACTGATGCTCTATTGGATCTTCAAAAAGAAAAGTATGACAAATTACATGTCTACTAAACATTAAAATTTGCTTCTCTGTATGTTCATCTCTCCTACAATTTTGCCTTTCCCAGTCAAGCTTTAGATGGTGGTGGAAATTATTACTTTTGGTATGCCGTAAACAGATATCAAAGTCAAAAACCGACAAAAACACTTGCAGGTTTCAGGAAACATGGCAGGTAGCATTATACATACTAGCTTTCCAAAATGACTTTGTACCAATAGTTTGAAAATTTTTTGACATATCACTGTTTTGTTTTAATTCTTAAGAGAGATGAACTCAACTCAGGGCCTCACATGGGTGGTGCTACTGAGTTGGGTCCACGACAAATTATTATTATTTGGTGGTGAGGAGACAGCAGAAAGCTATAGAGAAAGAGAGAAGAGAGGAAAGACAACTCAAAGCTATTCTACCATTCTGTGATGCTTCTCAGGTTCCTTCGGTGATGCTTCCATGTGGTGCTAGGGCTCAAATCAAGAACCTATACTATAGCTAAGGAATACAGTCTAAGACTAGAGGGGTAAAATAGTATTTTATTTTATTATTATACCTACAATTGTTCCATTAATTATTCTGGCTGCTTCTATTCCAGGTTTTGATTTTTATCATTTCCATATTGTCTATATAGTTTTGATGGTTAGAGAGAGTTGATTAAGTGAATCTCTTATAATGGGAAAATGTCTACATAGAAACAAGTTCATTTGTCCTCAATTTGTTTGAGTCATTACTCTGGATATGTCTCCTGGTTTTGTCAAAAATTCACCTTTTCACTTATTTGTGTTAGTCATGAACCATTGTGCTCTATTTCTGTGAAGACAATCCAGCAAACTCAAGTGTTTAGGAAACAATGCTATGTTCTTTTTTTTTTTTATTAATTAGTGACTTAATATTGATTTACAAAATTATAGGACAACAAATGCTATGCTCTTACACTACTCTTTTTTTTATTGATTTACCTTGCAACTTGCTGCCCAAAGCATGCTTAGAGTATCTAATTTTCTTATTTAAATGTGTAAGCTTCTCCAAGTTCAAGTTTAAATATCTTTACTTATAAAATAAAAAAAATCATCTAGTTAGGACACCTTGCATTTCAACTTGTCCCTTGAATAGAATCAAAGATTCTGTTAAAAGGCATCCAGGAATTATTGCTGGTGAGAAAGGAGGCTGAAACTATAAAGATTTTTTAAGTAAATGTAAATTAATAGAAAGCATTCTTTAAAATATGGTCTGATGTCTGTTTTGTAGGATACAAACATAGACTGTTCATTGTTATTGATTTATTATTTTGCAGAGCCCCCATCTTGAGTATGAACAATTTCACTTCTCTATTATGCTTTCCCATCCAGAGAGAGATAAACAGATAAAAGATATCAAAATATGAGTGTTTTTATTTCTACAGAAACAGTCACGTGGTGCCTAGGCTGAAACCTGAACATGGTCAGCCACACACCCTATCTGATGAGTTTACCCTGCCAAATTATTTAATCCCATATGAGCCTTTAACTTAAAAAAAAAAAAAATTGGCCTCCAGGAGTGGTGGATTCCTAGTGCAGGCACCAAACCCCAGCAATAACCCTGAAGGCAAAAAAGAAAGGAAGGTAGGAAGGTAGGAAGGTAGGAAGGTAGGAAGGAAGGAAGGAAGGAAGGAAGGAAGAAAGGAAAGATTGAAGGAAGGAAGGAAGGAAAGAATGAAGGAAGGGAGAGAAAGAAAGGGGAAATTTTTTAGCTTAGAAGAGCTATTTATCTTTAAATGTTTTATTTACTTGTTTTAATGAGAAAATGATAGAGTGAGGGAGAGAGACCAGAGCACTGCTCAGCTCTAGCTTATAATGGTAAAGGGGATTGAACTTGTGACCTTGGAGCCTCAGCCATGAAAATTTCTTTGCACCGTTGTGCTATCTCTCCAGTGGGGTCAAAAACTTTTATTTTCCAAAATTATTTAGTCAATTTGCTTCTAGAAATAAAGACTTTTTATATGTCACTGAAGTTACAATTTGCCTATTTTCCAATCAAGAAATCAGAATGAAAAATGTCCACTTTTATCTATCATCAATCAATCAATAATTTACTTCTTTATAGTATTTGCACATCACGCATTAGAGTCTTGTGCAAGTTTTTTTTCTTTTTCTTTTCTTTCTTTCTTTTTTTTTAACCAGAGCACAGATCAGTTTGGTTTATGGAACTTTGGAGCCTCAGGCATGAGGGTCTCTTTACATAACTATTATGCTCTCTACCTCTCCCTGTGCAAGTGTTTTTCACCACTACTAGTATTATTATTGCTATTGTTGTTATGAAATTGAAAAATATAGTCTATATATGATACCTCACTATTGTTAGCAGTCTAGCCCTTAGGGGGATTCAATTATAAATATTATACGAAAGGTCACAGGTATCCAGAAATATGGAGATGGAACAAGCAGATTAGAGCTTTTTATTTCAGGTAATATTAGCACTGGTGACATACAGGGTAAAGACTGATAGTTTATTATGGTGGTACAAACGTATACATTCAGGGATGATAGTCATGGGCCATTTAGGCAGCTGCTGGAATCAATAGAGATTGTTTAGATGGAAGTGCTGTGGGTCTGTTGCAGCCAGACTGTTCCAGGAACTCTGGCAAACCAGTTTCCTCAGAGAAAATGCTTCTCCCATAGTCCACCCTGTTCTCTAAAACTGAAGTGGAGTTTCTGTGGAATTTCCCCCTGCAGTACAATTATGGAGTTACATACTGAAAGCATTTGACTCTATAATAACAACAACAGCAGTCTCAGCCGTTAGATAATGGTCTGAAATTTGAGAGTGGGAAATGTTTTTCTAGCAATGGGTGATAATGGATAATAAACAGTGGTTTTAGATTATACTGAGACTGCAAGGGATCAATATTCTAAAATGCTTTTTAGCATCAATGCTGTTTTTATTGACAGAATGAGTATTGCATTTGTGTCAATAGCAGCACGAACAGCAGCTTGCAGATGCGCAAAACTGATGAAGGAAATGTGAGGGTCTCCAATGCCTTCGAGTTTCATAACTCAACATGCATTAAAATGTGTAAAAATCCCAGAAGGCTTACATTTTATTAAAATACTTGAAATGGATACTTCTATTGTTGGTGATGAGTTAGGAATAGTGAATTCATGTATACTAGTCTGTAGTCGATATTTTACTGCATTTTCAAGTTCTGCTTGTTTTTCCTCAATAGATGCATGTGTGTTCCCGTTGTGCTTATAATTTAACAACTGATTATTTGCTTATTTTTTCTCTTAATATTTTTGGAATTTTGTAAGCTGTCTGATGACACTGATAAAGAATATACATAATCTTCATACCTGAATAAGTGTGGATAGGTTATTCATATTTAATTTATGTATTGATTTAACACACTACAGTTGAATGCAAAGTAATTCCTAATACAATTAGATTTTTTTTCTCTGGCACTGGATTTTTAAAACATTTTATTGGGGGGTAAACTGTTTATAGTGTAATTGTTGATATATGGGTATAATTACTTATCTCTCCATGTTAGGTACCTAAGAACTCTCTCACCCTTTACCTCTCTTCCACCATCATGCACCTTGTGTCATTTCTATACCTACTTTTACTCACCTTTGCCAGTCTTTGATTTGGTTCAATACTCCTTATTCAGTCCAAGTTTCATTTTCTGTTTTCCATTTCTGTCCTTATTTTTTAATATCTGTTCAATGTCCTTCTCTTTTTGGTTTATCTCATTTCACATGTTTCCTTCAAGTTTCTATTCAAGATGAGGTGAAGATTTCATTTTCAATAAATGAGTAGTATTCCATTGAGTATATATACCAAAGTTTTCTTAGTCACTTATCTGTCATGGGAAATCTAGGTTGCTTCCAAGTTGGATAATTACAAATTGTACTTCTATTAAAATAGGCATGTGCATATTTATTTCTGACTCCCCAGAAGAGAAATTACTGTGTCATATGGTTGCCTCTTTGTTAGTGTGCTTAGAAATTTCCAGGACTTTCTATAAGGGTTAGACTAAGTTAAACCCATCAGCAGTATAGAATTATTCTTTTCTCCACATACCTTCTCCAGAATTTGTTGTTTCTGTTCTTTCTAATGTATGACATTCTCATAAAGTGGCATCTCAATGTCTTTATTGGCATTTTCCTGATAATCATGGACTTTGAACACTATATATATATCTTTTTCCCCCCACCCCCTGTATCTATTCTTTGGTGAAAATTTTATCTATTTCCTCACCCCACTTTTATACAAAATTGTCCATTTGGTTATTACTTAATTTAGTGAGTCCTTTATGTATTTATTTTGTATATAGACAGAGAGCTGTGTAGAGAGAAGGTAGAGAGAGAGGGGAAGAGAGAGAGAAAGACAGACAGAAAGAGAGTCTTGCCACACTGCTTCACAATTTACAAACATCTACCCTGCAGGTGGGGAGTGGCTATTGAAGCTAGTTCCTTGAGAGCTGTAATGTGCACACTCAATCGGGTGCATCACCACCTGGCCACTCTCAGAATTTCACATATGTAAATGGATCTCTCTCATCCAGACCAAGAAAGGAAGATTCTAGTAACAGGTGATTATGGTTAAGTGATAAATGACCAGACTTGGAAAGCTGGATAGATACAATGGATAATTATGACTAGCTAGAACTTGGCTCTGTCATATTCAAAAACAATACACTTATGTTCAGGAATTAAGAGACTCAAAAACAGTGAGAATTTTTTTTTAAAGCCTTGGCTGTGAATAGATAATCTAATTCCTTTAAATAGGATTTAGAAAGTGTTGGAAGTAGATATTATTATTATTATTATTAATTTTTCCCTCCCACCAAGACCCCAAAATCCCATATAGAATTGGCAAGGAAGTATTCATCCTACTAATGTTACTATTTCTCTTTGAGGAGCACATTTCTAATTTATTATCTTTAAATCATACCACAACTAATGTCAGCCTCTTCGGACAACACCAAATATAAAAATAGGAGTGGGGCAAGGTTTTCTTGTGGAGAAATATTCAATAAATAGAGTGATAAAACTAGACCTGCTGAATAAGTTATCTAAACCCAAATGATGGTTTCTTTCTGAATCACATTGTCTCTTTGTTACAGGACACCTTCTTATAGACTGGGATTGTGCAGTGGAGAACTCAGATCTGGGCCAGAAGACCAGCAAATGAGAAGAGTTCCATTGTTACAAAAGATTGCCAAGAAAAAAATTAGATAGAAACTGTGGTTGGACATCTGGGCAATAAGTCAGTTCTTTGGAAAGAGACAAAATGTGAATAGGCTGGGGGATATGGAGGGACTCCAAGTCCAGGTGGGAGTCCAGCAATGAGGAAAGCAAGTGCTTAACAACAACAACAAAAAAATTCAGCTGCCCTTCCTGGACCACAGACCTGAGAAGTCTAAGAGGAAGTAGGATACTCAAACCTGACCTTTCCAAAGTTAAATTGATTTAAAAACTCACATACATATGACTTTTAAATTCATCTATAGGATCTTGAATAAAGTTCTCTAAAACCATTCAGTAACTTAATAAAGCTCAAGCTTGTTAACATGCTGAGAATAAATAGAAAGTTATGCAAAAATTGCCCTTGATGATAGCTAGTAGAATGAGCTCATTTGGGAGCTGCATGCAGGCTTTTATGGTTGAGTGCAAGAACCTATGCTCAAGTCCCCACCTATAGGGAGGAGGTTTCATGAGCGGTGAAATAGGGCTGTAGATATCTCTCTCCTCCTTTCCCTCTGTTTCTCTTGTCACTATCCAAAATTAAAAAATAAAAATGAACTCATTAGGATATATCAAATTATTCTCTTAATTTATGATTTAATTTTATCTTATAGTGAAGAAAAAAACTCTCTTCTTTGACAATTAAAAAATCTTTAAATTCTATGAGAAATGATAGGCATTTAGGACTAAAGTGTGCTTAAAAAAATACAAGATAGAGATGGTTCTTAAGAACAGGGTAAGGTTGACAGTACTCCTTTGACTCCAAAAATAGAAAATGTAAATCTGAACTGTCACTGAACGACTTAAAGGAATTGAACAAACCCAAAGTTATAATATTTCAGATCAGGTAATCATGAGGTGAAATAAAAGATAAAAGTACATGCAAAAGAAGAAAAGTTCAGAAGAGTATGAGTAGGCATAAGAAAAGGATCAGGGGGGTCAGGCTGTAGTGCAGCGGGTTAAGCACACATGGCACAAAGCTAAAGGACCAGCATAAGGATTCCGGTTCAAACCCCCAGCTCCCCCCACCTGCAGGGGAGTCGCTTCACAAGCAGTGAAGCAGGTCTGCAGGTGTCTATCTTTCTCTCCCCCTCTCTGTCTTCCCCTCCTCTCTCCATTTCTCTCTGTCCTATCCAACAATGAACGACATCAACAGCAATAATAATGACCACAAGGCTACAACAACAAGGACAAGAAAAGGGGGGAAATATGGCCTCCAGGAGCAGTGGATTCATGGTGCAGGCACTGAGCCTCAGCAATAATCCTGGAGGCAAAAAAAAGAAAGAAAGAAAGAAAGAAAGAAAGAAAGAAAGAAAGAAAGAAAGAAAGAAAGAAAGAAAGAAAGAAAAGAAAAGAAAAGCATCAGGAGGAAGAGGTAGTATAAAGACCCTATTCACCTGGCATTTGAGTCAACTTCTTTCCTCCTGATCTACCTGTTAAGGCAGGGAAAGCACTGGCCCAAGAGCCTGATGGATTTAATCTCACTTATCTTTATTCACTCCACCCCAAAAAATGAGCTTTTCAGTGCTTCACCCAGTTTTTCTCTGTTTTCTAGCTTTTATTTACTTACTTATTTATTTATTTATGGAATATCATGATTGGTTATCAGACTTTCCCTTTTCTTGACTTTTAGAGTTGGATAAATAAGACTGCCAGAAAGCTAGACCATAACAGTAAACCTTAGGACAGTCACAAATGTCTATAATTTTCTAATACATTTTGAAGTTGATTTACTTTCACACTCAGATCAAATGAGAACATTACACTAAAGAAACATTATGGAAAAACCATTGAACTTCAAGCACATGTCCTCAGTTCAATAAAACAGATTATCTAACATGTCACCTAAAAATATCCCTCTACCAAAACACCAAAGTGAGGGCTATATAGCATATTTATATCTAAATATGAAGAGAATCTTCAACTATGAATACATTTCCTAAGATGCCCATTTTACATCACCTCTCCTGACAGGTTAGTTGAATCTTTTTGCTTGCATTTCTGTCTTGGTTTGGTTTCTTTTCTTTTCTTTTCTTTCTTTTTTTTTTTTTTTTGCCTCCAGGGTTACTGCTGGGGCTTGGTGCCTACACTAAGAATCTACTGCTCCTGGAGGCCATTTTTCCCATTTTGTTGCCTTTGTTGTCTTTATTGCTGTTGTTATTGCTGGTCAGAACAGAGAGAAATCAAGAGAGGAGGGGAGTCAGAGGGGGGAGAGAAAGATAGACAACTGCAGACCTGCTTCACTGTCTGTGAAGCAACCACCCTGCAGATGGGGAGACGGGTGCTCCAACCCTGGTCCTTGTGCTTTGTGCCATGTGTGCTTAACCCACTGCACTACTGCTGACCCTCATGTCTTGGTTTCTATTGAGAATGCCTTTTCTTTCTTTTAAGTTTGATGCATACTTGAGAAATTCAGTAAGCTCACAGAAGATTCATAGCCTATCTTCATTTTTCCTTTTTTATTTGATAAGACAGAGAAATTGAGAGGGGTAAGAGAAATAGAGACATCTGCAGCCCTGCTTCGCCACTCATGAAGTTCCCTATACCCCACAAATGGGGACAGAGGATTTCAACCTGGATCCTTGCACACAGTGACATGTACACTCAACCACTTTTCCCTTGAGAGTCCTTCTACTAAGAGTAGCACACCAAACACTATTCTCTAATACCCTAATTGCTGGTTTGTAAGAGTAGTTATTCCACTGAAACCCTATTTTCTTTCTTTTCTTGCCTACTGTTTGAAATTGATAGCTACCACTTCAGAGAAATTTCAACTCAGGTGTTCCCTTCTCTGACTTTACATTACAAATACTTTGGTAGATTCAAAAATCTAACAGATGCATCTCCCTGTCACAGACAAGTCAATTCTAATTACCTGGAAATTGGTCATTTTAACAGTCCTCAGGTGATCCTAGTGTCTTTCCATAGCTGAGAATCATTGCCTCTGTTAATTGCTGTCTATATATTACATCTGATCTCCTCAGGCATCACTCAGTAAAGACAAAGTTCAACATTTCTGTAGAGATTCAACTTCCAGCAGCCACTGGAAGATGTCCAATGGACCATTAATTCACTCAACCATGATCTTTTCATTCAACGCTCCCCTTCAGTTGTATCACAGTGGAGACCAAGTCAAGATTTAACTATAATTTTAAGGGCAGAGTGGGGTAAAGGGAAAAGCATCCTTTTGGTGTTGTTTTTAGACAGACTCAGGAAGGAAAAAAAGAACACAAGACAGGAAGTATGATATGAATAGTACTTTTGCAGCTCTATAAAAAGTGTTAGAATCTGTACCCTCTTTTTCTGTGATGAATGCAAACTAGGGAAAATAGCAGTCCCCAGGATGCTCTTAGCTCATGTTGTCAAAAATCTAAAGTCAAAATAGCAGCTACAATTTCTACTTTTGGATCAGAAAGCTCACCTTTTGTTTTATGGTTCATGCTGACCTACATGTCTTGCATTCTGATTTCTTCTGCCTATAAACACATCAGATATGGGCATTTAAAATTTAAAAAGAATTTCAAATATCTTACTGGAGAAACAATGATTACATGACTGTTGCTGTCACACAAATAATATTATTTATCTTTCTGTGATAGTTGTCACATGCCATTCTTATCTCCATCTTGGTCTTCCTCCATGATTGTACAATGGATCCCCTATGGTCTTCCAATTCCTTTCTCAGCCCTTTTTATAATCCTGTGTTCTGCTTCAATAAGATATAACTAGTTCAAGTTTCACCCTGTGTTTTACCCTCTTTCTTTTTTTCCCCGCAAGATATATATATATATATATATATCTCAATACCATCCTTTCCTTTTGACTTGTTTCACTTAGTGATATAAAATATGAGAATACTCTAAAGAAAGTATATTTTCATAGTAATCAATAAGTTAAGGATCCTCATATCAATGAACTGAAATAAATTCAAGGGGTTGTTTGAAGAAAAATGAATTTCTAATAATAAGAGTTTCATTGTAGTCATTCTCCTAGTATAAATATTAAGCTTAAGCTGCACAGATTATTAAGTATGACTGAAAAGTTCAATTTATTTGCTACAATATGTTTAGTAATCAGTCTATTCAAAACAGGTTTTTATTGCTTTTTGGAACAAAAAAGGTAAGATTTTTAGCACTAAAACTTGAATTATAAAGAGACTGCTAAACACGTCTAACAGTTGAAGGGAGAATGTTTGAAAGAAAGATAATGTAACTGAGTTGCATTTTATTTGGGTTTAATAGAATTAGATCTGTTAAAAGGAATAATCAGGTGTCTGTGATGAGAATAGAGGAGGAAATTACTGGAGAGCACACTGAAGCCAAGATGACCATCTCATTTTTAAGAAGTAAAACATAATCACACAGAGAGGGTCAAAGAACTTTGCACCTAATCCTGGAAGGAATTCCCCTGTTTGTAACAACAACACTAGAACCCATTTATTTCAAGATCTTCTCAGAAAGTAGCAGTGATCACCATTCAATGACTATTTTTAGAAGGTAACTTATTAGAAGAGTATATAATGTGTCAAAAATAAATCCAGAGGGTACTTTAGCCCTGCAAATTGAGCAATATCATTTAAATCTTTCAAGTTATTTCTTACCCTATGACCTACCAAGTCACTTTAGAAATCTGTACTATTAAAAATTATGAAATCACCCTCTTCACTCATTTTGGATGGAGCTTAAAGGGATTATGCTAAGTGAAATAAGCCAGAAAGAGAAAAATGAGTATGGGATGATCTCACTCCCTGGGCAGAACTTAAAGGAACCTTTCCCATCCTCTTTAAAATCTGTATTTCCCCCAGTTCTAGAACCTGTGGGATATTCTTGTATTTCTTGATATCTCTTTCTTGATCCCTTATCCTTTTCTACTGCCTCTGTTGACCTCAACTAAATCAATACAACCATGTACAATCAGTGCCACCATGCCAGGTTATGCTGCCACTGCCTTTTTGCTTTGGATTGAATCCGGACACACCAACTTTGAGATGTCAATCTTCCAGCTTCATATTTAAGAAATATGGAGACTTTTTCTAACACATGGGCTTACCTAGATTCATTTCAAATGGTGCATTCTCTAACAAAGTTATAGACCCTATATATAGGCTAGGGCCTAGAGGACTGGGTTCATGTTTCTACATATCCATAAATTAGAGAAAACTATATACCCTAAAGTAAAAGATCTTAGTAGTCTTTTGTGATTAGTTCTTAACCTACTAAGCTCAGCAAATAAGTATAAAAGCCTAAAGAAGTCACACTAAATAGTCTAATCAAATATTTACTACTTAGGCCTAGGCCTCTTCCTCTCATACCCCCCTGTTTCACTTCCATCAGTCATTCAACTACTCAACTAACTATGCAAAAGAAAATAAGAGTTATATCCTAATTTATTCTGACAGTATCAGCACCATTCTCACCCCTTGCTAATCTTTAGAAGAAACATTGTATATATAATTAGCCAAGACATATACTGGAAAATATATTTATCAACTAAAGGACAATTAGTATCCATCTGACAACCTTTATCAGAATCATCAAACAAGTAAATGCAGCAAAACTTAAGGTTCACTTAGACCTCACTAAAATCTAGGTGTATTTCCTCCCTATCTTGAGGCCAGACCCCATAAATCTAGTACTGGTTTGGATTCAACAAATGACACTCAATACTTTAATAGCAGGGAGATAGTCCAAACTCACCAAATTTGAAAAGAAAGACAGGATTACAAAAGCTGGACAAGGCTCACTTAATGGTGGCATTTTTGGCCATTACCAGAATGTCCTATTATCTGGGACCTTAGTCAGAGAATCTTTGGATTCCCACATAGACATGATGGGTCTAGACCTCTAATAGATCCCTCTATCCACCATCACTGGTCATTTCCATAAAAAATGTTACCATAATCTCTCCTGTGGAACTCTCCAGGACTTTGCCTTGACTATAAAGCAGCACTGTAGGGATTTCCCCACTTTCTGAAGGGAGGTTGGATCATCCTACACTGCCACTGGAGGAAGACTGGTTCTGAGATTCTTGCAGGCAAGAATGTTCCCAGCAGTTACCTTGGGCTGCAAGCTCAGACTGACTGGGACTCAGAGGTTTCACAGGTTCCTGTACTAAATATGAATATATATGGGGCCTAGGTCAGATTGGTGGGGTAAAGAGTTAATTGTATATATCTACTTTCTTTAAGTTTGGGAGTTACTCTCTGCCCTAACCCAGCTTTCTAGCTCTATTTTCAATTCTGACACAATCTTCCCAGACAATATTCTTAGACATACTGCATGTTAGCTATCAAGTTTAAGTAAAAATTACAAAAGACATGGGCCCCTATAAAAAAACAAAACAAAACCTAAAATAGAATCCCTTGTATCTTTCCACCCAAAGATCCCTATACTCATCTGCTACAGTCAACCTTTTTGGTTCCTGTTTATTAAATATTTTGTTCTGCTTTATATCTTACGGCCTTTCATCTACCAATGCAGATGCTACTATGATTCCATCCTGACTTCCCTGGGCAGACAACCTCACCAATGTGTTCAGGAGCTTCACCTCTCCAGGACCTTACCTCACTACAGAAAGATAGAAACTGGCTGGAGGCATGGATCAAATAGCCAACACCCATATCCAGTGGAGAAACAATTACAACAGCTAGAACTCCTACCTTCTACACGCCATAAAGAATTTTGGTCTATACTCACAGAGGTAAAGACACGATAGGGAAGGATAACCAGAGGGCTTTGAGCTCCAATTTCTTCAAGACCTAGAGAGAGAAGAGGAATTGAGGAAAGACAACAGAAGGAGCAATAGATGGAGGTGTGACTTAGAAAGGAAGAGAAGGCAGGACCATGGGAAAAAAATGGGCAAATATATATAAATTTATGTAATTACAGAAATAATAGTCAACCCTATTTGTGGCCTTGAGAGAACTACTGGAGTTTACAATGAAGGGAATGGACATGTGGAACTCTAGTGGTTGGAATGGTGTGGAATTATATCCATTAACTCATAATTTTGTAAATCAATATTAAATCACAAATTTAGAAAAGAAACAAGAACAGAAAAAAGAACCATAGCGTAAACCTTGGACTAGTTTGGCGTATTGCACCAAAGCCAAGGACTCTACAAAAAGGAGGACGGGATGATAATTGGGGTCAAGGAAGACTTTCAGGTCTTGGTGATGGTGAAAAGGTCCTAAGCTGGGAGTGAGTTATTTTGCAGATACTTTCCATATTCATGTGCCAACAACTGTACTGTAAACCATTCACCCCCCAAAAAAATCCTATGAAAATCTATATTTTTTGAAAAAATTTTCAAAGAAAATAAGTAGAAACTATAAACTTTTTGAAGTTTGTTCTTAATAAAATTATTAATAAAGTTAAAACTAGACTCATACTAAAACAAAATATTCAATAATGTAGAAATAACTAGATTATTAAACAAGTGTATAGCACACTTCTGAAGACTAAATAATATCATTATAAAGACCTTCATTTTATACTAAGTTGAAAGAATAGAAATACATATGTCTAGATAATTGAAGAAATAAGTAACTATTCTATCCATAAGCCTGTAAGGATGTATCAATCCAAAGTATATGATATATTTTAATAACATGCAACTACATTGCATTTGAAAAGAGCTTTTAAATACTCATTCTCCATAACCTAACCATACTATTATGATCCATTGATAAATCATGCTATATTTTACTGAGGTTAATAAATAAAATATCATTTGAAGCTAAAGATAATGATTTGATATTTGCATAAGAGAATGATTTGACATTTATAAATATAACAGAAAACTATAATGTGAATTAAAAGTACTTTCATAAATCTACATAGTTGGTTTTTTTTTCTTCTTTGAGTTGGCAGATAGCTCACTTTACTATGTGCAAGGATCTATGTTTGATATTTTGCACCATATGTAGGGCACCAGGATAAGCTTCATGAATGATGGAACAATGCTATGGTCTCTCCTCTCTCTTTTTGTCTCTCTCTTTGTGGAACTGCTAAGAACTGTACAATCACACAGGCACTCATTTCAAGTGCCAAACTCCAGGATTTTTTTCTTACGATAAGCACTTTTTGTATTTGTTTTCTGTGCTACTTTTAAATACTGTTTTCACCATGCTGTCCCCCATAACATCTATTTTATAACTAGAAGTTTGTGCTTTTTGACTGAATTATATTAATGATCTGCTGTTACTTTTTATTACATCTTGATCTTTTACAACCTCAAGATATAAAATATCCTCTTAAAAATTTCATCTCTGGACATTTTCCCAAAATAAAAATGTAACACAAAGTATGTAAAATACATGTTGCTTATTGTACAATATACATAACAGCGATTTATATTATGTGAGTATCCTGAGAATATCTATTATTAATCTTTTGGTACATTTATATACAAACATTATTTCATGTTGTGAACAATCTAAAAATTGCATACTATATGGTAAACACCGTGTATGATGTTATAGGTGGTATTAAGACACTGTCAGAGATCTGGGTCTGATACCTAAATGGCATAGTACAAGAGAGCTTTTAACATATAATAAGACATAAGACCTGATTGAACTGAAGTGACAGTGAATTACATGAACACCAGTAGGCAGATAACTTCGAGGACACTGAGGTAGAGGTCCTATTATTGTTCATGAGAAAAATAAAATATGAACATCACATTTTCAATAGGAGAATGCAAGCCTGAGTCTAGGGGAGCTAGTATGTTGGAGAGTGGTGGAAAATAAGCTTAGGTCATTTGTCTGAAGACAGGTTTTGAGCAAGGGTATGAACTGATCAGAGAACTAATAAGGACATGCACATCGACTTCAAGAGTGAAATAATCAAGGCAACTAACTCAGTAATTGCAGTTAGTTAATTAATTATCCTTGATTAATTAAATGTTAGGGTAAAATGAAAAGTTGTGGTGTTAAAAATGAGATTTACTCAACTGAAGATGAAAAATTTATTAATAGTCACCACAAAATGAAATATTTGATGGACGTCAAGTGTTCTTTGGGAGATTGGAAACAGACGCAATCTGGATGTTAAAATTTGACCAGAAGAAAGACAAAGGATATATCTTTCAGGTTGTGAGTTAGAAGAAACAAGTTGAAAGAAAATATTGTGAATGATCAAGACAAACACACAGAGAAGTAAGTTTTAGGCTGAAGAGTACACAAATTCAGAGCAGAGAGATTCAACCCTTTGATTTGAGTCCTTACTAAAAACAACACACTGCTCTTTTAAACAAACATTGTCATTGACTGAGTATAATGTTGTTATATAACCTTGTGTTGCCATCTGCTGTGATGGCAAGACTGAAATTTTTGCCTAGAAAGAAAAAAAATAATAAGATTGAGGAAGTCATGTTTTTTTTCCCCTAAAAATTATAAATTTCAAAATCTGTTCTAAGAGGCAGAAAGAAAAATTTGGCAGTAAAATAGTAGAATATTGTATGTTTGCAATTACCTGACTGAAATAAATATAAATGGCATTTATCTTGATCCATGGTGTCCCAGGTAAAGCAGGATTTGTTAATAAAATATTTTTTATAGAAAATTCAAAAACCTCAGTGTCCTGAGTTGCCGTGAAGTGATGTCATGGTGATCAGGGAGTTATTGTAGGAAGAATCCTGTTTCCTCAGTGACTGTCAGACTCTTGCACTGGATATCTAGGAGTCTTGGAAAATTGAAATCTGGATCAATGTTGCCATCTGGCCCAGCTTAGATTTTGGCAAGCTGTTAACTTGTTGCCTCAGGTCACACATTGATTCCTAGATTAAAGGATTAAAACATGAATGTAAATACTCTGATCCAGCTACCAGTACCACAAGGTGAAGATAATCAAACTCCATCTTTTAATTTAATTATGCTATGTACTCAGGACATTCATCTTTGGGGTTATTGTGTCAGTTGTAGGAAGCATTTCTAAGGAATCTGCTGAAGATAAGTTCAGTAAAGAAATCTGCATTATAAAGAAGAGTAAATGCCATTCAGTGTGTGCTTCAAATCCTTTTAGACAACATTTTTTTAAGGAGAAATAAATTATTCTGAAGAGAAATGAACAACAAAAATTAAGTGAAGGCTTTTTTTTTAAAAGTCTGCAAATAACCGATAAAAATTTATGAAGTTCAATGGACACAATGAAGTTGAAGCACAAAGTGTTTCATTTCTCAATACTCTTGACAAAGAAAAAACAGAACAACATAAAGATTGCATAGAAAATTATTTTATTCCTCTTTTTATTTCTTATAGACAAAACCTCACTTCTGGATATTTAAAAAAGCATTTGATTCATCATCACTAATAATAGTAATTGCTGACTAATAATGTCTGCTGAAGCTAGGATTAATTGATAGGATTACGGCAAAGATAGGCATGTTCCTAGAGAAGTATTGTTATTGAACTTCTGGGAATAACTTGTTAATGAGTGTATCCGTTAAACTACAAGTTTATTATCTGGTCCATTTTTAGGGAGAGTATTTTTAGAAATACATAGCACTCATTTAGACTGATCTGAAGAACACTGATAAAGAATTGTAATAACTAGGCAGTGATGGAGAGATGAATTTTGAACATGCATGGTCTTATTAGCTAAGACAGTAAGATGTTGCCTAGACTGACAGGCACTAATCACAGTCATTGTAGAAATGGAATTTAAGAAGGTGATCTTTCTGAGTCCTGTCACATTACAAATGAAGGGGCTAAACCTAGACGGGTTGTTACTTGCCCAAGGTCATTTAATTAACTGTTCGTACAACCGAGACTAGGACCCAAGTCTCTAGGGAAAAGGCATCACTCTGACTATTCTTCCAACCTTGTTTGGCTTTCCTGGAGAGCACCTGGTCTCTAACCCTCAATCTGGGATGACACAGGTTTTGACCACAAAAATGATACGTTTAAGAGGCTAATGATGGGAGATAGACAGATGTGAGTGAATGATAATATAAAGGATATTTGAAAGGGTGTGTGTAGATGCTTTTCTCACAAGGGCAGGGATGGATAACATAATGATTATGCAAAGAGACTCATACCTGAGGCTCCAAAGCTGCAGGTTAAATCCCCCGTACCACCCTAAATCAGAGCTGAGCAGTATCTGGTAAAAAAACAAACAAAAAAACACTCAGGAATATGCTTATGCACACATGCTTTATTATAATAAGACATTAAGGCTTTTAAGGATTGAAAATGAATGAATTAAAGATTCTTTGTTGTCACCATCATCTTATCAGCCTTTATTGGGCATTAGTAGGGTGTCAAACACTCTCATTGGATGCATTAATAACTGGCTTTTTTTTTTTTTTAAAAAAAAAGGAGGGGCCAGGTGGTGGTGCACATGGTTGAGCACACATCTTACGATGTGCAAGGGCCCAGGTTTGAGCCCCTCCCCACCTGCAGGGGGAAAGCTTTTCCAATGGTGAAGCAGGGCTGCAGGTGTCTCTCTGTCTCCCTCACTCTCTATCCCCTCCACCTCTCATTTTCTGACTGTCTCTATCCAATAAATAAATAAAGGTAACTTTCAAAAAGGTTTAAAAAAAGGAATAACATGCAGTTTAATTTATCACAAGAACAGATTGAGTTGAGTAAAAGGTTGAGTAACACTGCTTTTTAAAGAACAAATAACTACTACAGAGTTATACTACTACTCTAGACATTTTTTCCTCAGATCTGTTTTCTCGAAACCAGTTACAACAGTCCACAACTATTCTCACTACTCTCCAAGCAGATATATTAGCAGAGTGACATATGCTACCATTCTAGATTTTATGCTTTGAGGGAAGTATTTTGAGCCCTTGTCCCCTCACCTTGTTTTATTCTTCTTTGCAATGTGTCGCTTGAAACTTGGATCTTGCATTAAAAAAAAAAATGCAAGAGATACGGATACACCAAGAGGCAGTTACAGGTGAAATGGGAAAAGAAAGGTCCCTGGATGAAAGGTGTTCTCATCATTTGAGCCCCTATAAAATCTGCCCCCTTAATTCTAGACAGGTATGGGTCAAGTCATGAGTAAACAAGTGTTTGTTTTCAGAAATTGGATTTTATAAATTTTTTAAAGAAAAAAATTGTAAATACATTTGCTAAAATGGTTTATAGAAAGGTATCAAGGTATCCCATCATCTTATAAATGATGCATTTATAAATGTTAGGAAATTTAACTGTATATTTTTGTTATTTTAAAGAGCTGAGGTAGTTTGGTGTGTGTGTGTGTGTGGGGGGGGGGGGGTTGCCAATGCCTTTCTCTTCTGGTGGGAAATTTTGGAAAGACCTTATCAAAGTTGCAGGTTTCTGATCTTTCTTTGACCGCTGGGTTTTCATGAACTTACTACTAAAAGCATCTAGTCATTTCCTTTTTCACTTCTCTCTTTTCTTTATCTTTCTCTCTCTATGGTAGCCTGGCTCCTTGGAAATTTCACTTCACAACTTAGAAATTATTTATATAGTATCCATCAAATGTCAGGGCATATAAAATAAAAATGGCACAGTCTGTAATCATAGTCCCTTGAGGAAGAGACAAGCATTAAGCAATAAAGACAGGAAATAGACACATTTAAATTGTGCTAAATGTTAGGAAGGAAGTAGCAATACAGGAAGTTGTAAGGAAGTGCTTGAATGCAAAGTAACAGGTAGGTGGACAGAAGATAATTGCCTTTGCGTTAACCTCTCATTTGTATCATGTCACTAGTTGAAACAGTACATGAAGCCTGTCCCTCAAGAATAATAAATTAAATATTTTGCTATACAGCAGTTGACTATAGTTCTGCTACAGTAACTCTGCTTCCATCCATGGGTGCCCAATTTTCTCAGATATCTGATCAGAACGATGTTTTGCTGATAGTAAAGATTTTATTGTAGTCTACAGTTTAAGGAAGGTGGGTGCAATGTTGAAGTCTATCTCATTTAGACCTTATGAACTTAAAGAGTCTCTTCTCCAGTGAAAAAGCAGTTTGGATCTAATATCTGTTTATACTGAGATCTGTTTCTTGTATTTTCCTGTCTTGTTCTGTTTGTTCTGAAAACTATCTCCTGTTTTTAAAAGAAATATCCTAACAGTAAATAAATAAATAAATAAATAATAAAAATATCCTATCAGCCTCAAGTCTCTCCTTCATTATTTATAGATATTGCCTGACACACGTATAAAAAGATAGACTACAAGATATAATACAAAAATGTTACTAAAACTGAAATAAGTTTAATTCACTCAGAAAGAAGAAAATGTCTTGGAAACCAGACATGGTACCATGACTTCTTCTTCTAGCGTTTGCCCTTCTTCCATAGCCAGTCAACAGCGTCAGGTTGAGCCTGATGTAAAGTTTTGAGACCTCCTTTGAATCTGGAGAGGTGGCAGTCGTTGACTATGTGGGTCATAGTCTGTCTGGAGCCGCAGGGGCAGTTCGGGTCGTCTCTGGCTCCCCAGCGATGGAACATAGCGGCACCGGCCATGGCCTGTTCGATAGCGATTGAGGAGGGTCCAATCATAACGTGCTAGAACAAAGCCAGACTGACACTTGCAGGGGTCTGTGATGAGGTGTTTGTTCTTGACCTCAGCTGACTGCCAACTCTGTGACTATACACAGTGAAGAATAGGAATAATTAAAAGAAACACTGTAAGATAGCAAAAGGAATTGTAAACATCTCGTTGTCTATTGATGGGTGGATAAAGAAAAAACTATGGTCTCATAATGCATCATGATGAAGACTAATGCTCTGCCTTTCATTAATAAAATCTATCTGATGATAGTATGGCCCTAAAGAGACAGAGTTATCAGATATGGTCCCAATAGTGCAAGGTTGTCTGACATTCAAAAGTTGAGTTAAACAAAAATAATAACTCTGTTGCATTCTCATTTGTAGGAACTACTGAACACAGAATCTCAGCCATTCTATCCCACTCCCATTTCTGTTTGCCTTTTACCTTCAAATGAGCAATAAAACTCCATGACCTACTGCAATTGTTTTATATGAAATGCATAGAAAACACATTAGCATTCAGGAAGCCAGGGGTTCTGATGACATTAAAACCCCTTTCTCTTTATCCTGAAACCTGTTTTCTGTATTTTCCCATCTTGTTCTGTTTCATCTGAAAACTATCTTCTCTTTTTAAAAGAAATGTCCTAAAAATAAAAATAAATAAATATATCCTATACACCTCAAGTCTCTCCTTCATTCTTTATAGATATTGCCTGACACATGTATAAGAAGATGGACTTAAACACTGTGCCTGCCTTCAATCTTTACTATCAACAAAACATCTTTCTGATCAGATATCTGAGAAAATTGGATGCCCATGGGTGGAAGCAGTTACTGAAGCAGAACTATAGTCAACTGCTATATAGCAAAGTATTTAATTTATTATTCTTGAGGGACAGGCTTCATGTACTGTTTCAACTAGTGACACGAAGGACATATTAGGAGGAGATCACCCTGTGTCCACATTTCCTATAGAAGTATATCTTAGACACCAGTTAGTTAATAACTTCTCAACATAGTATCAGTGCTTTCAACTGCTATCCCATTCACTCATTTATTCATTCACAGTATTTCATGAGTTATATTAATGAAATGATTAATATGCTTGAGTGCTTTAATGGTTAGTTTTGGGATTAAGAATAGGATTAAACTTTATTTAAGTTTCTAAGAACATTGGATAGAGGCAACTAGAAATCAAGAGAGAAGGAGGTGGTAGAGAGAAAGAGAGCCACAAAGACCCCTTCAATACTGCTTTAGTACTCACAAAGCATTTTCCCTGCAGTTGAGAACCAGAGGCTGAGATGCTGAGGTCCTAGGTTCAATTCCCAGAACATTATAAGCCAGAGCTGATGAGTGCTCTGATTTTTCTCTCCCTGTATCTTTCTTTCCTTAAAAAAATAAATTAAAAAATGTTTTTTTAAATAAAATGTCTCATTAAAAAAAATCTCTAAGAGTGACAGATGGAGGCCACTGAATAGAACATTTTTAAAATTTTTATTTATTTATTTATTTATTTGTTAATAGTTTTTAAAAAAATATTTACCTATTTATATATTTCCTTTTGTTGCCCTTGTTTTACTGTTGTAGTTATTGTTGTAATTAATGTCGTTGTTGGATAGGACATAGAGAAATGGAGAGAGGAGGGGAAGACAGAGAGGGGTAGAGAAAGATAGACACCTGCAGACCTGCTTCACCGCTTGTGAAGCGACCTCCCTGCAGGTGGGGAGCTCAGGGCTGGAAACCAGGATCCTTACGCCAGTCCCTGCACTTCGCTCCACCTGTGCTTAACCTGCTGCGCTACCGCCCGACTCCCTAAATAGAACATGTTATCTATAATACTGTAAAAGAAAAAAAAATTACCTGAAAGAGTTGGTTACATGATAAATTATTTAAGACTATGAAAACAATAGAGAGACTTTAAACTCAGCTACAGAGCAGAAATAAGTAGCAAAGTTTTCCATCACTAGGACATCGAGTGGGGAGATTCCTTCACACAGGCAGGCCATCTTTATCGCCTTCTTAGTATGGTACACTAACTGATTTTGCCAAGGACTCACCAACATGCAGGCCATGGTGTCTTGTTAGTTGTTACTTGTCTTCATACACATACCAGGAGTAAGTGGTATTATTATCTTTTTGATGAATACAATTCATTGAAATGCTCCTTCAGATTGATCTTCCTAGTTACTACACTAGAAAACATCTGGGAAAATAGTTACATTTCAAACAAACAAAAAGAGTATTACAATTGTATTCTTTTATTTCTTATACCTGAGCACTACTCAGCTCTGGTTTACAGTGGTGAGGAGGTATTGAACCTGGGACTTTGGAACCTCAGGCATTAGAGTCTCTTTGCATAAGCATTATGCTATCTACCCCCTCCTACAATTGTTTTCTTAAATTACTTCTTTTTTTTTTTCAAAGAAGGTCAGGAGCCTTTAGGAAGGAATTTGTCCCACAGTTACTCAGGGTAATGTTAAGGCCATCTTGGTCTATGTGGTGTGATAAGTGTGATGATGGAAGATATTTCAAAGAGAATACAGGGAAATAGTCTTAAATTGCACTGGAAGAACATGTTAAGGGAATCCGTAGGATCATTTCAAAGTTATGTAAGAGGCAAGGCAGTATGGCCAAAAAAAGTCTAGACTCCAGGGCTGGTGGTGGTGTACATATGTTAAAATGTGCAAGGACCTGGGATCAAGCCTCTGGTTCCCACCTACAGGAGAAAAGCTTTGTGAGTGGCAAAGCAGTGTTGCAGGTGTCTCTCTGGCTCTTTCTCTCTATTATCCCTTTCCTCCTTTCTTTATGGTTGCCTCTATCTAGTAACTATAAAAAGAAAAGTGAAATTACTCCCTAAATAAATTTAGACTCTGAATTACTGGAATTTTAACTTTATTACTTGCTACATCAGTGTGACTTTGAACAGTGACAGCTTTTTTGAGCTGTTGTTTTTAAGTTTGATAAGAAATCACTATCATTTATTTTTGAGTTTTAATGAATAGAAATTCCAATAAGGTTTATCTGGAACTTCGTTTACTTGGCAGATCAGTGAGCAGGGAAGATAAGAAAATAGTTTACCGAACTCACATGGCTGAGTGCCCAGAAGGTCCAAATTTAATCTTTGGCATCACCATAAAGCAGAGCTGAATAGTAGTCTGGTAAAAAAAAAAAAATGAAAGAAAATACAGGGTGTATAATTGTTACATCCATAAATGAATGCAATATAAAATTATTAAAATCATTGAAAAGGCCTATGAAGAAGTGAAAACAAAGAGTCAATGAATTATTTCTTAAAGTCTCCAAATCTAGTCAGCTTAATAAATATGTTCTCCAGATTTCAAATTACTGGTAATTCTATCTCCTTTTAAGTTATCCTGTATTCCTCCAAAAGTTTTATTTTGAAAATGAGTCCTTTCATAAAAATATAATTATAATATTCTATATTTCAAAGCCTATCTAAGAAAGCATACAGGAGAAAACATACTGTGTGTGCTGTGTGCGTCAGCCCTCTCTATCAAATGATAAATTTAATATGCTCACTCTATCAAATGATAAATTTAATATGCCCAGGTATGGCAGATTATATGAAAACAAAAGTGGTTTTGTGTTGTAACTAGAAACTTAAAAAGAGTCTTTGGGCTGCATCGCATAAAAGATTAACTGCAGGTTGCTGGGAACGGGTTTAAACAATACAAGGTTTATTAGGTCAGGACAAAAGTATGGAACATATATTTTAGGCACTGCAAAGTAAGCAGTTATCATCAGAGGTTAAAAATACCCTAGGTCCATAAAGTCTATGAATAGTTATCAATAGGTCAGTCCCATGAGATAAACAATTATCAGCCGAGGTGTAGGTTGCTCATGGCTGTAGAGTCTTAAGAGTTTACTGGTTAGCTGAGTCACATGTTCAGTTCCCAGGAAAAGCAGCCATGGCGAACACCTGGAACAGCCTCTGCCTAGATGCATTAGTCTAACCAGGAGAAGAAGCAGCAGCCAAAGAGACCAGACTTCCAGCTGGTTTTACTTTTAAGTCTACTCAGTCTACCCACAATGCTTTACACACCAGCACAGAGTGGATGCACCCACAGTCCACCATGCGCCTGTGTAGATCACTGCATGCTCTGTAGTCAAGGGTGACATCAGCCTTGTGCCTGGACTTCCATGGTCATCAGTATACTATGTCACCACAGTTTTGTGCTGGAAAATGTTACATATAAGTGAAAAGTCAGAAACTATTTTCAAAAGTTAAAGAAAAATGTACAGTGTGTAGTAATACATTTGAATATGAATGTTATGGAGAGCTAATAGGGAGTGTCAGCTTTTATAATAAATACTGTCTGTGGAAGTCCACAAACAATATCACACTTAACCTTGAAATGTCAGAGTCATTCCCATTAAAGAAAAAGCAAGAGTTGGAGAAACTCACATCACTATTGTTGTTCTTGGAACAGGAACTAATCAACTGTAACAATCAATCAACAGTCATAAAAGTTATTATTGTGGAAAAAAACCAGCACATAGTGCAAATTATTCTCAGGTAAAATAAGCATAACTTCTTTAAAATACTGAAAATAAAAATATTAAAAACTAATATATATAATAGAATATATATACAGTACCCCAAAATAGTCACAAAAATAATTGTGAAACACTATATCCCTAAGAGTATAACAATTGGATTAGGAATAAAGAAACTCACAAGTTCTTTCTGAAAGCATTAATGAGTAAAAATTAAATCACAAACAGAAAGATGTGATATTTTCTTAAGTGGGAAATTTAAGATTATAAAAATCGCTACATTAATTATTTTCAAATTAATCTTTAATAAGATATTTATAAAGAGAATGAGAATTCTATTGAATCTGATTAAGTAGTTAAAAAAGTAATAAAGTAGTTATATGTAAAGTCAAAATAATTTATATTACTAAAATTAAAACAATACATAACTGAAGAAAAAGCAAGATATTACTACCTTTTTGCAGCATAATATATTTTCTCAAAATGTCCAAAGGCCCAACTGGAGCACTACCCTAATGTATATTAGAATATATTACAAAAGAAAAAAAGGACAATCTATGGAATAGATTGGATAGTTTAAAATATAGGTCATAGCCATTGTAGTGAAAAAATCCAGCTCTTAGAGAAGTGACTCGTTCATTGTGAAGTGGGATGCTTATTGAATGTGATTCACAAAGGTGATTCATTATATAATATTAGAACAACTGTTCCAGAATTTAAAAAAGTCTTTATATAATCTGAACTAAATCATTTTAGATGAGTTAAATAATTTACAAAAGTTAATCAAGATCTTTCTTCACTTTTATTGAGGGAGTGAATGCTTTACAGTGAAGTCATTGATATATGAGTATGATTTTATTATGTTTTCAATATTTTTATTTTCAGTATTTTAAAGAAGTTATGCTTTATTATCTGCCAGGACCCCAAAGTTCTCTTGCACCCTTACTTACCTTCCCCTCATTCCCCAGAGTCTCTTGCTTTGATGTACTACACCATACCCGGTTCACATTTCACTTTCTGGATTACCTTTGTCTTAATTTATTAAATCCCAATTAATCTCTTTTTCATTTATCTCACTTAACATGATGTCTTCCATTTCCATCCAAGATGATACAAAGGAGATGACATCATAATTTTTAACAAGTGAGTATTTCCATTGCGTATAAAAACTTTTTTCAACAGCCAGATGAAAATTAAGATAAATTGTTGTGAATAACTTTATAAGTATAAAGAAATTCAAATAAATGACATAAGAAAAATAATGATATTTGAAGTTCAGAGTACCAAGATAATAAATTGAGTAAAGTATTCAGAACACCATTCTCTCATATATCAAAAGGCTTACTAAAATTCGTTAATTTCTGTAAAGAATACAGAATATAAAAAACAAACTCAAGTATTACCTATGAAACCAAAGTATGCAACATATTTGCAGTTTGTAAAGAAAATATAATTAATCATTTATATTATTATCTTTCTTTATTGGATAAAGACAGCCAGAAATAAGGAGAGAGGAGGGAAACAGAAAGAGAGACACCCCCCCAAAAAAAGAGAGAGATACTGAGAGATACTGAGAGATACCAGATACAGCACTGTTTTACCACTCACAAAGCTTTTCCCCTGCAGGTGGGGACTCAGGGCCCAAACCTGGGTCCTTGTGCATTGTAACGTGTGCACTCAACTAGTTATGCTACCACTTGGCTCTTCATTTAATTATTCAATCAAATAAAATATGCTATTAATTTCCCAAATTAGTGAGGATTAAGTAATGTCATATTTAGCACATGTAGGACTGTAGTGAAGTGAGAATTTCTACTGTACATTGTTAGCTGGGGTCAAAATAAAATCTCTAGACTTTCAGATACATACCATAACCAGGTTTGTTTATTTTTGACCATCAAGGCTTTCATTGCGGCTTAGTACCTGTACTACTCCTTTATTGCTCCCAGAAGCTTTTTTTTTTTTTTTCTCTTTTCTTTCTCCCATCCAAGTACTAACCAGGCCTGACCCTGCTTAGCTTCGGAGATCAGACAAGATCGGGCGTGTTCAGGGTGGTATGGCCTTAGATTTCTCTTTTCTTTCTATGAAAGGCAAGAGCAAGAGAGAGACAGAGACAGAGAGATGCTTCCCCCCTACAGGTGAGCTAGATTCTGTGTTCTTGAATGAGCATGTATAGTGTTAGTGCTCTAAAGGGTCATCTATCACATGGCACCTGGTATGATGAGTTTTAACTAACCTTTGGACCAAATATTCCATGTAGAGGAATTTTTCAAATTATTAGGGAAGGAGTGTGAGCAAGGGAACCTATTCTGTTCTTGTGTGAAATCCTAGTTGTGATCACTTCAGTGCACATGGTGGACCAGTGCTCTGATACTCTTTGTCTTTCCCCTTTGTAAAATAAATAAATCTGAAAAAGTTTGCAGTGTATCCTTAGAGTGGAATATTATTTTTTTTAAGTATTTAATGAGTGAGAGTGTACATAACTGGGGAGAAACATTAAAATAAAATAGTGGGATGTTACTACATATTGCAGAGGGAAAATCATATTTCAGATGTATATACCTAGAGTCAGACATGCTTGAACCTTCCAAGATATTAATTTTGACCATGAGCAAGCTGTATTTGGTTCCTAATTCTGTACAATGTCTAATTCTCTAAAGATACTACTATTGCTCTATAGAAGGAGTTAGAAAAGCCTAAATGAGCTAACAGCTGATCACTGAATTTTTATAAAATGTCTGCTATCACATTAAGCTAAGAAAAACACAAACATCCCCTCCCCTGATAGCTTTCCCATTCTCTATCCCTCTGGGAGCATGGACCCAGGGTGGTGGGAATTGTGTGGAATTGTACCCCTCCTACCCTATGGTTTTGTTAATTAATCCTTTCTTAAATAAAAAAATTAAAAAATAAAAAATAAAAATAAATAAAAACTTAAAAAAAAAGAAAAACACAAATATCATCTTCCAAGCTGAGCATATATGAAATAGTTGTGGAGCACTATTTCTCAAAACTTAATTCTAAGTCAAATATTGTCAATTACATTGTAAAACTGTGTACGTTAAGACAGTTTAAAAACATTGTTTTCAGAGTACAACAAATTAAATTATGCATAGTATAAACAACATTTTGGATTGTAACAAGAGTGATAATACATAAGTCACTGGAAAACAATGAAAATTGTTTATTTTCTATCAAAACCCCATTCTTTTTTTTTTTTTAATTCATCTACATCCATTTATTTGACACATCCATTTTGACCAGTAAATAGAAGTTATGAAGACAATCAAGTTGATAGTTTTTATGGGAAAAATTGAGTTCTGAAGTTCAGAATTTTTATTTCCTCCAAAAAAGGGATATACCTTCTTCCTTCCTCCTGATGATTTCACAGAAACTCTTCCTTTTATTTTCATACATTTACTGCATTGTACTTAGTGCTTGTCTTTAATCTTTTTTTAAATCAGTCTTTGGTCAATTTAACATTCATAACAGGGACCACTAGCCTGTTATAGACATAGTGATCATTCATTAAATAGATGAAATTAAGTCTGTGTTTTGTTCACATGGAAAATTATTGCTGAACTGGCATGTTCACTTTCATATTATTCTGCTTTACTCATAGATAATGCCTTACAGGTATTATCTATTCAATACCGTGCATGTCTAAGACTCAGTGACTTTTTCTAAATATCTAGCTATGAAATTAAACTATTGAATATTTAATAATGTTTAAATATTAATGTTCTTAGAGGGCATGGATATATAAAAATGAGATTCATATTTTATTCCTTTAGAAAATGGTAGTGAAATAACAATCATTGCATCTCTTGAGCATATAGACAGATAGTTTTCTGTTGAGAGTGAAACTGAGTGAGTGTCCATCAAATAGAGCTCACTGGAGGCGTGGATAGTTGGCTGTGAGGTGTCAATACCTTTTGTATATTAGTGTTTATCTACTAATACTTTACTAATATTTGATTCAATCATTAGAAGCACTGCTTTAGGATGAGGCTAAAAAAGAAATCAAGTGTCATTTTGATTTTAGAAAGAATTATAGAATTTAAGAATGTCTAAGTGAATTGCCATCAAATACAGACTAAGAAAAGGAGAGAGATATTGTCTCACTTGTGTTGGACATAAATACACATCACTGATGTGGAAGAGATCTTCTTGCACTGCTGAAATACATGGAAGAGAATGAACAGGCAGAATTTATGCCTTAAGAATTTATGTATAAATTTAATCTCTGAAATGGGATGAATATAGCAAAAGACACCAACAATAGCCCATTAAAGTTTGGGAAGGAAATGGCAGTGACACTAACTTTTGTGTTGAAAATGGAACAAAAATCAAGATTTGCTGATATTTGAAATAATGTGAATAGATATTCAGTCCTCATTAATTCATTCAATCACATTTGCTTTTCCAGGAGTCTCTGAGGCAGTTGAAGAAGAGTGAGTATTGAACATAAAAAAGGAGAGTTATAAGAAGTATTTTGGAAGGGCAGTGTTATCTTCTATGTTTTCTTTTACCACTTTTGTTCTTATTTTCATTCTACTGCATAGACCGGTATTTCTCTACCCAAGACTGATTTACATCTGGCATTTCTATTTTTGTGAGTGGTGACACTATCAATTTAGGATTAAAAAAAATGGGGGGAGGGTCATTCTTGGCTTGTGTTTTTCACTTACCTCCCCACTTACTAGTCCAACAACAGTAAAATCCGTCCTTTATTTCTACTTTCAAAATAGCTTTGTTTTCTCTCCCACCAACAGTACCACGTAGGACAATTATATCTACCTTATTTTTTTTTTCACTTTGAAAATGATATTTATTCATTTATCTTGGAGAAACAGCATCACTTTGGCACAAGTGATGCTTGGGGCTCAATTCAGGACCTCACACCTGAGAGTCTAGTGCTTTAACCACTGCTCCACCAAAGGGCATAAGACAATATATATATTTTTTAATTAAAAATATTTATTTATTTATTCTTTTTTTTTTGCCCTTGTTTTATTCTTGTACTTATTCTTCTTGTCATTGTTCTTGGATAGGACAGAGAGAAATGGAGAGAGGAGGGGAAGACAGAGAGGAGGAAACATAGACACTTGCAGACCTGAATATATCTATCTTGTATATAGAGATCTTTTAGTGATGAAGTTGACCATGTCTTTAACTTAATCACAAACTTCATAAGTAAAAAAAATCATTTATATAGATGAAGCATTAGGCAAAATCCAGAAATATCAAGATGAATAGCTACTGTACCAATGTAACTTTCTACTTCTGTTCTGGTCACTTGCATTCTTCATATCAAAGAGGGAAGTGATTGCATTATATTATATTCACACACACACACACACACACACACACACACACACACACACACTGTACCTGTCCCAAATTCAATATGTCTGAGGACTTCAACTGAAGAGATTGTAAAAGCAAAATCCAGTAGGTAGTACATAAAGTCTTGTATGAGATAATTCCTTATCTTTCCCACTTCATATTAGAATTTTGTCCCTCCCTTTCTTCTTTTTATATTATGTTATGTCTCTTAACTGTGAAGAATCAACATCATTGGCATCATAATAAAATAGAAGTGAAGAAGATCACCACAGGAAACTCTATTGTGCTGTCCTTTAATATAACTATTTTATTTATGTTTAATTCATTTTAACCACAGCACTGTTTGGCTTTGGTTTTCGGTGGTACCAGAGATTGAACTTGGGATGTCCCCAGCAGTGCTTCAGGCATCAAAGTTTGTTACATTATTGATGGTGCTGTCTCTCAGCTCTTCAGTGTTCTTTTGAAGCTAAATCTGATTCATATTTGATCTGAACTGAAACATACCGCTAAAATTCTAAGAAGTCAATAGAAACCAGAGTAACCTGCTTGAAAGACTTGATAAAGAGAATTATTTTTACCTACTTTAATTTTGTGACCATTAACCATTTCACATTGTGTCTCTATCATGTGACCATTACCTCAGCTATTACCTCACCTACCTCTACCTCATCCATGTCTTTTCTTCTTTAAGAACCGTGATCTTGCTCTCTCCTTTGTACATATTATAGGAATCTGTTTAAACATATGTATCATTAACTGAAAGTCTCTGATATTCCCAAATAAAAATATTTTAGCTACCTGCTAAACTTGCTTTTCTCTTACTATGACAACAACTTGCTTCTCTATCATGAATATGCTGAATTATTTCTGCCAAGGACCATAACAGTTCCTTTGTTTCTTAGCATGTACTTTTTTTTTTTACTCTTCCTATTTACATATCTTGTTCATGATAAGTAAAGTTCCAGTTCAAATATCATTGCTCCAAAATATTCCTTCCTCAGGATGGGGTGGTGGTACATTTAGTAGGACACATTAACATGTGAAAAAAACTGAGGTTCCTGGGCGGATGACCTCACCAATGTGTCTCTCACCTCTCCAGTGCCCTAGGGAAAGATAGAAACCCCACTAGGGAAAGATAGAAAGAGGCTGGGGATTTCTCATGTTCAGTGGAAAAGCAAATACAGAAGTCAGAACTCCCACCTTTTGCTCCTCATAAAGAATTTTGGTGCTTACTCTTAGGGGGATAAATAATAGGGAAGCTTCCAATGGAGGGGATGGTATACAAAACTCTGGTGGTGGGAACTGTACAGAATTATGCCTCTGTTAACTTATAATCTTGTAAATTATTATTAAATCACCAATAAAAATAATAAAAAAAACAGGTTAAATCTCTTGCTTCCCATCTGCAACAATGAAGCTTTGCAAGCAGTGATGGAGCAATACTGTAGGTATCTTTCATTCTCTCTCTGTTTCTATCCCTTTCCTATCAATTTCTCTCTATCTATAAAATAAAAAGAATAAAAAAGAGATGAAACAACAACAAAAGGTCTCTGAGAGCAGTAGCATCATTGTGCAGGCACCGACTCCAGCAATAACTCTGAATGCAAAAAAAACACAGTAAATGAATAAATATATACATTTTTAAAAAAATGACCCCCTCTCCTTGAACGTAGCCATTTTGTTGTTGTTTTTGTTAAATAATTTTCTTGAGGAAAATGGTAATTTGCAAGACTATTTTAGCTAAAATATACAACTTCCCCCCTTTTGTTGCCCTTGTTGTTGTAACCTTGTTGTGGTTATTATTGTTGTTGTTGATGTTGTTCATTGTTGGATAGGACAGAGAGAAATGGAGAGAGGAGGGGAAGACAGAGAGGGGGAGAGAAAGATAGATACCTACAGACCTGCTTCACTGCCTGTGAAGCGACTTCCCTGCAGGTGGGGAACCAGGGGCTCGAACCAGGGTCCTTATACTGGTCCTTGTGCTTGGCGCCATGTGCGCTTAACCTGCTGTGCTATCGCCTGACCCCCAATATACAACTTTTTATGTTTCCACAAAAAGGGTCAGCACACCACAGTCTGCACCAATTTTCCAGCTCCGTTGTCCACAGAGCACTTTGTCTCACAATCTGTTCATATCCTTTATAGATTTTCCCATTATTACTTAGTTTTATGTTTATGTCTTTTTATTTTTTATCTCTCATTGAAAGGCAACTCTTTTGAGTTATTAAAAGAGGTAGGCTGTAAATGTAGAGTTCAAAGTAAGAGTTCACAACTCTGACACCATCTTCCCAGACAATACTTTTAGTCCACCTGCACATAAGCTCTCAGGCCCAGACAAAAATTAGTAAAGTCAAGGGCCCTTGGAATATACTTAAAATAGACCCCAAATCTCATCTGCTCTATTCTTACCTTTAGATTCCTGATTATTAAACATTTTGTCCTGCTTTATATTTTAATACTTTTCAGCCACCAATTTGCAGATGTTGCCATGACTCAAACCTGACTTCCCTGTGCAGACAACCTTACCAATATGTCCTGGAACCCCACCTATTGAGAACCCTACCTCACTAGGGAAAGTTAGAAACAGGCTGAGGTATGGAAGGACCAGTCAACACCCATGTCCAGTGGAGAAGCAATTCCAGAAGCCAGATCTCCCACCTTCTACACCCCATAAAGATCTTTGGTCCATACTCCCAGAGGGCTAAAGAATAGGAAAGCTTCCAATAGACAGGATGGGATGTGGAACTCTGGTGGTGCGAATTGTGTGGAACTGTACCCCTCTCATCCCACAATCTTGTCGATCATTATTAAATCACAAATAAAATAAAATAAAAGGTAAGAGTTCGGAAATGCTAGATCTGGGAATGATATGGAGCTGGGAACTAGTAGACTTACGGCATCCTCCTTCAAGTCGTGGATTATTTATCCTTGTGACTTCATTCTCTTCATAAGAGAGAGCTAGAATTAGTAGAAAAGGAAGAGATATTTTTTGCCAACAGGAAACAACTAGAAGGAAGGTTAGGGGATGTACTGGTTTTTCTATTTTGGTTTATTTTTAGTTTTTTGCCTTGTTTGTCGGGAGCAAAAATTAAATGAACATTTGGGTAGGAGAAAACCGGTCAAGGCTACATAGTAAAAATAAAGTACAAAAACTATAGGTTCACAGCTGTGAAGAGATATATCTTAGATTTTGAGTGAGTAAAAAAAAAATATTTACTAGGTCTTATAGTAGGTAGGAGAAAGAAAAAAATGGCTTCAAAAAGAAGATGCCATATGTCAGCACTGGGGCTAAGATGAAGGGTACCCAGCTGATATAAAAGTGACCTGAAAGACAGTTATCTGTTGCAAGAAGCTAATGATGCCTACTCAACTTCACCTGCATTGAATCAATGAATCACAAATGATGCTCGTTATGCATATTTGAATCATCTGCTTACAGACAAGGGGAGGAAAAGACAAGAGTCAGGAAAATAAATAAATAAATAAATAAATAAATAAATAAATAAATAAAGTCTCCCATCTTATGTGCAAAGTTTATTCTCTAGGTCTCACCATTTGGGGAGGGGGATATATTACTGATTGTTTTGGTTTTTGGCTCTTGTTTTTCCTAAGAAATCTCTCCTCTTAAACTACCGATGGGCCTTGCCACCTAAAATTCTTTCCTGAGATGGAAACAAAACCGGAACTGGCTTTTTCAATCTCTGAGTCCCCAGGAACATAATGATATTGCTGTATTTCAAAGTTTTCTATGTTTGTTTCAACATTTCTGCCAGGCAAGGTTTCAGTTAGAATCAGATAATCCATGATATAGGCAAAGAGGCTGAAGTCCTATCAACTAGTGAGGACTCTTTATCATATCCCTGGGAAATTCTAGACTAAGGTTAGAGAGGACTGAATTCAATTCCTGAGAAATACAGTTTTTTTTTTTTTTGTAAATTGTAGCAGTTTCTGGCAAATAGGAAATTGTAGACCCTTTGGTAAAAAGTCAGGGAACTCTGAAGTTGTTCTTAAAGTAATGATCCATAGTGTTGGTTTGTGATTTCCTGTTGAGTTGGTAGCTGGTAACTATGGGAAGTGGCCTTCACTAAGGCTGGGGCAAAGTAGTAACTAGGAAATATCCCTCAGGGCAGATTAAAAGAAACTTTCAGAAAAACACAGCTCTATCTTAGTAAGGGAGGTGAGAAAATAAATGAGGGAGAAGACAAGCTGACAGTGGCAACAGTCTTCATTTATCCCAAAGGGGTGGTTTGCTTGTTTCCAAGGCTGGTGGGATTCCCCCTGGCAATACTCAGGTGTGACTGGTCATCATCTTCTAAAGGAGTAGGCCCATGAAAACAATCATGCTTTCTCTACAGTTTTATGAACTGGATTGGGTCTGAGAGTTAGTGGTATTTTCTCAGAGAAGATAAAGGGCTAACTAACTGCCCTAAATAATTAAATTATACTTGCCTTCTAAAAGCTCCTCATTTGACCAGGTTTCCCATAGCAAACATTTTCTAGAGCCATCTGAATATAGTTATGAGGGAAACGAAAGCTTCAATGCAAAGATTCAAGTCTTACAAAGACAGCAAACCGTTAGCCACGTATTTGAGTGTTGAGGCTCTTGGGGTGCTTATACATGCTTACAAAGCTCAGGAGAAACCTTTTCCGGTAAAATCTTTCCAAAAGATTTTTTAAGTGTGTGTATACTAAGAAAACACCAAAGAAAAAGGCTGACATATTGTAAAATGAAAATATTATCTTTGGAAAATTCAGTTGTTGTACTGTAGGCAAAACAACATACTGCTTATTTTAGGTTAGGATTTCATGCATCTAGTTATACGAAAATCACAGCATAAGGACAGAAGAAAGTCAGTATTTGATTCTTGAACAAAGCAGACAAGAATGAAGGGCAAATGTCTGAGAGAAAAAAAAATACCAAGCTTTTTTCTTTTCTTTTCTTTTCTTTTTTCCTCTTGAGAAGAGTCACTCCCTAGAAGCCCACTGACATGACTGGCATAAGAAACAAATGAATTCTGAAGGATCCAGTAAAAATGCTTCCTCCCTGCTCGGTTCTCCTTTAAGCTCCAGCTGTATTCTGTCTCTTTTTTCTTTCTGCTTTGTTGGGCTGAATTTAAATCAGTAAATAAGCACATTAGAATGTTAAAGCACTTCATCAATTTGAAATATCTAATGAGATATCCCAAGGTGCTATATCATGCTGTAGATGCTGGCCTAGCTTGTTCACTCAATTTCTAACAAGCTAATTTATATTACGGCACCAGTTTAGTTTCTAGGTAGCTCTGATGACCTTTCCGACCTCATATTAATTATCTACTGGCCCAAATTTTTAAATAATGCCACAACTCTCAATTTTTAGAATACTGGTTGTTTTCGAACTGTGATAGATGGTCAGTATTTTATTTTATATGCCATAAATATCATGCAATTGTCTCTATCTTTATCTTTCCTTCTTTTAACATCTACACAATATCCATCTTTCTAATGGCTAAAGTTAAATATGGCATTGTGTTTTGTATGTGTAAAGGGTTCAGCTATGATTAAGTGGCAAAGACTAGAAAATGTTCCCTTAGAAAAAACCACTAACAAAGCATTATTTAGTTTTTCAGTGTGGAAAATGAATGTTGCATTTTATTCCTTTCCATCATCACCCTTAGAATTGCATTTTTGCGGTAGTACCACGAATAATGCAAGGTCATTTCTAAAGTGTTTGCTTTTCTTGGCTTTGTTCACCTTTTCTTTTAAGGAGGGAGATTGTGAATTTGAATTGCGACTTAAATGTTCCCAGTGTGTCAAGAAGTTCCTCTTTAATTACTCAGCGGGACAGATAAAAACAGTGCAAGTGCACCGAAGTTTATGGTTTCCATAAATGCATCAGTTGTGGAAATTTCATTGTCTAAACCATCTGAAAGCTATGTACTTCTCAAAGCTAGCCTTTCCTAAGTCTGAAGCACAATGGTAGCACTAAAAGTTCATTTTGGATAGAAACTGGAGAATAGTTTTATCCTTATCAGTATGTTAAAACTATACCCATAATTATATGTTTCAGTCTTTGGGACTTCCTTCTCTTCCCTTGACATGTAGATAATGGGTTTTTCCATTATGTAACCTGCATAGTTGTAATTCATCATCTACCATGGTAGTGGAATCTTTGAAAATCTTACTTAACTGTAAACCTGGGCCTCTGTAAGTTTTATATTAATTAACCTATGCAATCTGTTTTTGAAAACAAAATTAATTCCTTCATTTGCATTTTAATTACAAGAAGGTACAAGTCAAGTTTTAATTGACTCCAAGAAAACTTGTACAACAAAGCCGATGCTAAAAGGAACAGTGTTTTGCAGGAACCAGCTGGCTCTCAGTTAGGACTAGACCGGACTGTAAACAGAAAAGGTTTAACTCTCAGACTTTCCAGTATCCTGAAATCAGCACACACACACACACACACACACACACACACACACACACACACACACACACACACACAAAACCCTTCATAGTTGCCATAATCTTACTACAGAATGTCACAGTTGATTTCTCCAAAGGATTCCTAATTTGTTGCAGTTACTAGTTATTATTTCCATACAGTTACAGTACCTACTAACCCATATGCAGCTCATGTTAATGGGATAATTCAGAAGCATTAATATAAATCTACACTGAATAATGGTTGAATGGAAAATCCCTAAAATCATCTAAGTCCTTATGATATGAAGGGGTTCCCATTCTCCTTATGTATTTGTTATGTAAATGATATTGTTAAGCCTGAAACATTCTAAGGTTTTATACTTCACATATAAATGCTCACTCCCTTTCCTCCCTTGTTCTCAGATCTCAGTCTGTTTTTCCCTCTTTATTCATTATTCTTAATAGCCAGTAGCTTTTTCAAAACTTACTGAAGTGAATCCATCTATTCACTGGGCTCTGACAGATAGAGAGGCTTAAAAAATGCAAAGTCTTCACCATAAGACATCTGAGGCAAATATATCATAGATTTTCTTCTGAATACATTCTCTAGAGTGAAGAGCCCAGAGTAAAACATTTCAAGTATGGCTTGGGAGCATACATATATTCGACTGAAGACAGCTTCTCTGCCCTTTGCTCTGAGGCTTCTAAGTTGGAAGCCAATATGACATTTTGATACAAATATACTGTTTCAGCATTTGACTTAGGATTTAGCTTGTACTCTTCTACCATTAAACATAGGATGCATTTAGGGGATGTCAAATTAGGAAAAGCCATTTATTTTTAATGATCTTTAGAAATGTGGCCATTTATTTTTAATGCTCTATTTCAGAAATCTGGATTCAAGTAAGTGCTAGTTGCCTCTAATTTTATTCTTTTCAACCTGTAGCTCCTTTATTTCAGAAACATTCAGTTATTTCAAAAGGAATTCCTTAGTTTGAAATAATATTACTGGAATTGGGAAATGCCCCCGCACTGTCAAGGTGCACCATTCTATAGTACCAGTATAGAAGAGTTTTCACCACGCAAGAAATATTTGCCTTTAGTCTACTATTCTTCTAAATTTTGGTCAATATTGAGATATACTTATAACAAACTCTTGATTATTATTAGTGTTTTATCATGTCTCTTATTTTTCTATTCCTTACAGACCCATCTGATCTTGGGTCTATAAGGAATATGAGAAATAGGGATATAACTGGGACAATTGCTCCAGACCAATAGTTAGAATTTTTTTGTAGTAAATGCAGTGATAATTAATAGTCTCTAATAAATGTGGTGCCGAGATGTTATCTCTGAAAGTGTCACAGAAAAAGGCCAGCTTATAGAATACAGGTCTATATTTGGTGCCTATAATTTGAACTTTCTATGACCACTAGGGGGAGCAAGTTCCTGGTCCAAGGAAGTGTACAACTCCAAAGAATTAGAAAATTTAGGAGGCGTAAAATCAGACTACAATCAAATCAAAACAATATTGCTTTAAACCACACAAATCTCTGATTATATAAAGAAATTAAATGGTTTTGATTTAATTTTTGGAGTAAGTAGCTATCTTCATACCACATGGATATTTTTTTCTTTCTTTTCTGTTTTTTTTTTTTTTTTCTTTTCTCTTTTTTAATGGATCCAGTGAAGGAGAAAGAGTGAGAAAGACAAAAGCACCGAAGCTTCCTTCAGTGCACTGGTGACTGAGCTCAAGTCTGGATCGCACTTGGTGAAGCAGTACACTATCCAAGTGAGCTATTTCACTATCTGATTTTTTTCCTTTGTAATTTTTTTCCTTGTAAGGAGCCTGTTTTCTGTATAGATGATAATCTGTGTGCTAATAACACTTAGAAAATACAAATACAGAATTTCGGTTTCTAGTTCCAGAAGGATAAGGAATGGGAAAGCTTCCAATGGAGGGATAAGAAACTGAGATGATGGAGGGTTATAGAATTGTACCCCTGTTGCCTTATAATCATGTTAATAGCTATTAAATTACTAATACAAAATAGAAAAAAGAAAATAAAATACAAATGGCTACAAATTTAATAACAGCTTATACTATGTATATATAATTATGGATAGAAATAAGATCTGGCAGTAGCACAGTCTGCATTTCCAAATATGTGCAAATTAGTGGGGGGTGTTCTCATATATCTTAGAATCAAGTTAAGGAAAACAATTTATCTAAATAAAGCAAAATCCCTCTTTTCTCTTGACCAAAGCACTATTGTGGTGGTGGTGGTGGTGGTGGTGGTGGCGGTGGTGGTGGGGTGCTGGTGGTGACTCACCTGGTTGAGTGCCCAAATCACAAGGCATAAGGATCCAGATTTGAGCCCCTGGTCCCCACCTATAGAAAGAAAGCTTTGCAAGTGGTGAAGCAGTGCTGCAGGCATCTCTCTGTCTCTCTTCCTCTCTGTCTCCTGCTTCCCTCTTGATTTCTGACTACCTCTATCTAATAAATAAAGATAAAAAATAACTACTTAAAAAAATAAGAAAAAGCACTATTGAACTCTGGCCTATCATACTGCCTGCAATTGAATCCAGGAACTTAGAACTGAATCATTTCTTAGAGAAACTAAAATCCTGTCTCTCCTTCCCAAAGTCTCTTAAAAGCAAGCTTTGAGCAACTACTCCTGAACTCTATGACTGGGATTATTCAAGAAGTCCTCCATGGGATAATAACAATTTTTCATAAAGAGTTTTTAAGAAATGCTTACTAATTCACAAGGCATATTAATTTTGTATATGTTAAGCAGAAACTAAAGAAAAATGACTTAACATAATTATGACTATAACTATGAACAGATTAAAACCTGTATTTTATTTAATGCAAAATATTGATTGCATACTCTGCATATAATACTAAACAAAATATTGAATGATATGACCCCATTTTCCTGGCTTGAAGAATAAAGAGGAAAAATTAAGATATAATTACTTTAAACTATGGCTATATAACATAAATGTGATGTAAAAAAGCACTTCATACAATATAAGATTACAAGCTTTGTTTAAGGACCTAGGGAAGTGATCTGAGAAGAAGCTGTAATTTGGCAGATATTAAAAATTGACCATAAAAATCATAGGAAGGGAGATATTGATGGAAGGACACTAATCCAAGTAGAGGGGACTGTACCTTTGGGAGCTATTTAAGGAGCTGAAATGTGTTTGATGGCTCTAGAGTTGAATGATAAAGGAGTGTGGAAGTGACAGTGGAAGAACTATAACATTAGAAGATTGAGGAGAAATGGTTCTGCAAAAACCCTTCAAAACTGAGGCTCTTGATGTCCAAAGTTCAATCCTCAGCACCATCATAAGCAATACCAAACTGAGCAGTGTCTGGTTTAAAAAAAAAAAAAAGGAACTGTAAGATCATCAGATGAAAATAACTTTTTTACCTGAAGATACTGTGTTGAATGAGATAAGATAGAAAGAGATGGAAAAATGCCAAATAATTTCACTCACGGATGAAGCTTAAGAAGGAAGGAAATACACACAGTGTGCTCCACCTGAGGAAGATGGGTCCTGAAACTGAGACAGCTTGGAACGTTCCTACTCATGACCAGAGAATGTGAGCTCAGATCTACAGGGATGCAGAGGTCACATAGGCTCCTAAGCTGAATATGGGCCCCAGATCACATCAAATTGATGGGGTTTATAGTCAACAATATTTATGTACCTTTCCCATATTTGGGAGCTACTCTTTTGTCTGATCCAGCTTTCTGGTTCTTCTTCCATCCATGAAATCATCTCCCTAAACAATAACTTGGATCCACCTGCATATCAGATTTCAAGCTCAGGGGGAAAAATAGTATAGCCACAGACCCTTTGGAATATAACTAAAATATGCGTATTATCTATCTACAAAATGGAGACCTCCCTGCCCCAACTCTTCATCTGCACTATTCCAGCCTTTAGGTCCATGATTGGTTAACAATTTTTTTGGCTTTGTATGTTAATTCTCTTTTCAGCCACCAGGTTCCAGATGCTAGCATGATGCCAACCAGACTTCCCTGGACAGACAACCCCACGAATGTGTCCTGGAGCTTGATTCCCCAGAACCCCACCCCACTAGGGAAAGAGAGAGGAAGGCTGGGAGTATGGATCAACCTGTCAACAACCATGTTCATTGGGGAAGCAATTACAGAGGCCAGACCTTCCACTTTCTGCATCCTACAATGACCTTCGGTCCATACTCCCAGAGGGTTAAAGAATAGGAAAGCTATCAGGAAAGGGGATGGGGTACAGAGTTCTGGTGGTGGGAATTGTGTGTTGTACCCCTCTTATCCTATGGCTTTGTCAGTGTTTCCTTTTTATAAATCAAATAAAATAATAATAAAAAAAGAAGCAAGGACAGTAAGGGAAAATGTAGTACAATACTCAAGGCTAAGAAGTCTGGCTTTATATAATTAGACTAAATGAAAAATTTCCACAGGTGCTGAGGAGGTGACATCATGGTATGTGGCAATATGGAACTCTGTGCGGGCAAAGACTATGTGCTAAATGTCTACTGAATGTTTTTAAATGGTTTATCTATATTTTAATATATATTTGTTCTTAGTATTTTGTTACAAGATTGTAAGATTACAATCTATAGTTTCACACTACACCCACCACCAAAGTTCCATATCCTCACCCTCTAACCTCCCAAAAGATAACCACAATAGTTCTTATAAGTCTTAACAGTTTTCTTGCTTATATTTTGTTTGTATTTGGCAAGTTCATGTAATCTCTAGATTCCATATCTGAGTGAACCATATGGTAGTTATTTTTCATCTATTTACCTATTTTACTATGCAAAATTACTTCTAGTTCCATCCATTTTGTCCCAAAGGCTAAAATATCATCCTTTTTTGATTGTAGAGTATTATTCCATGGAATATATATCCCATAACTTCTTAAGCCAGTCATCTCTTAATGGGCTTTTAGGCTGCTTCCAATCTTTGGCTTATGTGAATAATGCAGCTATGAACATAGTGGTGGATGTTTGTCTTCTAATTAGTGGATGAGTGTCCACTGGGTAAAAGCCTAAGAGTGGTACTGTTGGATCATAAGGTACTTGCATTTTCATCTGTTTAAGCACTATCCATACACTCTTCCAAAGGGGCTGCACCAGTTCACATTCCCACCAGCAATGTAGCAGAGCTGTTTCCTTTTCTCCACAACTACATGTCAAGAAATGGTTTATTGTTTTTTCTTTTATTTATTTATTTATTTATTTATTTATTTAAATAAGAAATGAGACATTAACAAAATCATAGGATGGGGGGTACAACTCCACACAATTCCCACCGCCCAATCTCCATATCCCATCCCCTCCCCAATAGCTTTCCCATTCTCTATCCCTCTGAGAGCATGGACCCAGGGTCATTGTGGGTTGAAGAAGGTGGGAGGTCTGGCTTCTGTAATTGCTTCCCCGCTGAACATGGGCATTGACTGGTCGATCTATACTCCCACTCTGCCTCTCTCTTTCCCTAGAAGGGTGAGTCTCTGGGGAAGCTGAACTCCAGGATGCATTGGTGGGGTCTTCAGTCCAGGGAAGCCTGGCTGGCATCCTGATGGCATCTGGAACCTGGTGGCTGAAAAGAGAGTTAACATACAAAGCCAAAAAAATTGTTGAAGAGTCATGGACCCAAAGGTTGGAGTAGTGGAGATGAAGTGTTGGGGGGTACTCACCGCAAACTCTAGTGTACTACTGCTTTCAGGTATATATTTGCCTAGTTTATGGATAAGTGTGAACATATGCTCTATCTCACAGAACCTGGTCTATATCTAGGTTTTGGGACTTTGTTAGGAAGTGAACCACCTGTGATGGAATTAGAGATTACTATGAAAGGAAAGGTCTCACCTGAGTGATGAAGCTGAAGGTTTGTCATTCCACACCTGAAGTCTCTGGACACAGTCTGAGGTGAAACATGTTGGGGTGGCACTTGTTGCATTGATTAGGTTGCAATCAGCAGATGCAGTATTATTTGATAAGAATTGGGAGAAGCATATGGGAGAGTGGGCCCTACCCTAGGGCCCCAGGACTGGGGGAAGTTTAGGCTCTATAGTGGAAATGTGAGGTTCCTGCTGTCTTAGGGTTCAAAAAGACAATGGATAGTTACTGTTATCATCACATTATTTGGTATTGGGTTAACTTTCAAAAGTCCCTTTGTTAGACATACAATCAGTTTCCCCCTCTCATATTAATTAAATAGTGATTTATATTACTACAATTTAATAGGTGTGTACATAAACACCATTCCCATCACCAAAAGATTGTGTCCCATCCCACCCACCTGCCCCCCCACCCCCGCTGGCCCAGGAAGCCTCATGTCCACCCTCCCTCTCACCACAGGGTTTTTACTGTGATGCCCTACTTTCAATTTAGTCCTGCCTTTAGTTTCCCTTTCTGGTCTTTCTCAACTTCTGTTGATGAGTGGAATCATCCCATACTCATCTTTACTTTCTGACTTAGCTCACTTAACATAATTCCTTCTAGCTCTGACCAAGATGGGTCAGAGAAGTTGAGTTCATTGTTCTTAGTAGCTGCATAGTATTCCATTGTATACATATACCACAGCTTTCTCAGCCACTCATCTGTTGTTGGGCACCTGAGTTGCTTCCAGTTTTTAGCTATTATGAACTGTGCTGCTATGAACATAAGAGTACACACATCTTTTTGGTTGGGTGTTATGGAGTCCTTGGGGTATATCCCCAAGAGAGGAATTACTGGGTCATGTGGAAGGTCCATGTCTAGCCTTGTGAGAGTTCTCCAGACTGCTCTCCACAGAGGCTTGACCAATTTACATTCCCACCATCAGTCCAAAAGAATTCCTCTGTCCCCACTGCCTCTCCAGCATTTGTTGCTGCTGTCCTTTTTGATGTATGCCATTCTCACAGGGGTGAGGTGGTATCTCAATGTTGTCTTTATTTGTATTTCTCTGACAATCAGTGACCTGGAGCAGTTTTTCATATGTTTGTTAGCCTTTTGGATTGCCTCTGGAGTGAATGTTCTATTCATATCCTCTGCCCATTTTTGCATGGGGTCATTTGCTTTTTTGTTGCTAAGTTTGCCGAGCACTTTGTATATTTTGGTGATTAGTCTCTTGTCTGATGTATGGCATGTAAAGATCTTCTCCCATTCTGTGAGGGGTCTCTTTGTTTGTGTGATAGTTTCTTTGGCTGTGCAGAAGCTTTTCAATTTGATGTAGTCCCATTGGTTTATTTCTGCTTTAGTCTTCCTTGCAGTTGGGTTTGATTCATCAAAGATGTCCTTGAGGTGTAGATGGGAAACTGTTTTACCAATGTTTTCCTGTGTTTGATTGTTTCTAGTCTGACATCCACATCTTTGATCCATTTGGAGTTGATTTTTGTTTCTGGTGAGATAAAGTGGTTCAATTTCAGTCTTCTGCATGTTACAACCCAGTTTCCCCAGCACCATTTATTGAAGAGAGCCTCCTTTTTCCATTTAATACTTTGGGCCCCTTTATCAAAGATTAGGTATCCATAGGTGTGGGGGTTCAGTTCTGGGCTTTCAATTCTGTTCCACTGGTCCGTATACCTATTTTTGTTCCATTACCATGCTGTTTTGATTATGATGGCTTCATAATAAAGTTTGAGGTCTGGGAGTGTGATGCCTCTATTTCTGTTTCTTTTCCTCAAGATGGTTTTGGCAATTCTAGATGTCTTCTGGTTCCAGATAAATTATTGTAGTTTTTGTTCTTTTCTCTTAAAGAAGTTTGGTGGAACTTTGATGGGTATTGCATTAAATTTGTATATTGCTCTGGGGAGAATATTCATCTTCTGATCCATGAGCATGGAATGTCTTTCAATTTCTTGGTGTCAGTTTCTATTTCCTTGAATAGTGACTCATAGTTTTCAGTATACAAGTATTTAACTTCTCTGGTCAGCTTTACTCCTAGGTATTTTATTGATTTTGTTGCAGCAGAGAATGGGAGTGATTTCTGGATGTCTTATTCTTCATATTTAGTGTTTACATAAAGAAATGTCACTGATTTTTGTACATTGATTTTTTAGCCTGATACCTTGCTATATTGCCTAATAACTTCCAGTAGTTTTCTGCTGGATTCTTTAGGTTTTTCTATGTATACTATCTTATCATCTGCATATAGTGAGAGCTTGACTTCTTCCCTTCCCATTTGTATTCCTTTGATTCCTTTCTCTTGCCTGATTGCTAAGGCAAGAATTTCCAACACTATGTTGAAGAGTAACGGTGACAGTGGACAGCCCTGTCTAGTCTCCAATCTGAGGGGGATTTCTTTCAGCTTCTGTCCATTGAGTATGATGTTGGCTATAGGTTTGCTATATATGAATTCCACTATCTTGAGGAATTTCCCATCTATTCCCATTTTTTTCTAGGATTTTGTGCATGAATGGGTGTTGGATTTGTCAAAGGTTTTGTCTGCATCTGTTGAGATAATCATGTGGTTTTTGGCTTTGCTTCTATTGATGTGGTGAATGAAATTGATTGACTTGCCTATGTTGAACCAGCCTTGCATTCCTGGGATAAATCCCACTTGGTGGTGATGAGCTATCTTTTTGATGTGCTGCTGTATCTGGTTGGCCAAGATCTTGTTTAATATTTTGGCATCTATGTTCATCAGAGATATTGGTCTGTATTTTTCCTTTTTTGTTGTGTCCCTATCTGCTTTTGGTATCAGGGTGATGTTGGCTTCATAGAAGGTGGAAGGGAGTGTCCCTGTTTCTTCGATCTTATGGAAAAGATTTAGAAGTATGGGAACTAACTGAGTGACTTTCTGACCCAGTGATTCTTAACTCCTTAACTCCTTATGTTGTTTAGTTTCTAAGTTCTGTGTCTTTTAATAATTTTCTGTTTGTTGTTAAATGTTGGTTTTATTCCACTGTGGTCTGAAAAGATACTTGGGATGATTTCAATGTTCTTGAATTTATTCATGCTGTCTTTGTGGCCTAACATGTGGTCTATTCTTGAGTTTGTGTTGTGTGGATTTGAGAAGAATGTGTATTTCCAGTTTTGGGGTGAAGGGCTCTGAAGATGTCCAGGAGGTCTAGTCTGACCATCTCTTCATTTAATTCTCTTGTTTCTTTGATGTTTCTCAACAAAGGTGTTAAAACCTCCCACTATTATTGTATAACTATTGATGTATTTTTGAAGTTCTTTCAGTAAGTGCTTGATGTATTTAGATCTTCCCTCATTGGGTGCATAGATGTTAATAATTGTTAAGTCTTCTTGGCTGATTGATCCTCTAATCATTATGTAATGTCCTTGCCTATCTATTACTACTTTATATAATTTAAAATCTATTGTGTCAGAGATGAGAATGGCTATTCCAGCTTTTTTTGTGGTCCATTAGCCTGTATGATAGTTTTCCATCCTTTCACTTTAAGTCTGTGTTTGTCTTGTTTTCAGATGGGATTCTTACAAGTAGCATATGGTTGGTTTATGCTTTCTGATCCATCCTCCCACTCTTTGCCTTTTGATGGGTGAGTTTAAGCCATTGACATTTATTGATATTATGGATTTAATGTATTGTAGTGCCACTGTTCAATGAATTTTTATTTGCTCTGATATATGGCAAGTATTATAGTGAAGTTCTTGTTTATAAGAGGTGTTTTAGAACCTCTTTCAGGGCTGGTTTGGTGATGGTTGCTTCCCTTAACTTGTTTGTCTAAAACTAGGTTTTGATCCCTCCATCTAGTTTGAATGAAAGTCTAGCAGGATATATTATCCTTGGCTGAAACCCTTTTTCATTCAGGGCTTGATAGATATCTTGCCCTTCTCTTCTGGCTTTTAGAGTTTGAGTGGAGAAGTCTGCTGATAGTCTTATGGGTTTTCTCCTGTATGTGACTTTTTGTTTCTCTCTTGCAGCCTTTAGGATCCTTTCTTTATCTTTACTCCTTCCCATTGTGACTATGATGTGTCTTGGTGTCTTCAGGTCTGGGCTGATTCTGTTTGGAACTCTCTGGGCCTCTTGAATCTTAATGTCCTTTCTGTTATTCAGGTCTGGGAAGTTTGCTTCTATTATTTCCTCTAGAATGTTTCCTTCCCCTTCCTCTGTTTCTTCCTCTGGCAGGCCAATTATACGAATGTTACTTCTTTTGAGCTCATCCCATATGTCACTGTTGTTGTTTTCAGTGTCTCTGAATCTCTCTTTAAGCTCTTTCACCTCTTTCTTATTTTTCTCTAACTCATCCTCTGAATGACTAATTCTGTTTTCTGCTTTTGTTAGTCTGCTTTCCCTTCCCTCAGCTTCTTTCCTCAGTTCAGCTATTTCAGCTTTCAATTCTCTAATTGCCTCAAGATATTCAGTATTTTCCTTGGGGGTCTCAACTGTTGTTTCCCTAATACTGCCATTCCTTTCCTCCAAAGTCATTTTCATTTCTGTGATTAATAAGTTTATTATTGCTTGCATACTTTTCTTATCTATGGTTACTTCTGGCTGATTTGTAGTTTCTTCTGGACTCTTGTCTTCATTCATTGGAGTAGCAGTATTATTTGCTCTTGATATACCCATTTATTTTGATTAATGTGTTTCTTATTCTTATGTTCTATTGTCCCTCAGTTGTTTTTTGAGTAAATGCAACACTGTACTAAATACATTTATGACAAATGCAATCACCAACCTCAGAAATTACAATAGCAACCGAAGCAAGGATTGAAGCAGTTTAACCACTTCCAGTTAGCCAAACAATGTCTCTAGTCCGTGAAAAAATAGCAACCAAGTCCAAATGCAGTAGAAAGAGAAAGTAAAAAAAGGATAGAAAGAATAGACGATTTTGCAAATCTACTATCTACTGTATATTCTAGGGGTAGCAATAGGAAAAAGGGAAGTAGACCAGAGATACACACATAGAGAGTCCACTCTGAGTCAGATTTTTTTCCCCAGAATAAATCACAAATGAGTATCAGTGAGTTCAGAAAGCCAAAGAAAAAGGAAGAAAGGAAGATAAGAAAAAAAGAAGAAAAAGTGAACTAAGTCAGAAAGATAAAGATGAGTATGGGATTATCCCACTCATCAACAGAAGCTAAGAAGATCTGAAAGGGAAACTAAAAGCAGGACCTGATCAAATTGTAAGTAGGGCACCAAAGTAAAAACCCAGTGGTGAGGGGTAGACATGCAGCTTCCTGGGCCAGTGGGGGGTGGGAGTGGGCGGGAGGGATGGGTCACAGTCCTTTGGTGGTGGGAATGGTGTTTATGTACACTCCTAGCAAAATGTAGACATATAAATCAGTAGTTAATTAATATGAGAGGGGGAAAATCGATTGTATGTCTCAAAGTTTCTCAAAAGACAAACTGAATCTTTTTAATATATAGGCTATGTATTTGATATGCGGACTCTCTCAAAAGCCTAGACCAAGTAGATTAGAAGCATCCAATAGCACAGCTATATACAAGATACTGGATACTGTACAGCAAACCATAACAAAGGGACTTTTCAACGTTAACCCAATTAACAAATAATGTGATGATAACATTAACTATTGATTGTCTTTTTGAACCCTAAGACAGCAGGAACCTCACATCTCCACTATAGAGCCCCTCCTTCCCCAGTCCTGGAACCCTTGGATAGGGCCCACTTTCCCGTATGCATCTCCCAATCCAAACCAAATAATATTGCATCCGCTGATCACAACCTAACCAATGCAACGATTGCCACCTCAACATGCTTCACCTCAGACTGTATCCAGAGACTTCACGTGTGGAATGACAACCCTTCAGCTTCATTACTTGGGTGAATTAGAGTGTACCTTTAGTACACTCTAATTTCATCTCAGGTAGTTCACTTTCTAACAAAGTCCCATAACCTAGATATACACCAGTTTCTGTGAGAGAGAGCTTATGTGCACACGTATCCATAAAATACTGCAAAATATATACCTGAAAGCAGAAGTACACTAGAGTTTGCAGTGAGTATCCCCCTAACACTTCCTCTCCACTATTCCAAGCTTGGGATCCATGATTGCTCAACAAATTGTTTGGTTTCATATGTTAACTCTCTTTTCAATCACCAGGTTCCAGATGCCACTAGGATGCTGGCCGGGCTTCCCTGGATTGAAGACCCCACCAATGTGTCCTGGAGCTCAGCTTCCCCAGAGGCACACCTTACTAGGGAAAGAGAAAGGCAGACTGGGAGTATGGACCGACCAGTCAACGCCCATGTTCAGCGGGGAAGCAATTACAGAAGCCAGACCTTCTACCTTCTGCAACCCTCAACGACCCTGGGTCCATGCTCCCAGAGGGCTAGAGAATGGGAAAGCTATCATGGGAGGGAGTGGGTTATGGGGATTGGGTGGTGGGAATTGTGTGGAGTTGTACCCCTCCTACCTTATGTTTTTGTTCATTAATCCTTTCTTAATAAAAAATTAAAAAAAAAAAGAAGAAAAAAGGAAGAAAAAAGAGAGAGAGAAAAGAAAAAAAAGATAAGAAAAAGAACTGTAATAAAGGAGCAGTGAAAGGAAAGTTTTTTGATTAATTAATTATTAATTTTTATTTTTTTAATTTGCTAGGAGGAGGGAGAAGGGGAGAGTGGGTAGAGGAGGTAGGAGTAGTGAAACAAGTTACTCTCACAATGCATAAGACGCACGGCCCCCTAGCAATGGAAAATACACTAAGAGTTAATTCTGGTCAACCTAAAGGAGAGGGAGAAGTGATACACCTTTATATAATATTAACAATAAAATAGAACAGGGTAAAAAACCCTGCCCCAGATTGCCTCAAGTTGCCTGAGCAGAGGCAGCTGATTGTTAAGAAAGTAAAACTAACAAACAAACAAAACCAAAAAAAAAAAAAAAAAACCACCTCAGGGCAGTCTTTCCCTTTTGTAGATCCAATTGACCATTTAGAAAGAAAGAGGGCCGAGGGTTTCAGAAAGGAGTAGACTTGGAATGGAACCCCTGTTGAGCTAGGAATCTTGGTAAAGAAAGAAGCTCAGCAGGGAAGCCTGCTAGGAGTAGCTTTCTGGCACCCAAGGTCCGGTTATGGGGGGGGAGGGTGCATTTCGGGAATAATAAAAAAAAATTTCCTTTCTTTTTTCCTCTATATTCTAACCCAAACTGGGCTATATTCACCCCCTTGGTGTCACAGCTAGGACCCCAAATTCACTGTCCTGCTGAAGGCAAAAAATCCTACCGTTTCCAGCAGTTGTTGTTGCAACTCAAGACTAGAAGTTACTTCTCAGTCAGCCATCTTGGCTCCACCGGTTTATTATTTTTTCAAGGTAATAATGTCCTTGTCAGTTTTCTTTATCGATAAGTTATGAAAATGTGGACTGCAAAACATTTTGCACCATTACTGTAATATAGTTCATAATTTCTTTATCTAGAAAATACGATTAATGGAATACCTGTTGCTCAGATTAATGTCCTTTGGTGTTACACCCCCTTGAAAAACCATAAACATTTTAGTAGTTATAATGACTTTGAGCCTTCTGCAACTTTCCTATGAACAATGAAAAGTAGAAGGTACCAGAAGATTCTCTCCTTTCTGTCCTTCCTCCCTCCCTCCCTCCCTCCCTTCCTTCCTTCCTTCCTTCCTGCCTGCCTGCCTGCCTTCTTTCCTTCCTTCCTTATTTCCTTTGATAGAAAGTGAGTTTGAAAGGGTTACGCTAGCACTTTAGTTGTTTCTCTAGTTATCATCAGATTTTTAAGTTTTATTCATTTCATTTTCAGAGGTTACTTCTGAGGTGTAATATGCAGCAACTAAGGAAATATCTTAAAGATGAATTTGAAGATATGCAATTGACATTCTGCTGTTAAACACTAGAACACCCATCAATTGATCTATCTCTGCCCGTGTGTACCACATTCTTTCATATGAGGCTGCTGTCTCTAGTCATCTAACTTTCATGTTCACATAATTATATGCCTTCCTATTAGACTGTATTCAACACTTCTCAAGTAAGTATCACCTCAAATTTTTGTTTATTTCCTCAGTAGCTCAAACAGATCTACCCAGTGTATAACCTTAAGGTAAGAAGCTCATAAAGCCTATGACAATTCTATCTCTGCATATCTCCAATGAATGTTACAATGTAGTTCATGCGTCACAAGTCTCTTTTGATTTAATATTTATTTTCACATAGTGAATATGTGCAACACCAATCAAAACCTTAATAAATATGGGATATAATTTTGATATTACTTTGGCATGCCAGAGAAATATATTGATTCTGATTGTGTTTCTCTATGTTGAAGTATTATCTTCTGTGGTGCAGTTGAAAGCTATAAACAAGGACTTTTGTCATATATATATGTATTCTTCGATTGGAGCAATTTTGATCTTACAAAAGATCTTTGTCCCCTTTTACTTTAAACATAAAATGAGTTAAGATGTCATTTTTGCTTTATGGCGAGACATTATAAACACAATATTGTGCCTTTTCTTTTTGTTACTTTATTGGAGGATTAATGTGTAGTTGTTGACACTTTTAGCCACAAAGCTTTTTAGATTGCTCAAGAGCCTTTTACCTCACAGAAAAAGAGTCCTAAAAATTGAGTGCATAAAACATGTGAAATATGTACAAGATTTATATATCATTTAATCTGGGGTAAGGTTTTTGGACTTTATTTATTCATAACCAATTACACTAGAAGGCATTTATTTCTTTTTGTGAAAAAGTCAATAAAATAAACTGAACTTCTTTTTCTGTGACATATGAGACTGTAATTATACTTACAAATGTAATGACTTGTTGCTTATAATTCTTTATAAGACCATAGTTACTTCTGGTGTATCGCCACTTCCTGTGTTATTCCTTATAGTTTCTTCTGGTGTATTGCTACTTCCTGTGCTATTCCCAAAGTCCTCTGTGTTAGGGAAGTTACTGATGGTCATGTCGAAGACCACAGAGCGACTTACTCAGATTTTCCCTGAGTGTTTCCCATATGCCTTTCCCTTAACCTGAGTAGGTTAAGTGTACATGGCGCAAAGTGCAAGGACCTGTGTAAGGATTCCAGTTCGAGCCCCCAGTTCCCTACCTGCAAGGGAGTCACTTCACAAGCGACTACAGCAGAGGTTATTTAAGATCTTTCTGCTCTTGTGACATGTGAACGCTGGTTACTCACTCATCTCTAGGATAGAACTAGGTTGTGGAAAGCTTTGCTCTAGCTTGCATTCCCAGTCTGAGAGCACATGTACAGATACTGTGAGAAAAAGATATGGGAAAGACTCAGGGAAAGTCTTTCCCATGTGCCTTTCCCAATGCCTTTATATATCAGTGTGTTTGTCACTTACTGTTAATATCAGAAAGGGGTTGATAAGAAAGATATATGGACTAAGGTTTGGCTGACTTCCTGAATTCCTGTAGAACTTCCTATCAATTTACAATACTGTTAGTCCAAAGACAACTATTGTACTTAGAGAAGCAGGTCAATACACTTGGTAATGAGAACAGACAATGTGAGAAATAAGTAACATATGATGTGTTAGTCAGTGTTCTCCAGAGAAAAAGAAGCAATAGACTGTGTGAATTTGTCTGTCTGTGACTTGGTGAGTATCTATCATATGCCATATATCACATATGACATATTGTACAATATATATCATATGGGGAGGAATAGAGATGAAGAGAAAGAGACTGAGTGACATAGAAACAGCTTGAGGGTGGGAAGATAGCATATGGTTATGCAAGAGACTTACAGGCCTGAGTCTCTGAGGTCCCAGGTTCAATGTCTAGCAACACCAGAAGCCAGAGCCGAGCAGTACTCTGCTATCTCAATAAGTAAATAAATAAAATGTTTTAAAAAGCTTTAGATATTTACAAAAGAGAGAGATTTATAATAAGAAATTGGTTCACAAGGTCACTGAATTTGACAAGTGTAAAACAGACAGTATTTTCAGTAGGCTCAAGAGGGCTTGTAGTTTGAGTTGTAAACCTAATTTGAGATTGCTAACCAAACTCTCTGGACCTTTCTCATTTTATTTTCTTATTTTATTTTATTTATATTTTTGCCTCCAGAATTATTGCTGAGGCTCAGTGCCTGCATTACAAATCCACTGCTCCTGGAGGCCATTTTTCCCCATTTTTGTTTCCCCTGTTGTTATTATTGTAATTGTTGTTATTGCTTTTGTTGTTGGGTAGGACAAAGAGAAATTGAGAGAGGAGGGGAAGACAGAGAGGAGGAGAGAAAGATAGGTACCTGCAGACCTGCTTCACGGCTAGTGAAACGACTCCCTTGCAGGTGGGGAGCTGGGGGCTGGAACGAAATTGGGATCCTTACGCAGGTCCTTGTGTGTGCACCTAACCTGCTATGCTACTGCCTACCCCTCCCTCTTTTTCTAGGGGGATGAGTAATTGGTTTACATTCTTCGACCGATTGTGTGTGACTAATTCATACTAATGAAAAATCAACTGATTAAGTATTAGTCCTCCTAAATATTTTCAGAAAAGTGTTTGAGCATGTACTAGGTACTATAGCCTACCCAAGGTGACAGATGTAACTAGACACCACAGGTGGTCTTCATAGTTTCTAAGACAGGAGAGGCTATATAGAAAAAGAGATATGTCAGCCAAATAAACATCTGCTTTGCCACCACTGGTGAAAGTTGTGGTGCTGTGGCCTTCCTCCCTACCTTTCTCTCTTTCTCCACTCCTCCCTTCCTTCTTTCTTTGTTGTCTTAAGACACCTGCCTAGAATTATGAAGCTTTGGAAACAGCAATAATTACATAAAAGGAATATATATTTTAATTAAATCAGTTGATACTTGGCATATTTTTCCTCAATTTTTTATCCTGTGGCCAGCAAATTGAGACAGATTCTATAAAAGTTTGCTAGATGCTGCTAAGTGACACTCATATATGCAACTATATACATACGTCTCTAGTTTTATAATCAATGCAGGCATTCAGTGAGTCACTCCTGATATATTTTTTATTTACTTTGACATAAAATTTAATATGAGTTGAAAAGGTTTTACTGTATTCTAAGCTAGCTTTTCACTTGTGTTATTACTGGAGTTACAAACAAGAAAAACAACATTGAGACATGTTGTGAGAAATGCCTTGAGTTTAGATTCAATTTACCGATACTCTATGTATAATCTATAATACAGTATATTTTCAAAGTATGGGAACCCTCAGGCCTGGTTATCATTGATACTGAAATAGAAAATAATTAGAGTAGACATTTTCTGTTATGCGTAAGGATAACAGAAGACAGTACATATTTTAATGTATAAAAACTTAGAAAATGCATTTTAATTCTTTTATCACTGATTTTCACAAGTCATGGTTTTCAAGCCATACCTATTTCTTAAATATTTAAAACTGTCATCATAAAATCAGTTTATGAAGTATAAATATGCAGAGAATAGGCAGATAAACATTCCCAGTTATAACTTTTATCCTACTGTTTTTATGTGCATAATTTTTGTTTTGATAATAATACAGCAGTCTCAGTAACATACTTTTGCATGATTATTTTAAGACGTTATTCTATAACTAGTTTTCCTATATAATTTCTGGTACATACTAAAACTATACCTTAAATGCATTCATAAATAAATGAATACAGATGTAGTAGACAATCTGTGTTGAAATTGACTTTATTTTTTTAAAGTTTTGATTTATTTAGCAAACAAAAACATCATATTAATATAAGCAATTCCATATTATCCAAGTTTAGCTTGTTTTCAGTATTTTCTTTCACTAAAAATACTGTGATGGGGCCTGGTGATGGCGCACCTGGTTGAGCGCATGTATTACAATGCGCAAGGATGTGGGTTCGAGCCCCCGGTCCCCACCTGCAGGGAGCAAGCTTTGTGAGTGGTGAAGCAGTGCTGATGGTCTCTCTCTGTCTCTCTCTGTCTCTCTCTCTCTCTCTCTATCACTCCCTTCCCTCTTGATTTCCGGCTGTCCTCATTCAATAAATAAAGATTTAAAAAATAAATAAATAATACTGTGATAAGCATTTAAAAAAATAAAAATTTAAAAATATTTGTTCACCATAGACCATACATATTGTCCACAAATCTTGACTTTTTTCATTCTCTGTATTTCAGACAGAAAGTAAGAGAGAGAGATCGGGAGCAATACTACCGCACTGGTCCACCATTTGTGGAGTTTCCTTAGATGCTGTGGTGCTCTCATGTGATGCCAGGGCTCAGTTCCAGGATCTGGTTCATGGTAAGGACTGTGACTCAGCCACTTGTCTGTTTCTGAGATTATTCATACAAAAGTGGTAACACTTTGCCAAGTATATAAGTATTCTCTTAGCAAAAACAAACAAACGAAAGCTCTTTTATATGCCTATTCATACTATTAGAGAGAAAGGAGAATTTAAGATAAAAGTATCTTTCATTGTTGTGTAAGTAGATACTGATTGTGTGTGCACATGCAGACACTCTGCTACAAGCCTGTATATATGTGGTGTCACTATCCTATGAGTTCTTTTTTCATTTAGAGAGACAGAGAGATAGATGACAGAGAGATACATAGACAGATGATAGATGATGATAAATAGACGATAGATAGATGGTAGATAGATGATAGGTAGATAGGTAGATGATACATAGATAAATAGATAGATGGATGATAGGCAGGTAGATGATAGATGATAAATAGATGGTGGATAGATGATAGATAGATAGATAGATAGATAGATAGATAGATAGATAGATAGATAATCAGCATCTCTAGTGTTATAGTACATCCTATCTCATGCCAGGCCTCAATCACGGATCCAGTACATGACAAGCATGTACCCTACCTACCCAGCAAGCTATATTCTCTCCCCAAAACAGACAATGATTGGAATGAGAAAAAAATATACTTGCAATGATGCAAAATTTGACCCCCCCCAAACAGAACTACATTTTAAGCTTACTTTCAAAAGTTTTCTGAATATCTCTTTTAGCCCTGACATTCTTCCCTACTTTTAGTTTCTGGAGTTGCAAATTCACATAACTAAGAATAACAGTGTTTTATAACTTACTTTGAAAGTATCAAACATAGATTGGTTTAAACATAGATTGGTTCTAGTACTCATAGGACTTGAGGAATAATTTAAGGATAGACACTAAAAATAAGCTTGTAAAGAGATCATGCCAATAGTTAAATTGCCTTTTCTCACTAATTTGTAGAGTTGGGAATGGCCTGAGTCCCAATGTAGCCCTTCCTACCTCAGTCACTAATGAATTTCTCTATAGGTCTCTGAAGTTTCTTTGGTGGTTGTTACCTTTTAGATTTTTTTTTTCTTTTCAGTTTCCTGAGAATCAGACCTCTAAGAAGCTGGTTCATTTTACTGGTGTCCTGCATAATCCCTGTGGATATATATATAATTGGGGCAAAAAGCAAAAACGTGTTTGACAAAATCCAGCTTTCTGAATTCTACCCTAGATCTCATGTGATGTTGTATTATTTATGCATCTGCAATTCAGAACTACTATTCTAAACAATAATATCATAATTCCCCTAATCCAACCTACTCATTAGCTGGCACATGTCCTAAAGAATTCTACAAGGACTGGCTTAAGGATCCCAGTTTGAGCCCCGGCTCCCCACCTTCGGGGGGGGTCACTTCACAGGTGGTGAAGCTGGTCTGCAGGTGCCCATCTTTCTCTTTCCCTCTTTGTCTCCCTCCCTTTCTCTGTTTCTGTCTGTCCTATCCAACAATCCAACACATCAATGGCAACAATAACAATAATGACAAACAACAAGGGCAAGAAAGTGGGGGGGGGGAGACCTCCAGAAGCAGAGGACACTGAGCCCTAGCGATAACCATGGAGGAAAAAAAAAAATTCTAGTGTTGGTGGAATAGTGAGACATTCATATTATGTTGTCAAACTTTAGCTATTTCCACAGTGATGGGAGATACATTTTCACTGTTCAAACACGGCAATTACTTACTTTATACATGCCACAGTGTACATGTTCAAATATATCTTTCAGATAGGTCTCTAGAAACGGAAACTGGACCCAACTGTATGAAAATTAAACACTATGCTCTATATACTACTCAGTGAGTCTCCACAAAGCTGAACTACTTTACCCTTTACCAATACAGTGTAAGGATAAACATTTCTTCAAGATGAATAGTTAGCTAGTACAAATAGCCTTCTCCCCTTTGCCCAAGCTAGAGGCAGAAAAGCGCAGTTCATTATCTGGATTTGTATTTCTTTCTTTATTTATTTCTTTGTGAGCCAGAGACAAAGTGTGAGATCTCAGAACTAGGCTGGAACCTGGGCCCTGCATATGGCAAAGCAAGGCACTATCCAAGTGAGATATTTTGCCAAACTTGTATTTATTGAAATATTGTATTTATTGAAATATTAGTGACATTGAACACACTTTTAATATTTTCCTTCTCACTTTATGAGTTGCTAGCATAGTTTCATTGTTCATTTCCTTTTTGCTATATATGCTTTTTTATTTGCCTAAGTGAAACTGTTTATTGTGGTTAGTTACTGTGTTTTCCTAAAAAAACCCCAAAATATTAAAATTATTAAACCCCAGTATTTCATTTACATTTTTATCATGCAAATTATCTAGAGGCAGAAAAGCGCAGTTCATTATCTGGATTTGTATTTCTTTCTTTATTTATTTCTTTGTGAGCCAGAGACAAAGTGTGAGATCTCAGAACTAGGCTGGAACCTGGGCCCTGCATATGGCAAAGCAAGGCACTATCCAAGTGAGATATTTTGCCAAACTTGTATTTATTGAAATATTGTATTTATTGAAATATTAGTGACATTGAACACACTTTTAATATTTTCCTTCTCACTTTATGAGTTGCTAGCATAGTTTCATTGTTCATTTCCTTTTTGCTATATATGCTTTTTTATTTGCCTAAGTGAAACTGTTTATTGTGGTTAGTTACTGTGTTTTCCTAAAAAAACCCCAAAATATTAAAATTATTAAACCCCAGTATTTCATTTACATTTTTATCATGCAAATTATCTATTTCATTATTTTACTCTTTAAAATACTTATATCTGGGGCCGGGTGGTGGCGCACCTGGTTGAGTGCACTTGTTACAATGCTCAAGGACCTGGGTTTGGGCCCCCAGTCCCCACCTGCAGGGGGAAAGCTTCACAAGTGATGAAGCAGTGCTGCAGGTGTCTCTCTGTCTCTCACCCTCTCTAGTCCTCCCTTTCCTCTCGATTTCTGACTGTCTCTATTCAATCAAATAAAGATAATTAAAAAAAATTTAAAAATACTTATATGACTATGTTTATCAGTCCATACTTGCATAGTAGTTGAGGATATAACGTTTTCAGATGGATACATATTAGTTAAAATGGCATTTAATAAGCACTCACTCATCTTCATACTGACAATAGAGAGAGGGAGACAGAGAGACACCAGCAGCTATGCTTCACCACTTGTGAGGCTGTGGGTGAGGACCAAGGACTTGAACTCACGTCCTTGAGCAAAGTAATGTGTGTGCTTAACTAGATGCACCATTGCCTGACTTACTCCTCCTCCTCCTACTCTTTCTCCTCCTTCTTTCTTTTTTTTTTTATTGAGGGGGTTAATGAATTACAGTACAATCATTATAACATGCAAAAATAATTTCTTTATGCACCTAGCCCTCACAGTTCTCTTCCACCCTTCTCTACACCCTTTCCCCAGAGTTCTTTGCTTTGATGCAACATACCATTCCCATCATGTTTCACTGTTTCCTTCCTCCCTGTTCTTAATGATTAGGACCCACTTATAAGTGAGATCATTCGGTATTCCTCTTTCTCTTTTTGGCTTATCTCACTTAACATAATATCTTCTGGATGATAAAAAGAAGATGACTTTATCATTTTAACAGCTGAATAGTATTCTAATGTGTATATGCATTTTTTTTTTCCCAATTCATCTGTCCTTGGACATTTGGGTTACTTCCAAGTTCTGGTGATTATAAAATTTTGCTACTATGAACTTGGGTATACATAAATCTCTTTTGATAGATGTTTCCTGTAAATAATCCCTAGAAAAGAAATTGCTAGGTTATATGAGGCATTTGTAGTGTTCTGAGAACTCTCCAAACTATCTCCCACAAGGGTTGGACCAATTTACACTCCCATCGGCTGTGTGGACATGTCCTTTGATCTCCGTATCCTCTCCAACTTTTTTTTATTACTGTCTTTTCTAACATATGGCATACCACGCTTTCTTAACCATTCCTCTGTCATCAGGTGTCTGGGTTGTTTCCAAGATTGGGTTATTACAAATTGTACTGGTATGAGCCTGAGTATACATAGATCTCTTTGGATGGGTATGCTTGTTTCCTGAGACTATATGTCCGGGAGAGGAATTCTTGGATCATAGGGTAAGTCCATTTCTAGTGTTGTGAGTAATCTCCAGATGGTTTTCCACAGGGTTTGAACCAATTTGCATTCCCACCAGCAGTGTAGAAATGCTTCTTTTTCTCCATATCTTACCAATATTTGATGTTACTATGTTTTCTCATGTACAACATTCTCGTAAGTGTGAGGTAGTATCACATTGTTCTTTATTTGCACTTCTCTGACAATGAATGACTTGGAACATTTTTTTTTTATGTCTATCGGTCTTTTGGATCTCTTCTTCGGTGAAGAGTCTATCCATATTCTTTTAACTTTATTTATTGGATAGCCAGAAATCAAGAGGGTAGGGGGAAACAGAGAGGGAGAGAGAGAGAGACAGCTGCAGCACTGCTTCACCATTTGCATAGCTTTCTCCCTGCGGGTCGGGCCCCAGGCTTGAATCCAACTTTAGTCCCTCTCCACCACCATGCACCAGGACCCCAGAGCTGCCTCAGCCCTGGACCAAACCGCCTTCCAGTCCACCCTTCCTAGAGTCTTGTGTTTTGTTGCAATACACAAAACCCAGTACACATTTTAACCTGTATTTTACCTTTCTGTTCCTGTTTCTTTAAGTTCACTTGTGAGTGAGATCCTATGATAGAAGACCATACTATTAACAAGAAGAAAGGACTGATAAGCTAGTTCACCTGCTTTTCCATGTGTGCTATCTTAGTTCAAGCTGACCCCACTTTACCAAGAGAACCTTTGACACTGTCTTTCCTTCTCTTGCTCTGTTTCTATCTGAAAAAGTTGGTCTGGAGAAGTGAAGCCTGACATATAAACACACACACACACACACACACACACACACACACAAAGAGAGAGAGAGAGAGAGAGACAGAGAGACAGAGAGAGACAAAGAGAGAAAGGGGGAGAGTGAGAGAAGATAAATTTTCTTGTCAGCTTGCAAAATACATTTCATTTATGATCCAATTTATTTGGGTCTTTTCCCTTTTTTGTTTTGTGAGTCTGGCTAAAGGTTTGTTGATTTTGTTCACTCTTTCAAAGAACCAACATTCACTTTCATTGATCTTTTTTATGGTTTTCTTATTTTCAATGCCATCCTTGTACAGTTTTAGAGTATTCTGATATATGGTATATTTACGGAGGTCTGTTTATAGGAGACCTTTCAGAACTTCTTTCAGGGCAGGCTTGGTGATAGTTGATTCACTCAACTGTTGCTTGTCTGAAAAGGTTTTGATGCCTTCATCTAGTTTGAATGACAGTATAGCAGGATATGGGTGTCTTGTTTGAAAGCCTTTCTCATTGAGCACTCCATAGATATGTTGCCATTCTCTTCTGGCCTGTCGTGTTTATGTGGAGAAGTCTGCTGCTAATCTTATGGGCTTTCCTCTGTAGGTGACTGTTTGTTTTTTCTCTTGCAGCCTTCAGGATCCTTTCTTTATTCTTATTCCTTTCCATTCTAAATATGATGTGTCTTGGTGTCTGTAAGTCTGGGTTAATTCTGTTTGGGACTCTCTGGGCTTCTTGAACCTTTATTTCTTTGATGTTGTCTAGACTAGAGAAGTTCTCAGCTATTATGTCCTGAAGAATGCTTTCTTCCCCTCCCTCTCTTTCTTCCTCTGGTAAGTCAATAATGCATATATTATTTCTTTTGAAGTCATCCCACAGGTCTCTGTTGTTGTTTTCGGTATCTCTTAATCTCTTTTTGAGATCTCTTACTTCTTTTTTAGTTGTCTCTAATTAGTCCTTGATCTTACTAATTCTGTCTTCAGTCTCGTTTATTATATTCTCTCTCCTCTCTACTGTTTTCTGGAGTTCATCTATTTTGTTACTGTGTTCTGATACTGTTTTATCTTGTTCAGCTATTTGTGTTTTTAGCTCAGCTATTTCACCTTTCATCTCTCTAATAAACTTGAGACAATTAGTGTTTTCTTCCAGAGTCTCATTTGTTATTTCTGCATTCCTAATGACAATTCTTTCAAACTCTTTACTCACTCCTGTAATTATTTCCTTAACTATTGTTTGGATGTTGACCACATTATTTTGTGCTTCAACCTTTGGGGGGCTTTTAGCTGGACTCTTGTCCTGGTTCATTTCTCCAATATTTCTTCTTGTTGGTTTAACCATTTTATATAGTATGTTATAAGGTCCCTCTCTCCGTACTTTTCTTTCTTTTTAAGATTTTTTTATATTTATTTATTCCCTTTTGTTGTCCTTGTTGTTTTATTGTTGTAGTTATTGATGTCTTCGTTGTTGGATAGGACAGAGGAAAATGGAGAGAGGAGAGGGAAGACAGAGAGGGGGAGAGAAAAATAGACACCTGCAGACCTGCTTCACCACTTGTGAAGCGACTACCCTGTAGTTGGGGAGCCAGGGGCTGGAATCGGGATCCTTCTGCCAGTCCTTGAGCTTTGCACCACGTGTGCTTAAACAGCTGCATTACCCCTGACTCCCCTAGTACTTGGATCCACCTGCATATCAGATTTCAGGCTCAGGGGAAAAACAAACAAACAAGCGAAGAAAAAACTAGTATAGCCACAGGCCCTTCGGAATATAACTAAAATATGCCTACTAGCTATCTACAAAATGGAGGACCCTCTAACACTTCATCTGCACTATTCCAGCCTTTAGGTTCATGATTTTTCAACAATTTGTTTGGCTTTATATGTTAACTCTCTTTTCAGCCACCAGGTTTTGTTTTTTTCTTCTGTTTTCTTTTCCCCCTGAGCCTGAAATCTGATATGCAGGTGATCCAAGTTATTGTCTGGGGAGATGATGTCAGGGTTGGAAAAAGGACCAGAAAGCTGGATCAGGGAAGAGAGTAGCTCCCAAATATGGGAAAGGTGTATAAATATTACTGACTGTGAATCCCATCGATTTGATGTCCATACTCCCAGAGGGTTAAAGAATAAGAAAGCTATCAAAGGGTGGGGATGGGATACGGAGTTCTGATGGTGGCAATTTTGTGGAGTTGTATCCTATGGTTCTGTTAGTGTTTCCTTTTTATAAATAAAATAATAATAATTAAAAATAATACAGATTGCTGTGTGTTTAGTGGTTAACAAAATTTTATGGAGACACTATTCCATTATATACCTCACCAAGGCACACTGAATAATACTTCTCATCCTGAGTCCTTTTTTTTAAATCATTTGCTATAATTGCAAATTTGTCATCTTTCTGTTAGTTCACTGCGTGCAATGATGGGTATTGCTTTGCTAATTAATAGGATTATTTACCATGGAATATATGAAAACTGCCTTTTTTTTTTTGTATCTTGGGAATATTGAGAAATGATTGTTATTGCAAGTTTCACATTTGCCTACTGACTCTATTAACCCTCTAATTTTTTCCTACTTATTGATTCATCAAAAAATTATAATCCAGATAACTTGCATTTGTTTAGCGCAGGGAATTTGTTTGCACATTATTGGATTAATAATACAGTAATATCTCCTGGTGATTTTCACTTTGGGATTCAATTTTACTAGAGGGGCTTAGGGAAAGACATGTAAATCAATTTCATGAAGTAGCTTGGCTTTTACTAATTTTAAATCAATGAAGCAAAAATAATTATAACATTTTTAGATTATTATGGTTTCATTTAAGCTGTTATGAGATTCATAATTCAATTTGTGATATTTTAGTTAATTCCATCAACCGAATTTATCATATATTTGAAAAAATGAAAAATGACATAGAAATCAATTCTATCACATATCAAATATTCTTACCTATATTTTACTCCTCAAACATTTTGGCCATGGAGACTATTTGTGAAAAAAATTCTAGTAACATACTGAAATACTGTAGTGACAGACACCCTTTGGTTAATATGAATCCAGGTTAACCTTTTCTTCCATTCAGTTGACAGAAAGTAACCAAATAAGCTTTTATAAATTACCAGATATCTCTTCATTGCTCAATAATTTAAGAATTTTTTCCTGTAGATCTTTCATCAAGTTTGATTTAGGAATTGCTTTCTAATTTTGCCCATTACTTCTTTAGAACAGTTACAACTAGATTATAATATGAGCAGAATCTCATAAAATCTCATTTCACTAGAAATCATTCTAGGCACTAGATACAATTTCTATAGTACACTGCAAAAAAAAAAAAAAAAAAGTCAGACTCTGCCTTGCCTCGCCCCTGCCCCCATACACTTGATTTTGGACCTACTAACATTTCTCTACTTTTCCAGAGCTAGCTGAAGTCTTCTATTTTCTACAAGATCTCACTTCACTATTATCTTGTCTAAATCCATAGATGTGCTATAGTTTCTCACACAGAATTGCCCTCAAATATTTTCAGCTATGACTATGCTGCCAATGCTGACTAAACTTTTCCCAGAGACAGAACATTCTCTTAGTGTTTCAGTTTCCATAGATTCTTTTTTATTTTACTTTTATTTTTATTATCTTTATTTATTGGATAGAGACAGCCAGAAGTTGAGAAGGTTGGGGGGAAATAGGGAGAGAGAAAGAGAGACACTTATAGCAATGCTTCACCACTTGCAAAGCTCTCCCTTTGCAGATGGAGACCGGAAGCTCAAACTTGTGACATGTGCACTCAGATAAGTGTGCCATCACCTGCTCCTCCCAAAGATTCTTAGACAATTTGGAAAATATACTAGATAGTCAACAAATGATGGCTGTTTTTTATGTGTCTTGAATATGAGGTAGTGGATTGGTCTTGACATATTTGGTAAAAAGGTATCAGTAAATATAGGAGTAAAAAATAAGAAAATTAATTTTACTATATGTCTGGTACACACACACACACACATATATATAATTTGTTTAATATAAAAATAAAAAATACATCAAAAGATTATTTTGTGATTCCAGGTATTTTAGAATAGGAAAAATAATGCACAGTAGCAAAAAAAATCTTCAAATTGTTTAAGTGTGAAGTTAAAAATATTAGAATTTATCTTGACTATGATTGAACCAAAACAATTCCTCTTGATGTCACTTTTCTTTAAAACACAGTTATAACCATTAAGGAAATGTAAGAAAGATATTATTATTCCTTTCTTTCAAAAAATTTATTGGGGGAAAATAATGATTCACAGTGTAGTTGCTGTGACATAGGTACAATTTCCCATCTCTCCATCATAGGTGTTTGCAAAATACTCTGACTCCCAACTTAGGTTGTATTCCACCATCCTGGGTGGAACCCCAATGACAAGAAACCCCTATAACTTCTCCATCCCTTCCCATCTCCTCTTTACACAGAGTACTTTGCTTTTGTGCAATATTCCACACCCAGTTCAAGTTTCACCTTATACTTTTCCTCTCATTGTTTGCTACTTAAGTCCTTCTTAAGATGCTTCTTAAGTAAAATCATCTGGTATTTGTTCTTTTACTTTTGACTTCTCTCACTTAACAGGATCTCCTCAAAATCCATCCAAAATGGGGCAATGAAGACAACTTCATCATTTTTATAGCTGAGTCCTATCCTACACCTTCCTTATCTACTCATCTGTCCTTGTATATCTAGTTCTTTTTTTATTTATAAAAAGGAAACAGACAAAACCATAGGATAATAGGAGTACAACTCCAACACAATTCCCACCACCTGATCTCTGTATCCTATCCCATCCCCTTATAGCTTTCCCATTCTTTATCCCTCTGGGAGTATGGACCCAAGGCCATTGTGGGATGCAGAAGGTGGAAGGTCTGGCTTTTGTAATTGCTACGCCACTGAACATGGGTGTTGAGAGGTCAATCTATACTCCCAGCCTGCCTCTCTCTTTCCCTAAGGGAAGCCGAGCTCCAGGACACACTGGTGGGGTCGTCTGTCATTTCCACAACTGTGAGCCCTTTAATTACCTTACTTAGACACAAGTCTATCCAGGCAAGAGTGATTAGTAATTTGAAAATTACTAGGGGAGTCAGGGGTAACGCAGCTGTTTAAGCACACGTGGTGCAAAGCTCAAGGACTGGCAGAAGGATCCCAATTGGAGCCCCTGGCTCCCCAACTACAAGGTAGTCGCTTCACAAGTGGTGAAGCAGGTCTGCAGGTGTCTATTTTTCTCTCCCCCTCTCTGTCTTCCCCCTCCTCTCTCCATTTCTCTCTGTCCTATCCAACAACGAAGACATCAATAACTACAACAATAAAACAACAAGGACATCAAAAGGGAATAAATAAATAAATATAAAAAAATCTTAAAAAGAAAGAAAAGTACGGAGAGAGGAACCTTATAACATACTATATAAAATGGTTAAACCAACAAGAAGAAATATTGGAGAAATGAACCAGGACAAGAGTCCAGCTAAAAGCCCCCCAAAGGTTGAAGCACAAAATAATGTGGTCAACATCCAAACAATAGTTAAGGAAATAATTACAGGAGTGAGTAAAGAGTTTGAAAGAATTGTCATCAGGAATGCAGAAATAACAAATGAGACTCTGGAAGAAAACACTAATTGTCTCAAGTTTATTAGAGAGATGAAAGGTGAAATAGCTGAGCTAAAAACACAAATAGCTGAACAAGATAAAACAGTATCAGAACACAGTAACAAAATAGATGAACTCCAGAAAACAGTAGAGAGGAGAGAGAAAATAATAAATGAGACTGAAGACAGAATTAGTAAGATCGAGGACTAATTAGAGACAACTAAAAGAGAAGTAAGAGATCTCAAAAAGAGATTAAGAGATACTGAAAACAACAACAGAGACCTGTGGGATGACTTCAAAAGAAATAATGTACGCATTATTGGCTTACCAGAGGAAGAAAGAGAGGGAGGGGAAGAAAGCATTCTTCAGGACATAATAGCTGAGAACTTCTCTAGTCTAGACAACATCAAAGAAATAAAGGTTCAAGAAGCCCAGAGAGTCCCAAACAGAATTAACCCAGACTTACAGACACCAAGACACATCATATTTAGAATGGAAAGGAATAAGAATAAAGAAAGGATCCTGAAGGCTGCAAGAGAAAAACAAAGAGTCACCTACAGAGGAAAGCCCATAAGATTAGCAGCAGACTTCTCCACATAAACACGACAGGCCAGAAGAGAATGGCAACATATCTATGGAGTGCTCAATGAGAAAGGCTTTCAAACAAGACACCCATATCCTGCTATACTGTCATTCAAACTAGATGAAGGCATCAAAACCTTTTCAGACAAGCAACAGTTGAGTGAATCAACTATCACCAAGCCTGCCCTGAAAGAAGTTCTGAAAGGTCTCCTATAAACAGACCTCCGTAAATATACCATATATCAGAATACTCTAAAACTGTACAAGGATGGCATTGAAAATAAGAAAACCATAAAAAAGATCAATGAAAGTGAATGTTGGTTCTTTGAAAGAGTGAACAAAATCAACAAACCTTTAGCCAGACTCACAAAACAAAAAAGGGAAAAGACCCAAATAAATTGGATCATAAATGAAAGAGGAGATGTCACAACAGACAACTCAGAAATTCAGCATATCATGTGAGACTTCTATGAACAACTATATGCCACCAAGCTAAAGAACCTGGAAGAAATGGACGATTTCCTAGATACCTACAAACTTCAAAAATTAAGTAAAGAGGAACTAGATAACATGAACAGGCCAATCACAGCTAATGAAATTGAAAGAGTTACCAAAAACCTTCCCAAGAATAAAATCCCAGATGGTTTACAAATGAATTCTACAAAGCCTTCTAAGAAGAACTAATAACCTCTACTTTTAAAAGTCTTCCAGAAGATTAAAGACACTGGTATACTAGCTTCCAGCTTCTATGAAGCCAACAACCCTTTGATACCAAAAGCAGACAGGGACACAATCAAAAAAGAAAACTACAGACCAGTATCTCTAATGAACATAGATGCGAAAAGATTGAACAAAATTCTAGGCAACCAGATACAGCAGTATATTAAAAATATTGTTCATCAAGACCAAGTGGGGTTTATCCCAGGAATGCAAAGTTGGTTTAATATATGTAAATCAATCAACGTGATGCACCACATCAATAAAAGCAAGACCAAAAACCACATGGTCATATCAATAGGTGCAGAGAAAGCCTTTGACAAAATACAACATCCCTTTATGATAAAAACACTACAAAAATGGGAATAGATGGAAAATTCCTGAAGATAGTGGAGCATATACATATCAAACCTACTTCAAACATCACACTCAGTGGTGAAAAACTGGAAGCATTTCCCCTCAGATCAAGTACTAGTCAGGAAAGCCCACTATCACCATTACTATTCAACATAGTGTTGGAAGTTCTTGCCGTAGCAATCAGGCAGGAGCAAGGAATTAAAAGAATACAGATTGGAAGAGGAGAAGTCAAACTCTCCCTATTTTCAGATGACATGATAGCATATAGAGAAAAACCTAAGGAATACAGCCAGAAGTTTTGGATGCCGTTGGGCAATACAGTAAGGTGTCAGGCTATTCAATTAACATTCAAAAGTCAGTGGCATTTCTCTCTGCAAACACTAAGATAAAATTGAAATTGAGAAATCAAATTCTTTTACTATGGCATAGAAAACAATAAAATATCTAGGAATAAACCTAACCAAAGAAGTGAAAGACTTTTTTTTCTTCACTTTTATACTGAAAATTATGAGTCACTACTCAAAAAAATTGAAAAAGACACAAAGAAGTGGAAAGATATTCCATGTTCATGGGCTGGCAAAATTAACATCATCAAAATGAACATACTACCCAGAGCCATATACAAATTTAATGCTATCCCCATCAAGATCCCAAGCATATTTTTTAGGAGAATAGAACAAATGCTACAAATGTTGATCTGGAAACAGAAAAGACCGAGAATTGCCAGAACAATCTTGAGAAGAAAGAACAGAACTGGAGGTATCACACTCCCAGATCTCAAATTGTATTTATAGGGCCATTGTCATTAAAACTGCTTGGTACTGGAACATGAATAGACACACTGACCAGTAGAATAAACTGAGAGCCCAGAAGTAAGCCCCCACACCTATGACATCTAATCTTTAACAAAGGTGCCCAGACTATTAAATGGGAAAAGCAGAGTCTCTTCAACAAATGGTGTTGGAAATGTGGGTTGAAACAAGCAGAAGAATGAAACTGAACCCCTGTATTTCACCAAATACAAAAGTAAATTCTAAGTGGATCAAGGACTTGGATGTTAGACCACAAACTATCAGATACTTAGAGGAAAATATTGGCAGAACTCTTTTCTGCATAAATTTTAAAGACATCTTCAGTGAAATGAATCCAACTACAAAGAAGACTAAGGCACGCATAAACCTATCTGATGGCCTCAAATTAAAAAGCTTCTGCACAGCAAAAGAAACCAATACCCAAACCAAGAGACCCCTCACAGAATGGGAGAAGATCTTTACATGCTATACATCAGACAAGAAGCTAATAACCAAAATATATAAAAAGCTTGCCAAACTCAACCACAAGAAAACAAATAACACTATCCAAAAATGGGGAGAGGATATGTACAGAATATTCACCACAGAAGAGATCCAAAAGGCCAAGAAACACATAAAAACATGTTCCAAGTCTTTGATTGTCAGAGAAATGCAAATAAAGACAACAATGAGATACCACTTTACTCCTGTGAGTATATCATACATCAGAAAAGGTAACAGTAGCAAATGCTGGAGAGGTTTTGGGGTCAAAGGAACCCTTCTGCACTGCTGGTGGGAATATAAATTGGTCCAGTCTCTGTGGAGAACAGTCTGGAGAACTCTCAGAAAGCTAGAAATGGACCTTGTGACCCTACAATTCCTTTTGAGACTGGGGATATATCCTAAGGAACCCAACACACCCATCCAAAAAGATCTGTGTACACATATGTTCTTAGCAGCACAATTTGTAATAGCCAAAACCTGGAAGCAACCCAAGTGTCCAACAACAGATGAGTAGCTGAGCAAGTTGTGATGTATATACACAATGGAATACTACTCAGCTATAAAAAATGGTGATTTCGCCATCCAAGCCAATCTTAGATGGGCCTTAAAAATTCATGTTAAGTGAAATAAGTCAGAAACAGAAGGACGAATATGGGATGATCTCACTCTCAGGCAGAAGTTGAAAAACAAGATCAGAAGAGAAAACAGAAGTAGAACCTGAACTGGAATTGGTGTATTGCACCAAAGTAAAAGACTCTGGGTTGGGTGGATAGGGGAGAATACAAAAAGGATGGCAGAAGACCTAATGGGGGATGTATTGTTATATGAAAAACTGGGAAATGCTACGCATGTAGAAATTATTGTATTTACTGTCAGATGTAAAACATTAATTCCCCTATAAAGAAATAAAAAAAAGAGTGAGGGCTTATATCTGAACTGATAATACTACTCCATTTATATGCATGTCTATTTTTGTTCCAGTACTGCACAGTTTTGATTACAATAGCCTTTTTTTTTTTTTTTTTTTTAGTTTACAGTTTCCAGATGCTAGCCGGAAGCGGCCAGACTTCCCTGGACAGACCACCCTACCAATTTGTGCCTTGGAGCTCCACTTCGCCAGAGCCCTTCCCCACTAGGGAAAGAGAGAGAAACAGGATGGGAGTAAGGATCGACCTGTCAATGCCCATGTCCAGCAGGGAAGCAATTATAGAAGACAGACCTTCCACCTTCTGCATCCCACAAGGATCTTGGGTCCATACTCCCAGAGGGTTAAAGAATAGGAAAGCTATCAGGGGAGGGGATGGGACACAGAGGTCTGGTGGTAGGAATTGTGTGAAGCTGTACCCCTCTTATCCTATGGTTTTGTCAATGTTTCCTTTTTATAAATAAATAAATAAATGTAGATAGACACACTACCTAATGGAACATATTCAGCCAGCAGAAGAGTGGAATGGTGACAACCCGGACAAAACTTGAGTGCTGTATGCAAAATTAAACAAGTCAGGAAAGGCTAAGTAACATATACTATCACTTTTATGGAATCTAAAAATTAAAACTCATTAAAAAGAAAAACATAGAGTAAGATGGTGGTTCCCAGAGAAGGGGTTGGGAAGACAGCACCTATGTCATTGAAAATCTTATTAAAGAATATGTTCTGTATAGAAGCTGGCCACCACTCTGTATTCACTGGCTAGCACATTCTGCTCCTTTATCTCAGATCCCGGGGTACCTGTCATTTTGCTGAATTATGATACAAAATCACCAAACCACTTGAATCCCTCACTTTGCCCATTTGGCTGATCTAAATAGCACACCCGGCCACCACCTCCAGTGCAAGAGCTTCACACCAGTCCTATGTCCTCTTTCCCTCCGGGCCTGACAGCCCAATACCTGAAATTCTGATGGGCAGATGCTGCTACATCTTTCTGTGGGGATCAAGAGACTTCCCAGCACATCATTTTTACAAAGTCTATCTGGGTGTTCATGCCCTCATGCCAACAGTCCTAGGGTAAGCACTTGTGCGCAGCCCCTCTCCCCCCCCCCCCCCCCGCTCCCCTCTCCCATAGCCAGTGACTGCTCAGCATTTTCACACTTTTATTTGCTATTCCACCACTGGAGAGGTGCCAATGAGCAAGTGTGTCTTACTCATGATTCTGTTTGTTATCTCACACCAAGCCTGGAAAATGAAAATAATACGGGTGGCATGACTTGAAACTAGAGGCCAGAGAGTACAACCAAGCCTCCCAACAAGAGACTGAAACAGGAGTTGGAAAGTGGTCAGAAACCAAGAGTCCTCCTCCCCCTTCTCTCTGTGTGTGTCTTCACTGTAGTTCCCCTCTTTCTTACCTTCCTATCTATCTATCTATCTATCTATCTATCTATCTATCTATCTATCCATTTATTTTCCTCCAGGGTTATTGCTGGGGCTCAGTGCCTGCACTACAACCCCACTGCTCCTGGAGGCCATTTTTTCCCATTTTGTTGCCCTTGTTATTGTTGCCATTGATGATGTTGTTGTATAGGACAGAGAGAAATCGAGAGAGGAGGGGAGACAGAAAGGGGGAGATTTCTCTGTCTTTCGATAGACAGCTGCAGACCTGCTTCACCTCTTATGAAGTGACCCTCCTGCAAGTGGGGAGCCGGGGGCTCGAACTGGGATCCTTACACTGGCACAGGCACTTTGCACCACGGGCGCTACAATAGCCTTATTGTATGGCTTGAAGTCAAGAAAAAGAATGCCTCATTTTCCCCCCTTTTTTTTCTTTCTTTCTTTCTTTTTTTTTTTTTCTTTCAGGATGCTTTGGCAACTCTTATGATTTTTTTTTTGGTGACTGGGTATTTTCTGGTTCCAAATAAATATGTTGTTTCAATATAGTTTCCTTTAAGAAAATAAGTTAGTTGAATTTACATAAGGATTGTATTAAATAAGCATGTAGGTCTAGATTTGAGTCATTTTAATGATATGAGATCTCTCAATCTATGGGCACCATTTTTATTTTTGTGTCTTTTTCTGTTTCCTCTAGTAGTAACTCATATTCAGTGTACAAGTGTTTCCTTTCTGCTAAGTTTATTCCTAGAAATATGATTGTTTGCATTTCTACTATAAATGGGTTTCTTTTATAATTTCTTCTTTTGCTTTGCTATTTCAAAAAGGAATACTACTTTTTTGTATGTCAATCTTTTAGTGCACCAATTTACTATATTGCTTGACAGTTTTATACTTATTTTTAAAATAATTTTCTGTGTATATATATCACATTATCTGTGAATAGTGATAACTTTACTTCTATTATAATTTGTACCTCTTTTATTTCATTCTCTTTTTAAATTTTATTTATAAAAAGTAAACACTGACAAAACCATAGGATAAGAGGGGTACAACTCCACACTATAGTTCTTTCTCTTATCCGATTGCATTGGCTAAGATTTCCAACATCATATCAAATAGTATTATAATGGTGATAGTGAACAACCCTATCTTGTACTGAATTAATAGAAAAATATTTCAATTTATTGTCATTTAATATTATGCTTATTGTGTGTTTTGCTATTATAGACTGAACTTGACTGAGGAACTTTCTGCCATTCTCCATATTTAAAAAATTTTGATTATGAAGTTGAGAAAGAAGAACAGAAAGGTAAACTAAAATAGTATCTGATTAAATTGAGAGTAGGGCAACAAAGTACAAACCCTGTGGTGAGGGCGAGGGTGGACATTCGGCTTCCTGGGGCAGTGGGGGGGTGGGGGGTGGGGGGTGAGTGGATGGGACACAGTCTTTTGGTGGTGGGAATGGTGTTTATGTACACTCCTATTAAAGTGTAGTCAGATAAACCACTATTCAATTACTATGAGAGGGGAAAAATTGATCATATGTCTAGAAATTTTCAAAACATGGACTGAGTCTTTTTAATACATAGGCTGAGTCTTTGATATGTTTACTTTCTCAAAAGTCTAGACCAGGGAGAACAGAAGCAACTGGTGGCACCGCTATATGCTATATACAAGATGCTGGGTATTATACAGCAAACCCTGAAAAAGGGACTTTTCAAAGTTAACCCAATTACCAAATAATGTGATGATAACAATAACTGTCCATTGTCTTCTTGAATCCTAAGACAGCAGGAACCTCACATTTCCACTATAGAGCCTAAACTTCCCCCAGTCCTTAGGAACTTAGGAACCTTAGGGTGGGGCCCACTTTCCTGCATGCTTCTCTCAATTCATATCAAATAATATTACATCTGCTGATCACAACCTAATCAAGGCAGCGAGTGCCACCCCAGCATGCTTCACTTCAGACTGTGTCCAGAAACTTCAAATGTGGAATGACAACCTTCAGCTTCATCACTTGGGTGAGACCTTTCCTTTCATAGTATTCTCTAATTCCATTCCAGGTGTTCCACTCCCCAATAAAGTCCCCAAACCTAGATACAGACCAGGTCCCCTGAGATACAGCATATGTTCACACGTGCCCATTAAACCAGAGAAAAATATATACCTGAAAACAGAAGTACACAAGAGTCTTCAGGGAGTATCCCCCTCCCCCAACACTTCATCTGCACTATTCCAGCCTTTAGGTCCATGATTGTTCAACAATTTGTTTGGCTTTGTATGTTAACTCTCTTTTCAGCCACCAGGTTCCGGATGCCAGCATGATGCCGACCAGACTTCTCTGGACTGAGGACCCCACTAATGTGTCCTGTAGCTCCACTTCCCCAGAGACCCACCCTGCTAGGGAAAAAGAGAGGCAGACTGTGGTCTGGGAGGTGGTGCAGTGATAAAGCTTTAGACTCTCAAGCATGAGGTCCTGAGTTCGATCCCTGGCAGCACATGTGCCAGAGTGATGTCTGGTTCTTTCTCTCTCCTCCTATCTTTCTCATTAATAGATAAATAAAATCTTAAAAAAAAAAAAAAAGAGAGGCAGACTGGGAGTATGGATGGATCAGTCAACACCCATGTTCCTCGGGGAAGCAATTACAGAAGCCAGATCTTCCACCTTCTGCAACCCACAACGACCCTGGGTCCATATTCCCAGAGGGATAGAGAAAGCTATCAGGGAAGGGGATGGGGTATGGAGACCGAGTGGTGGGAATTGTGTGGAGTTGTACCCCTCCTATCCTACAGTTTTGTTAATGTCTCCTTTCTTAAGTAGATAAAAATTTAAATAAGTATAAGATAGTACATCACTGTCATTTTGATTTGCATTTTCCTAATACATGACAATGAGCATTGAAAAAAAATTTTTGATTATGGGGGAGTTGGGCGTTAGCGCAGAGGGTTAAACACACATGACAGAAAGCTCAGGGACCACCTTAAGGATTCCAATGGAGCCCCTGGCTCCCCACCTGCAGGGAAGTCGCTTCACAGGCAGTGAAGCAGGTCTGCAGGTGTCTATCTTTCTCTCCCCCTGCCTTCCCCTCCTCTCTCCATTTCTCTCTGTCCTATCCAACAACAACAACATCAATAACAACAACAATAAAAAAACAACAAAGGGGAATAAATATATATTTTAAAAAATTTAAAATTTTTTGATCATGAAAGAATGTTGAATATTGTTCAATATTTTCTCTGTATCTATAGAAATTATCAGGTAACTTCTAGCATTCCTTTTATTTGATGTGCTATATTATGTTTATTGGCATATGTATATGAGCATCTTTTCATCTCTAAAAAAAAATTCCACTTGGTAATTATGTATGATTTATCATTCTATCTAGTTAGCTAGAATTCCTTCCACTGTCTGCACATCTATGTTCACTGGGGATATTGGTCTGTGATTGTCTTTTTCAGTGTACCTTTGTCTACTTTCAGTATCATGGTGATAGAAGTTGTTCTGAAATATTCCCATGTCATTGATGTTTTTGTAAGAGTCTGAAAAGTTTAGGTTGGGGCCAGGTAGTGTTACACATGGTTGAGTACAAATGTTATAGTACATATAGACCCAGATTCAAGAACCCAGTCCCCATCAGTGGCGGGGGGGGGGGGGGCAGAAATGGTGAAGCAGAGCTGCAGGTGTCTTTTTGTCTCTTTCCTTCCCCATCACCCCTTCCTTTTTTATTTCTGACTGTCTCTATCAAATAAAGATAATAATAATAATAAGTTTAGGTTGTAACTGTTCCTTAAAAGTTTTACAAAATCCATTAGTAAAATCACTTGGACTGGATTTTTATTGTTGGGGAGAACTTTGATTACTGTTTTAATTTATTTTATTATAATTGTTCTGTTCATGTTTTCTACTTCTTCCCATTTCAGGTTTGGGAAGTTGTATGCTTTTATGAACTTATCAGTCTCAACCAGTTTCTCCTTGGTGGCACAGCTATTCATAGAAGCATCATATGTTACTTTAGATTTCTATGGTGTCCACTGTGATTTCTTCTCTTTCATTTACAATACTATTTATTTGGGTCTTATCCCTTTTTTTTCCTAGTGAGTTTGGCCTAGGATTTGCAATTTTGTTTATCCTTTGATATATATGTTTAACTTTTTAACAAAAGATCTTAGATGCTATTCTAAATAATTTGTTTCTACTTAAAGACATTAACTAGGAGTAACAATAATAGTTCACTCATGGTTTTCAGCATGCTAATTAAGAGTTCTCCGCTACACAAAAACTTTTACCTAAAAATCCCTTTTTTTGCATTCATTGTTAATTTTAAGTGATCAGGTGATAATATAAAAGATAGGACAGAGAGAAATTGAGAGAGAAGGGGAATTTAGAAAGGGGGAGAGAAAGACAGAGACCTGTAGACCTTCCTCACTGCTTGTGAAGTGACCACTCTGCAGATGGGGAGCCGGGGTCTTGAACAGGGATCCTTTTGCAGGTCCATGCACTTCACACTCACTGTATGTGCTTAAACCTGTGTGCTACTGCCTGGCCCCCATACCTGGCATATTTTATAGTTGTATACGTACTATGTCCTTATAATTCATCTATAGTGAAAAAAAGCAATCCTTTAATCAAAATTACTATTAATTATCAATACATGGGTCTATATCAACACTATATATTTTTCCACCAGGCAAGTTTTACTGTATTTATTGGAAATTTTCTTTGATATCTCAATTGTGCTGTGATTTACAGAGATTGAAACATTTCAGTAGAATCTATTTCTTAATTAAGCACCATAGATGTTTGAATGCCTCCTCACCATCCTGACAGTCTCAAACTATAACTATTCATGATTTTTCTTTACTCAGTCATTCTCTGTTTTTACTACATCAATTGACAAATCTGAAATGTTGTTCTAACACTAATGTTAAGGCTATTTGCTATTAACTTCACAAAATATCCATTCATGCTTTCATAATATGATTAGAGTATCACATTACAAAGACTTTGTTGCTTATCAAGTGAATATTGTACTTCTCTATCATTTTTTTTTTTTAGGAAACAAATGTTGTTTGAAGACACTGCATTATCATATGACATATGTTGTTGAAGACACTGCATTCTCTTGTCAACTGCATATCAGTTGACAAGAGAACTAACCAGCAATAAGACATATTACCTTTAAACTTAAGAAAACAGGTTAAGCATATGTGGCACAAAGCACAAGGACCGGCCTAAGGATCCGGATTGGAGCCCCTGGCTCCCCACCTGGCAGGGGAGTCACTTCACAAGCAGTGAAGTAGGTCTGCCAGTGTCTATCTTCCTCTCCCTCCCCCCTGTCTTCCCTCCTCTCTCCATTTCTCTCAGTCCTATCCAAGGACGACGACAACAATAATAACTACAACAATAAAAAAAAAAAAAACAAGGGCAACAAAAGGGAATAAATAAATAAAAAAAAATAATAAACTTAAGAAAACATAGAATTGGCTCATATAAATTGTAAGTATGAAAAGTAATTAACAGAAAAATATCTCCCAAAAGAATGGGGGGGCAACATTCTCTGGCACTGTGTTCATAAAACTATGCTGGCTATACTGTATACATTTTTCAAAGAGGTGACTTGAAGATATCTAATGATCTATACTCTCTTACCAAAAATGTTTGAAGCTAGAGATTTTTAAAAATTAGCATACTTAGGATTTTAGGGACCTGGCAGTGGCACAACCATTTCAGTGTATATGTAACAATGCACAAATGTCTGGGTTCGGGTCTGTGTTCCTTATCTGCAGAGGAAAAGCTTCATATGTAGAGAGGCAAGGCTGAGGTTATCTTTATTTCTCTCTCCTTCTCTATCTCCCCCTTCTCTCTCAGTTTATTTCTGTTTCTATCCAGTAATTAAAATAAAATAAAAAGATCTTAGAATGATAATAAGATACATATATGATTTGTGTTCTAATAGGAATCTACAAGCAAAGTCAAGGGCAGCAATGCATTAATATCTCTATGGTGAAAATATTTGATCTACCTGTGATAAATGAAATAGTAAATTTTCTGTGCCAGTTCAACAAAAGAAGATCATTGATATGAGACACTAACATTTCAGTACTCAGTTCCCCCCCCCTTTTGTTGCCCTTGTTGATGTTATTATTGTTGTTGTTGCTATTGCTGTTGTTGTTGTTGTTGTTGGATAGGACAGAGAGAAACAGAGAGAAAGGGAAGACAGAGGGGGAGAGAAAGACACCTGCAGACCGGGTTCACTGCTTGTGAAGTGACTCCTCTTCACGTGGGGAGCTGGGGTGGACCGGGGATTCCAATGCTGGTCCGTGCTCTTTCCGCCATGTGTGCTCAACCCATTGCACTACCGCCTGGCTGCCCCAGTGCTCAGTTTTTTTAAAAAATATATATTGAAATTTTAAATAATATGAATTTATGTTATAATAAACTATATAACGTATACAGTCAGGATTTTTAGTTATAGTCATGTGTGAACTGTATTCTCTTTTATAGAGATAGTGTTTGTTTGTGTGTGTGTGTGCTCATGTGCGTGTGTCTGTGCGACTGTGTGTTGTTATCACCGGGGATTCACCATTCAAGGCTAATTTTTTTTTTCCAGATAGAAAGGCAGACAGAGATAGAGAAACAGAAAAAAGATATCAAATCATCAGCTCCAAAGTTTCCCTCAGTATCATGGGGGTTGATTTCAAACCTATGCCATGCACAAGCCGAAGCAAGCACAATATACAAGGAAGCTATTTTTCTGACCCAGTGTTTTTTTCTTTTACATTTATAGTCAATGTTACCTGATTTATGCTGAGAGGATTGTTCATGATTTGGTGATACATGAATATCTGAAAGTCGGGATAATAACTGACACAATTAAATCTGAGAATAATCCAATAAACTTGAAAATGCCTATATAGTTTGTTTGGTAGAATTCCACTAAGTATAACTGGAAGCCATGTATTCATCCTGGTGATAATACCTTCTAAAATTTAAACCTGGGGCTGGGGAGATAGCATAATGCTTCTGCAGAAGACTTTCATGCTCCAGGCTCCGAGGTACCAAGTTCAATATCCAGCACGATTATGAACCTGAGTTGAGCAATGCTCTATTCCCTTTCTCTATGTCTTTCTCTCATGTCTCTCTTTCATGAAAAAATAAATAAATTTTATGAAAATAATTAAATATGGTTGTGAGTAAAATTTCTATTAATTTCCCCAATATGCTAATCTTCCCAGAAGACGTTTACTGATTGATTGATTATTTTTGTCATCAGGGTTATCGCTGGGGTTTGGCTCCCGCATGACGGCTTGCTCTCTCTCTTTCTACTTATTGCTTTTATCTTTCTATCTCTTGATAGGTCAGTGAGAAATAGAGGTAGGAGAAAGGGAAAAAGACATAGAGAAAGATAAAGACAAAGACAAAAAAGAAGCATCTGCACCAAGATTTCACTGCTCCTGAATCTTCACTTCTGCTGTGGGGATCAGGTCTTGAACTTGCAGAAAAAGCTTTAGAGTTTTATCAAACAACAGAGACAATAATATAGCTAACTGTATCCGTAGAGGTATTTCACTAGGTCAGTGACAAGCCCATGCTATGTTATTTCATGTACTTAGGATCATTCTCAGAAACATGTGGTGGTTACACTTGATTGAACTAAAATACCATGTTCAAGGACCCAAGTTCAAATCCACAATCCCTACCTGCAGAAGGAAAGCTTCTAGAATATTGAAGAAGTGCTAGAGATGTATCTATCTCCTCCTTTCCCCTTAGTTTCTCTCTGACTCTAACTAAATATATATGATTGTTCTCAGATTTAGGAGATGTGAAATAAGTTCATTGTTTGTTTTACCAGCACACTGTTCAGCTATCCTTTATAGTCGTGTTGGAGATTGAACCTGTTAGTGCTTTGAACATGAAAGTCTTGTTGTGTAACTATTATGTTATCTCCTCTGCCGAAGTTGCTTGTTTTCAGATGCTAAGAACCTATCTGGTCCTGATTTTCGTAGTCTCTATAAGCCTCAACATCTAACGCAGCACAGTATATGACATTTATTAGCACTAATTAATATTTGTTAAGTAATTTCATAGCTATAAAACAAGTGACATGTTTGTACAACGTTCTCAGTACACTTTCTGAGGAAAAAAAAATCTGTTTTGTTTTACTGACCTCAATTGATATGTGAAAGTAATACTTTTATTGAAGGGTATAAACATAGCTTAGCAAAGACATGAAGTGATTTTTATGTCTTTCTATCCCCTGCATTCAGTCACATTCAATTCTGTTTGTAGATTATAACCAGCCTGATCACATAACCCTCTAAATAGATAAGTGTAAAAATCTTATTCAGTTCAATTTGACTCAAATTAAATTTCAATTTCATACCTAATTTAGAACTACTTATTTCTTGCATGCCTTCTCTTTGCTGCTTGGTCTTAAGAATCTATTTTGAAGAAGACTTTGTCCACTTATTTTTCTCATTTATCTTCCAGATCTTTCCCAATATCTTATGGATTAAAGGTGACCACAAAAAGTTTGTCTCCTAACATCAAGAGATGTTCATTCTCTTTCTTCATTGTAAATGGGGAAGCTTTGAAACTTCTGTGGCCATCACACTGTAGTAGAAATAATTATGTTCAGTTTGGAATAAATCTTTAAAAGATTTTAATGAACTCTTGCTAGTTAATCATTAATCCCTGAATCAGTGTTGAATAAGCTTGTTTTCCATGATAGAGAGAGGAAAAAAGGAGAGGAAAGATTCTTAATGCTCAGAGACAGGTAGTGGCTCACCTGTCTAAGTGCTTGCGTTACTGTGCACAAGGACCTGGTTCAAGCCACCAGTCACAGTCTGTAGAAAGAAAACTTCATGAGTGGTGAAGCAGTGATACAGATGTCTCTCTCTTACTTTCTACCCACTTCCCTCTCAATTTTTCTCTGTCTTATCAAATAAAATAAAGTAAAAAAAAAAAAAGGGTCAAAACCCTAAGACTCTGAGGAGGTGAAAGACCCAACGCCCAGTGACTCCAATTCCAACCTTCAGATTGCAGTTTTGCTAAGAGACTGATAGGAAGCCAACAATGGGACTGATAGTAAACTGACTGTTCTTTTGAGCTCCTGAGTTTATGCTTGTGTGTGTGTGTGTGTGTGTGTGTGTGTGTGTGTGTGTGAGTGTGCCTGTAATTGTCCATGTTTCTTCATAGTATTTTCACCTGGAAAATGGATGAGGAAGATTGAGTTATTTTGCTTCCCTGTTCTATGATAAGCCTCTTCTGGCTATTAATGTGCTGGTATAGCGGAAGTCCACATATGAAATATCCATTGTGTTCTGATATATTCACATATTCTTCCAGTCAAAAATCATGTTAATTAATTTTGTACCTTGTTTTGTAATTGGGATTTTAGTCTGACTAGTAGTTTGAGATCAACTATTTTTTGTAGTATCTGTTCAAGCTATTGAGAGTTTATCTACCTTTCTTATGTCAAAAGGTAGAAATCCAGGTAAGTAGGCAGCTGTTCATCTTGTTCTCACCACATCTACAATTCCTTCATTTCTTCTTAGATGGGAAAAAGGTGGCAGGATGTAAAGTGAGACAAATGGTTAATGAGCAGGAGCCAAAAAGTAGGAACAAAGCAGATGAGATTAGGGACCTTAGGATGGGAGAATGCTTGAAAGTCCATTTTAGAAATCTTTCTTGGGGCCACGGCAGTTTTTGCTTGAGTTTGATAGCTAGCATGAAGTTGGATAAAAACATTGAGAAAATGGTGTCAGAGTAGAGAAAAGGGATAGAAAGTTGGATTAGGGTGGAGAGTAGATCCCATTCAGAGACTGGGGCAGTCCCTACCATAGCTGCTCTGTAGTGAGGGCAAGACAACAATAAAACAATAAGGGAAATAAAAGGGGAAATAAATAAAATATAAAAAATTATAATGCATTATAGAAAATTGTTGCTTAGTCTTCCATGAAAAACTTCTATTTCTAGGAGTTCAGTCCCCCAGGCAGGAAAAAAAATTAAATTGCTATACACAGAATTGAGTTAATATTTTATTCTAAGCTGGGTATTTTTGTGGTGAAATTGATAATTGAAGCTTGTTTCTATGGGAGCTCTGTATTCCATGACAGCTCATCTTTGGTATCCAGGGAGACTTGTCAAAATATGTGTGATATGTGTCTGTATTAGAGCCTCAAACCATATATCTTTGTCTTTAAGCAATTTTATGCACGTCCAGTGGAATGTTCAGATACGATTTAAGAGACAGTGATCTGATATAAGCTCATGAGATTTTGGTGAAAGCTTTAGAAGCTCATTATATTCTCTGATGTGTTGAGGTTTATATCATTATCTGGCAAAATAAAATTTAAGCTGCTATATAAGTGACTTTTTCTCTAAGTTTATGTAAATGTCTTTTCCCTAAATTAAGACTCAAACTCATTTTAAAAATGTTTTATCTTATGATTTTTCAAAGACTTTAGCTTGTCTTTAAAAACAACAGATTTGAAACTTTTATTCCAACTGGAATAAAACAATTAACATTGCTACAATTAAACATTGTTTCAATTAGTCACAGGGAAATAATGTAAGGAAAGTGTCAGGATGCACCATGTAGGAGAGATAGAGGAGATCTGGAGTGAAGAGGGAACACAAATCTTTATTCGCACAGACACCTCAGAGTTGGGTGAGAGCCCAGTGGTTTGGGCCACGTGGAGGTAGCAAAAATGGCTGACTCGCGCAGCACCCTTCCCTGCTTCTAATCACCTAGGTGAAAAGCGGGCAAGAGAGAGAGACGGAAGTAGGAAGGCTTTATAGGGCAAAAACCAGGAGTGACAAGTCCGGACAGGATTGGTTGGGAAAGGCACTCTGAGAATATCGTATTAACTCTCATGGGAACTGGCAATAACCTGAGGGGACAACGTGATGGCTGTGACTGCATCTGCACAATTTCCCAGCAGAAAGGGTATGGAGAAATAATGGGAAAATTGTTGTTATAATTTTCTATAATAAGATAAGTTCTAAAGATTTCACAGTTTTGAGATAATGTTCTAATACTGTCATATAAGATGATAAAATGGAGAGACAGTCCCTTTTTAATAAGAACAGTATGGCATAACTAAATGTATATGTAGAGATGAAGTGTTAGATATTTGTTCCCAATTTCTGCCTACAGATCAAATGCTTTATTCTTTTTTAAGATGTTATTTTTCATAGTGTCATTATCGGCCTGACTAGGAAAAAAGATGATGGGTGACCCTCATTCATACGCACTGATTAGGTGACAGCTTGATTCCAAACAGACGCTAGGGCTGTGGCCTGGAGACTTTTTCGTTGTTGACAATACCATTTCTGTCTGAAGTAAGAACAATATAATGGCTTCCCATAAATTAAATCACTTTATGCAGTTGTTGCAGGCCAATAGGTTCTATTAACCCTAGATACTTCTAAACAGTCAGCAACTGGAACTTTAGATTCCTTCCCTACATTTCTTTTTCTTTTCTTTCAATTTTTTTTCCAGGGAAGGATGGTGAGTTGATAACTATTTGTGCATCTATAGTTGAGATAACAGTGTCTTGGGGGGCATAATTCTGTTTTTATATAATGGATGGCAATATGTGTCATTATCTCATCATGATAACTATTTGGAAAGCAATCTCCTCAACTATTTATGTAGGAAAGAAAATTACTGAGAGACTCTCCAAATATAGTCTTTTTTTTTTTTTTTCCTCCAAGGTTATTGCTGGGGCTCAGTGCCTGCACTAGGAATCCACTACTTCTGGAGTCCATTTTTCCCATTTTGTTGCCTTTGTTGTTGCTCTTGTTGTTGCTATTGTTGCCACTGCTGTTGCTGTTAGGTAGGAAAGAGAGAAATCTAGAAAGGAGGGGGAGACAGAGAGGAGGTAAGACAGATAGACACCTGAAGACCTCCTCCACCGCTTGAGAAATGACCCACCCCAGAT